>NC_063216.1:5477129-5785401 GCF_020740725.1 Corvus hawaiiensis
GTTTATGCTCTTCTACTTAGTGAGGCTGATCTGGGGATTAAAAAGAAGTCTTCCTTGTCAAGGCAAAGGGCATGGAGTTAGCACTGGTGCTTTTCAGTTAGACCAAGGAAACACCACAGCCACGTTACACCCTGTGGAACAACTGCAGTAATGCTTGGGTTTTGAGGAAGGTCGGCGCTGGGCCGACTGTGAACTGCACAGCTGCAGTCTGATGCCAAAGTTAACAGCTGAGGAAAACACGGCTGAGTTATTTGCTTTCCTTGGGTCACTTTAGCAGATGGAATATAGGCACAACAGGTATGTGACTGGCAGGTGTCTCCCCAGCTCCTCTCTGCTGCTGATGGCAAGTGTTCCTCACATCCAGCAATACTGTCCCTTGGGTGACTCTGGCAGTGGTGCAGTTGCTACTCATGGTGGCAGGGCTAGGATGGATGAGCCTCTGGAGGAGCCTTGGGATGCTGTCATAGCCCTGTTTGACCTCCCTGCAGCTGGGGAGTGGCAGACCAGCCATGGCAGAAAACTGGTCTGAAACCACTCAGGGAAAATACCCAAGAGCTCCCCCAGCCACAATGCTCAGAGCCAGAATGGAGCATCTGAAGGAAGGAGCAGACTGCTGTGTTTTATTTCGTTTCTGATGTACCTGTTGTGTGTCAAGGAAAGAGGGCATGGCTCCGGTTTCCAGGGTGTCCTCCACCTCTCAGGAATGCGCTGGCATGGCCTTACAAAAAAAAAAACGAGTAACAGGGAAACCATAGACCTACCAACCTGTCTGCTTAAAGCAGCGCTGACATCTCGTTGGCTTCTTCTCACCTGCTCAAAACCAACCTTCGCTTTGTCTTTTTACTGAAGAAGACATGGAAGGAAGCAATAGCTACAGCAGTAAAAGGATGCTCTTGCCACTTGGAAGTGATGTGGCCTTGGGCAGGTCGGCGCTTGTCTGAGCCCTTTACCCTTTATTTGCCTTGTCTGTTCCGACTGTCAGCTCTCCAGGGCTCTGGCTGTCACTGTGTGTTTGTAGCGCATTTATCAAAGGTACAGAAAATTATGATTTGATTATCACCATACTTACGTAAAAACTGATACATTTGTAAATGGTTCAGTAATCAATAGCATTATTGCACCTCCTTGTCCCTTCATCTCTCCCTTCATCATTTCCTGTGTTTAGTCACAACCCTCTATTTTTCCTTGAACTATTTCCAGCTCAACCACAACCCTCCCTTTCTGTCCTGTTTAAAGTAATGTATAAGAAATGAATTACGCCTCTGGTTTCTGCAGTCTCTGCCTTGTCCACCTAATGCACTGATTGTTACTGACAGGCCTAGCACTCCTGTGTGATCCAGTGGATATGCTGATTTTTTGCCATGCAAATTGAGCACTGAAATATGCTGCAAAGTCATAGGTAAAAGAGAAGATTGCAAAGTCATAAGGTAGCTTTAACACTACTGGTATCTTGCTAAAATAGTCCATAGGCCGTATTCTTGGTTTAATTTGATAGATGAAAATAATTCAGATAGATTTCATTAGTCATAATTTATCCCTGGGAGGAAAATGTTAGGAAAGGAGGTAAATCGGTTCATTAACTGTGTAAACACTCAGGTGCTCTGCATTTATTCAGGCATTTTAAAACAAATTAGGTGATGTGGGCATGGTAAAGAATTAGAACAGGCATTTTCATTGCTTCCCTGTGTTATGCCATTTTCTTACATGAATAATCATAGCTGAATGTATAATGCTGAAAATTACCAGTAGGTTTGAGGGTAGGACCTTCAGTGTCAGAATGAAGGAGCCAAGGGGTAAATTCTCTCTGTAAAATTCGCACAATCAGCCTTCTTAGGCCACAGATGTGAGGGCTGGCACGTTCGTGTTGCCACAGGGGCACATTACGTTCTTCATGCTGCTGGATAAGCTCAGCAGGCAGCTCCATGAGTTCAAGGCACTCAGTATTGATTGTGGCTTTTGATAATGAATTGTGGCTACCCGCCTGCAACGATGGCTGTAGTGGAGAGATTAAACGCCCAAACTTCATCTTAAAAGTCTGACTTTAGATGGTAGTTGAGCATAAATCAAAGTAGTATGTGACCCTAATATGTTATGTTCATAGTCACTTCCATGCTTGCATCTTAGCGCCTCCAATTCTAACACAGGATGAAGTGAATGGGTGGCCCTATTTACCTTGGAAACAGCTTCATTATTTTATGGCTTTATACATTAGAGGTCCAGGTAAAATTGCATCATAAAATAGAGCACCTGTTGCAGAAGGGCAATTTAGGAAGTATTACCATATGCTGTTGCAGAGGAAAATCCAGCGTTATGCTTATGGAAAGCACCCTTTGGTGTGTACATCTGAGGATCCCAAACTTAACATGAGAATAGTTGAAACTATCTTTAAAATGATCAAGAACTTTTACCCATCGGGTTTTTTGTGCATCTTGGCCCATAGTTTATTACTGGTTTTGCAAACTAATGTCATAATACCATTCCAACAGAGTTATTCATTTACTTCTTCCCTTGAGGTCTGCAATGTGTTCCAAGTTTTATTTTAGAGTATACCTGAAGCATTAATGAAGGGCATCATATAACTTCCCAGCAGGTACACAGCTACTGCTAACTGCTGCTAACAGTTTGCCTGTTAGAGCATTTCACACACCATCTTGATAAAAACATTCCTAGTAAGCACCATTTGTATACCAGGAAAAAGTTGTTTTTCCTGGTATACAAATAGGGTTTATTTCCACAAGGTTCTGATTGGAATAATTTCCACTAGGATTCAGAGACATCACTGCCACACAAATCATGTCCACTTGTTTAATTTCATTTAGACTGTTGTCTTAAGGGTCATCACTTCTGTCATAAATGTTTGAATTTGCATTACTCTTACTGAGAATGAAGTTTTTGAAACCTTTGACACTGTGAGTTTGAAGGAACAGAGTGTGTTCAGTCCAGAGAAGGCTCTGGGATGCTGTAACAGCAGCCTTCCACAATCTAAAGGAAAATGATGGAGATGTGGCGAGGCTTAGCAGTGCTATATGGCAGGAGGATGAGAGACGATGGCATAAACTGAAACAAAAAAGGTTCAGATGGGGTATAAGGAGAAAATTCTCTCCACAAGGACATTTGGGAAGTGGGCTACCAAGAGAGACGGTGCAGTTTCCATCCTTGGGAGCTCTGAAGACCCCGCTGGATCAAGCCTTAGAAAAATGGTCTGAGCTCCGAGCTCGCCCTGCTTTGAGCAAGAGGTTGAATTAAAGACATCCTGACGTCCCTTCCAGCCTGGATTTTCCTGTGGTCCTGAGAAGAAGCTTACAAACTAATTTTTTTTAAGTCCAGTCTTAGTTTTTGACACACTCAGTGGTGTGGACCAATACATCTTTGTCCGGAGCCCTGACTGCTTGGCTTTTAACAGCACAAAGAAGTCTGTGCAAAGGTGGTGTTTAAAGTCACCACTGCAGGCAGATTTCTTTGCAGAAGGTATATTCTTTAACATGTCAGTATAGTAGTATTATTTTCGTTATTATCTTGAGGAAGTCCCTGTGCTTAACAGAAGAGGGTAAGCTGGAAAACTATGAAGCACTGAATAATATTTTTGATTTCCAGGAATGTGAACATTAAATTGCTGCATCTGAAATACAATTTATAAGGTTACCACATAAAATTGCATATTTTACTCTTATAAAATGATACATTTGCATATCATCATGCAATTAATTGACAATTACAGATAGTCCACCTGAAATCATCAGTAAAAATACAATTTCTTTTGATGTAGAGTTTCCTAACCTCCATTAAAATAAAGGAAATTCTTAATCAAATGAGTATGGAAAAGAAACTTCAAGTGTTAACATTTACTATGAAGTTACCCTCAACACAGCTGGCAGGCCAGTTGCTAAGTAAATTTCTTACCAGATGCATGATGCAGGTTTTATTTCCCTGATTTTAAAGTTTGAGGAAACTGGTGGAGAGGCTAAGTTTTTGATCCTGGATGAAGAAAAAGTGTAAGGTTTTTTTTTTTTTTATAGGCTCTATAGTTTATAGTTGGTTTGTTATGAACTATTTTTATAGATTTATAGTTGAGTACCATAATTATTGTTTGACAACAGAACATCAAGATTTATTACCAAATTTTCAACATCACAGTCCTTCTGAATTCTGCCCTGTGGCAATGCCTGCTTAAAATTTGACAAACCCCTTCCTAATTGCTAGAAAGTATTGCCTGAAATATAGAGGGTAAAAGCTAGAAAGAATGAATAAGCATGAAGTAATAGTTTTAGCACAGGGTATTACTACATGTAGTGGCTACACAGGCACAGTTTTGCCACAGCTGTTCAGCTGCATGTCTACATGCATGCAGAAAAACCATAATTTTATTCACGTGCTCATGTATTTGAGGCGTTTATCCATCATGAGTACATCATCTGTGCTTTTCAATATTTTTAATATTATCCTTTATCTTTCAGCACTTTTTCAGAGACCATTTTTGGCATTTACCATTTGATTCCCGTCTTGACACCTGAAGATAGAAGTTCAGTAACAGCATTCCTTTCTGGTTGGTCACTGAGCTGAAAATTAGCATTTACAATTGTTTCCTTTTGGATTTTCTATTAAGGTGGTGTGCTGTAGCCAGCAATGTTTTCACCATGTTAATTGGGCAAAATATTTATTAGAGCATACATATAAAATTAATGTTCTGTCCTGCCATTTCCAGGTGAACTGGATTTCAGCAGTGGACAAATCAGATGCAATTCTAAACTGTTTTAAGGTGCTCGAG
The DNA here is from genome assembly GCF_020740725.1 of Corvus hawaiiensis. NCBI lineage: Eukaryota > Metazoa > Chordata > Aves > Passeriformes > Corvidae > Corvus > Corvus hawaiiensis. The sequence continues at coordinate 5,481,895 of NC_063216.1, forward strand.
ATTAGCTTCATACATTCCAAAATGTCAAAAACATTGATGCTCACCTAGATTGAAGCCCCACAAAGCCTTTTGTTCATGTTAAAAATGAGTCATTTGTCAGTTTAGATTTGGGGAGCTGAGCAGGGCTGTGTGATCAATGATACAGATGTTGAACTGTAGGAGGACGAGCCTACGTTAGTTGTCATAGGCCAGTTTATTATCTTCATTACCAGTGCATTTCAAAGCTGTCATTTTTCTAATAGAGACTGCATCACTCCTGATTTATGTTTGTCATAGCTTTTGCCATGCTATGATTTGGGCAAAGGTCCTCTCTTTGCTTTGTGTACTTCATGTGTGCTGAACGCTCACACCTCTACAAATACCTCATCTGTGACCACACTTTTCCAAGGCTACTTTTAATGTGCTGAGTGATATTTTGCTCTCAAATTCCCTGGGCAGCGTTCAGTTTGCTCTGGGCACTGTCAACAAATGATAGGGGATTTCAGATGAAGAACTTGCTCATGTTCTTTAGAAAGGACACATAGGATAAGTTTAACGCAGCTCCAAAATTTTGGAGTGTTATAATCCATGATTTTTTCCTCTCTTAGAGTTGTTACACAGTTGAATACATATTAAATAAGTGGGATAGCTCGTTCTGTCACTAGTTTGAAATATTTTACCTCTTTTGAGCAGATGATATTAAGAAAAGCAGCTTCTTCTGGGTGTTATCTTCTTGTACCACATTCAAGGGAGTAACGTGTGACACTGCAGTGACCCTGTAGTTGTGCCCTGCTTTTCCTGCCTTGTTAGTAAGCTTCCGTGGGATTATTTACATTTGCTTGGTGTGGTGGATAATGCTTATTACCTTCTGTTACACCCTCTGCAACTCATAAAGGATGTAAAGCAATTAAGTTCCTAGAATATTCTGAGCTGAACATCTATCATGCAAATATGCTCCCTCTTTGTTGTTACTGGAACAAGAACATTTTTGTAGATGCTGTCCTCAAACAGGTCCCAAGGATTTTCCCTTTGGTTTAGCTGTGTTCCTAGTGCTTCAAAAAGGAAAGCTTCAATTTCCTTTCTACTTTGTTGAACTGTGTCCAGAGCAGTGTTTGAACATACAGCAAAACACACATCACAGGGGGTATAACCCAGGCTTTGGAGAGGTCTCTCGTTGCTTCAAACCAATTATGCGAGGCTTAAAACCCACTGGAGCTGGTATAGGCAGGTGTTCTGCAGCCATCACCTGTGTGTTGGTAGGCAAGAAACTTGAATAGGTTATAGCTGTGAGTAGTGAACAGCCAAACCCACTGTAAATCAGTCATTTGGACCTGTTCTTCTTCCTTGGGAAGAACGGTAATGGATTTGATGGGTATGTTTTAGTTCCTGGGGGGCTGTGCACACCCTATTCTGGCACCCCAGTGAATTCCCTGAAGGAGCTGCCAAACCAGGTGAAGTGTGCCAGTGGGACAATCCATGCCTCAGTTTCCTGTTTGTAGAAGAGATGGATATTTCTGCCTTCTTTCACCTAGGTGTTGTGACTGTAGAGCCAGGCTTCCAAGTCTTACAGTGAGGAGATCCTTTAAAGCTTATAAATAATGAGGGTCTTGGTTCTGTATCTAGAACAAACAATTCCAGCCTGCCATCAGAATCCAAGAGAACACAGTATTTGCAATATTTCCAGAAAGCTTGCTGTCCTGTTGGGGTTTTTTTGGGGGCTTTTTTTGTGGGGTTTTTTTTTTTCCCTACCCTGCCTTGCATCATCTGTTTGAAGAGATACAGGATAACTTTAATGCATCTCTTAACAAGACCTGCTAGATCACTGTGAGCCCTGAAAGCTCGGTTCAGGGTCTTTCTGCAGCATTGTGGCTGAATGTCTAGGAAGAGCCCACATCTGCGCGTGCATGGTTCTGCCTGCAAGCAAAGAAATGTGGCTTTGCTCAGTCATTTGAGAAGACTGACACAGCAGAGGAACACATTTTTAAGGAGCATTCCTCTGACTAGTGGAGCAGAGTGTACCTGCAGACTTGAGCCCAATCAGATCCCCAGGTTAGATAGCTGCTGCCATGCTTTATCAGCTTCATCTGTTGGACACTTCACAGGCATACCAGCCTCTTGGGAAACAGAGAACAGGGAATAACAGCACTAACAGCCAACACACTGCGGAAAGTCATGCTTCTTGTGCTTTTCAGCAGTGGCATTTGATAATGGATTATGATTAAATAGGCCATGTAAAGTTACCAGAGCTAGATGTGGTATCAAGTCAGCCTGCATCAGCCCTTTATGTACCAGCAACCACACGTGCACTTGCATTCGTGAGCCAGCTGTGTGAGTTACAGTTCTAGGATCGCTAGTGGGACTGTCCATGGGACTTACGGTGAAAAAAGTAACTCCTTCTTCCTCCAAAAGCTGTTTTTTTCCCTCCACAGACCTTTCGTTTTCAGTGTGTCATTTATCTTTGCTCAGTGTCTTATGTAAACCTTTATTCCAGTGCAAAATGGACTTAAGTGGGACACGGTCTGAGCACTCTGAGAATAGCTACAAATGACCCCTTATACAGGCCAGTGATTCTGGCCTGACCTCGTGCTTCTCCTGGTGCTGCTGTAGTTAGGAAGGAGCTTGCAAACAGGACTGTGTCCTTAAAAACAGGTTTTTGTCTGCTAGCTCTTTTCTTTGAGCATGTCAGTTCTCATTTTGGAATCCATCACTGTCTCTGCTGTGGTTTGGTTGGGTTTTTTCCCCCCAGGAGTCTACAATGATTTATTTTGCAAACTGCAGAAGCTTTGGTCTCCTGCACTAAATTGTCTGCTTCCAGTTCTAAGCCCTCAGTAACTCTTCAGACAATGATTTGATTTGTTTCTGCTCTCTATGCCTTCATGTTATTTATATTTTCATTTGGTAATTGCATAAAACCAATTGCCTTGGTCATCAGCTGCAGGATCTGTGTGGAGTTTCCACCATCAGGCAATTTCACAAATAAATTGCAAGCTATATTTTATGCATCTTTAAATCAGATCTATCGTTTATCTGTACAGCTGTTTCAGAATAAAAAATATAGTCAGTGTAACTGAATCTCCAAGGAAAATAAACAAATTAATTTTTATTGTGCTTAGGCTTATCTTTTCTGGTATAACAGTACAGTTAAAAATGCATCCTGCTTAATTTTACTATAAAATCTTAAAATGCCAGTTTAGTACCTGGCATTATAGAATATGTGAGCAAAATGTTAGAGAAAACATAATGAACACAAGCTTGTGATAAAGAGCAAAACCCTGTTACAGTGCTAGGGGAAAGCATATAATAGCATTTATACCCTTTCTTGTTGCCAGTTTCATACAAAAAATCTCATATCAAAGAACTGGGCCTAGACACAATGAAGCTGTGGTGCCTTTCAGAATTTTCATTTATTTTGTTTGAGCAATCACTATATCATACAGCCATGAGACACTATCTACTTAGGAAACAAGCAGATGAATTTATAGGTCAACTTGATCCAGCTGGTTGCTTTAACATGTTTTCCTTCATGCCATTCTAGCAAACAATGCACTTGTTAAAAACCTAATTAATGCTAGAAGGGACAAACAAACCAACAAAAGAGTCACTTAGAGGCACTGTTCATAGGAGTTAGAGATGGAAGAGCTCCATTAGGTCATCTGCCTCTTCCCCTCGTTGTGCGAGGCTGTTTTCCCAAATCAGAAGGGAAGAGCCAGTAAACTGTGAAGACAGAGGAAATGGCACTGGGGAATGACAGAGCAACAGGAGGGTCATAGGAAGTAAAACAATCAAGAACAGTGTGAGCAGTGGGTTTAGAAATCGAGGTTGAAGCACACTGCACTTGGAGGTCATTTGTGAAGAGAATTTCTTTAGAGTACTTGCCTATTTCTGCAAAGAAAAAGATGTGCAGGAAATGTATTAAGACCAAACTGACTGTTGATAAAGGGGCACCATGCGGAGATTACAGCTGCTCTGTGTCCTTTATTGGATGGGACTGGTGGGAGGCTTTCAGTATTTTTCCATTGGGGAGGATCATGCTTGAGACTCCATGTTGTATTTCACAGCTCATGTAAATTTTTCTGAAATATGTGACAAAATAAATTCAGCCTGAAGCTGAAGATCACTGGTCAGGTTCTCCTTAGGGTATTAGTTTTCAGCAAATTAATTTGTTTTCTATTTCTGCTGATCTCTTTGTTCCTTTACGGTTCTTGATAATTCAGCTTGTCAAGCACCCATTCTTCTTGGACTTCAGAAGTAGTTCTTCACCTTGCCTAGCCTCGCTATCTTTCAGGTGAACTGAGACAAGCTTTCTTCTGCATCAGTTCAGGCATTACTGAACTTACTCAAGTATTAAACACTGAGTCAAAAAATTGATATTAGTTCTCTAACAGGTTCTTCACCAGAGTGCTGCTTGCAATGGCTTTACTTTGCAAGCATTGTTCTGCCTTTATTTTTCTCGTGAAACCAACTTTGTGTGCTTTTGCAAAGTGATATAGCTATAACTGTTACTGAACATGAGTCTTGGATGGACTAGCTGAGTATTTCCACTTCTTGATGGTCTCTGTTTTAAGGTTTTTCTAACCAATAAGTTGTGCTTATTGTTCATATAATCCGAATTGTCTTTTATTTAAGCATAATAAAAACAGTGATGCTTGTTTTAAGAGGAACATATTTCAGTTTTAGTCAAACTAATTAAACTGCTTTAAATTAAAGACAGTAAACTGCTCAAGTCAGGGATAAGTGCCTGCACAGTTCTTTGGACTAATTTAATTACAATCTATTTCAATTCAGCTTTATTTTATGCAATTCAGCTTTCTTGGACATAGAATCTCTTGTATGTTCTAGGCCCCAATGCCTTCACTGTGAGGCAAAATTATTATTAAATAGCGTGGAAGCCTTCTCTTTCTGCTACACTAGCTGCCTTGTGTTTTTCTTTGTTGTATGCTGTCATTGCACAGCCTCTGTTTAACCAACATTAGTGCCAGCCCAAGGCTGAACAAGCAGCCACAGTAAGGTGATAATGCCAAGCTGACAAGGCATCAGGGAAGATCTATGTAAAGAGGAACAGTCTTAAAAAATGTATTAGAAGTGCAGGAATCAGGACTGTAAATTGCGTAAATGGCCCAGCCCAACAGATGTGCTTGGTGACACTTGCATGGTAGCGTATGTGTTGTGTATGTTCATGTTCACATACCTGCAATATAAAAACAGGATTAAAACACTTTTGTACTACTCTGAAGCTGAAATAAACATGCCTGGCTGTTGGCTTCCACAAATGAGCTTCTTAAACTATGGAAGTCTTTCACAAATGTCATTAAATAAATATTTTTTAGTTGATATTAAAAACAGTATTATATGACTTGGCCCTTCAGTAATTTCTTTCTGTCTGACAGTGTGCAAGGTTTTTTATTTTGGTTTGGTTTTGGTTCGTTTTTTTTGTTAAGCTGTGAACATTATTACTGGCGGGGGGGGGCATTCTGCAAATTCATCTTATGTGGTGTGGCTGCAAAATTGTATTAACATTTTCTAGGGACAGGTAAAAGCTGTTTTGAGGTCATGGAAGTGGTTTTTTTCTGACTGTAGCAATACACGGAATAGATGGCATTTGTGCATGTTGGATTCTATTGTATACCTGGCGCAGAAAGGCAGCTCTGATTTGTACAGCTGGGAATGACAAAGTACCTGTCACCACACACACCTCATTTGGCTTGCCTGTACGCAGTACCAGGGTATGAGTCATGTATCGGGTTTGTTGATCTGCTGTATTCCTGCAATCTGGCAAGTGTTCTAATTTCATTTTCCTTCCAGTGCAAATTAGAGCATGAAATATTTCTTAGACACTTAGTAGCCAGAAGCAGGCATGGGGAAAAAGCAGTAAGACACTGTTTTGGCTTGGAGAAATGTCTCAGAAACCACTTTCTTTGTTGAAAGCTGTCTTTCATATGACTTCTGACTGAGAGGAAATTCCTGATCCATCTTTTCTGGGGCCTGATGACTGCTACAAGATATGATGGTGTTTATAGCAGGAGATGGGTTTCCTTTGGTAGAAGGAACTCTGTGCAATCACTGCTGTGCATCTGTGGCTTGTTTGGTTTCTTTAGGTTCTTGTCCTCCATGAATAGCTGATGCTTGCCCAGAAAAGCACTGTCTGTGGTTCTTTCATGGGCATGAAATTAGGTTTCCAGATGTTCCCTGTCACTGGTGGTACTCTACTAGGGCACTGATGCTGTTGATGAAATGTTGATGAAATTCTCCATTAGAATGGAGTCTGTGGGGGGCTTCACACAGATGACTGGTGAAACCAAAAAAGATGACTAAGGATTTTGGGAGCTGCAGAACTTGAGTAGTTTTGAAAAGCATCCAATATGATTTCCTAGCTGAAAGTGTGAGCTCTGTAGACAACATTTTCAATTTATTTCTTTACTCTTGCCTTCTGCTAGGGAAAGTTTTCTGCTCCCTGGTGGTGAGAAGAGTTCTCAAACAACAGGGAAAATTAAGTGAAGAGAGAACTGATTAAAGAGTCAGTTTTCTTTGAGAATGAGTGACAAAGTACATGGCATATAGAGTTAACTGCAAAATTTTTTTGAGAACTGGTGACTTTTTTTTTTTAATAAATCATCTCATATGCTATAGATTAAAGAAATGCAGTTTGCAGTTGAAGTTCACAGTGATGAAGCTCCTGGTAATCTTCAGTTCCTGTTTCATAACTGAAGATGAGCCAATGAGATAGAGTAGCTAAACCCCAAGTGCAGCAGTTTGACAAAGCACCTGGTGGAAGTTTATAGAACAGACAGTCCCAAGTGAGAACAAAGATGCTGATGCTTCTGCTGAGTGTCTTAAAAGCACTGGAGGACCTAAGGCACACTCATGCAGTCTAGGAAGCCTGGGGAGTTTAGGGCAGAGATGGGCCTGTTTTTGTAGCAGAAGGATGAATGATCTGACTGCATAGAAGTAGAGAAGGTGTGCCAAAGACAGCAGGGAAAGCACTGACTGCAGCATCATGATGCTAGAAGATGTTGAAGATATGTATGTCTAAGGCAGCCTGAGGACCAAGTGCAGGAGTTGAGGGTCCAGGTTTGGGAAAGCTCTAGCAGAAGTGCAGGTGACAACTATTAAGCCTAAAATTTGCCAGAAGTGCCAGTAAGTGTTACATACACAAATATCCACCTAAGGCTTTACCTCTGCCTTGTATAAGAGTTAGGTTGGAACTAAGTGCTAATGTGAGGGAGCACTGTTATCCAGCTGAGTGTATTGTGATCACTTGTGTCAATGCTAAAGGATTTATAATGGTCATTATATCATTGAAGTCTTCTGTAAAAGTAAGAACAGAATTACTACTCAGCAGGTCTTTATTTCAGTAGTGTTCCACAGAGATTAAATGACATATAAACCCCATTTTTTAACCAAGTTTAATCTGTTGTAAGACTTTACACCTCATTCTCATACAGGCTTTACAGTAATGTTAAAATCAATATGTTTTCAGTATTTTTGAAGAAACTCTACGAAATACTCTTCTATTTCCCATTTAGAAAAAGCAGTTACATATGCCACAGAGAAAACGCTGATGTCTCTACAGCACAACATAGGAAATAATGTCATGCTTGTGTGTAATTGTACAGCAACTTGAGACAGTCTTGAGTGACTTCTGAGAACATGTTGACCCAGTGGCTCAAATGTATCTTTAGGATAACATCAGTGTTTTAATGGAGGCAGTTTTAAATCTGCTGTGCTATTAAACACAAAGGGCAAATTTATGCTTGCCATATCTCCCTTGGCAAGGTTGGCACTAAACCAGGGAGCAATTTTCCTTATTGCATTTAGCAACATGTTTCAGATTTATAAGCCATGGAGCCATTAAAATATGACTCCATTAATTAGAAAGTAATTGTGGTATTTCTTTCTAGTGCCAAGGGATTAACTCAGTTTAATCTTAGTGTGGTTAACAAAGGCAGTTAGCTATTTGCTTTAAATATGAGTTAAATCTGTAAAAAATAATGACTTCATGAAGAACAGGATTGGCCCCATGGCATATACCCAAAAATTGGGCTGTTGACTTCACTGAGTTCAGTGGTAATCTTGAACTGAAGGGCAACATGATGGAGCCCCCAGGGGCTGTTCCTGTAGGTGGTCTGTACTTGAAATTCACATGAAAGCTTGGTATCTTTAAAAAAGATCATGAAAGAGAATATTAAACTGTATCCAGCTTCAGTGCTCTGTGTTGATGCCAACTCTTGCTTTAGGGCAACTTCACAAAGCAGCAACAGGAAGAAACTGAAGCATAATGGTTGAGTACTTGTCAGTATTTGCTGTCACCAGTAATTATTAGAAAATCCAACTTGGCATAGTGGATATTAGACAAAAGCCAGCAATGGAGCTGGAGCTCCTTGAGATATTCTTGTTCCACAGCTGGCAGTTCCCATCCTGTTAGCTGGTAACCAGCACACTCTCCATCTTAATCTGTTGCGGTGCACAGAAAAATCAGTTGGCTCAGTTCATCTGTGGAATACTTCATTACTGTAAATTGATGGTGTCATGAAGGCTTTCTAGGATTTTACCAGTGAATTTGGAAGTGTTTGAAAAATTACAGGGAAAGCAAGGACCTGTTATTATACAGTGTCCTTTGCTTTGGGTAACACTTTAGTCCTGCTTGGGTCTGCCACTGAATGCCCATGCACACTGCCGAAGTCTTGTCTTTCTGGAGTAGAAAACCGTAAGATTTAAGGCAAATAAAACATACTTTTAGTGAAGGATAAAGCATATTGAGATATTGTAAAGAGATTTATGATATCTCTTGGCACATTGTCCTTTAATGGATAGGGAGGGTCCTGTAGCCACGATTGCCTGCTTTGCTGTAGAGGGTTAGAAAAAAAGAGGAACAGAAGGGTTAAAGCTGAGAAAAGGCAGGAGGGATGTGGGGGGCTCCCTGGGGGGAAGGGGAGAGGAAGTGAGATCTGCTGTGGCTGAGAGTTTGCCTTTTACTTTTTGTTGGTAGCAAGGCTGTGATCTGTGGAAGGTCCACTGAAAATACTGCTTTTTGTTTTTTGTATGTTTTACCATGTTCCCAAGATCTGTAAAAAGGGAAAAGAATCATGTTATTTACTTTGTGTATCATGCTTCCCAACCTGTGATGCATGTGGTCCCAGCCTTGGCCCCACTCTTTGGTGGCTGCTGCAGGACTGGCGTGGCTGCTGTGTCCCTGCCACTGCCATCCACCTGCATGCAGCCCTCCCTGTGGGGTGAGGGCTGCTCCCTGGTGAAGAGCTGGGATCTCATAGGCTGACCATGAAAGGTTTTCTGTGCATCTTTTCTTGGGGGGATTATACCTTTCATCTGGGGCTTCCCCACCTGGACTGGGAGTTCCTACCCAAGATGCAGCAAGGCTGAGGGGGGTGGCAGGGTGAGAGGCAGCCACCAAGTTCTCTCCATCTTTCTGGCTGTGGTCCCTTATGCCATCATCCCAGCCATCCTCTTTCATGGCTCATCACCCCAGCCTCTTGCTCTTGGTTCCTTCTTCCCTCTCCCAAGCCTCTGCACCCACTTTACCTTTTCAGCTCTTTCTTAAAGGCTCCTGGGAAACAAGGAACCCTGTCAGGGCTGTATTTGTCTCCTTTGTTCCATGCTGTTGGGTATAACATGCATTTAGTGGCTACTGGCAGAGAAGGTCCAGGTAGTGCAGGAGGGATGCTAACCTGATGCTGTGGGAACTGGGAATCTTGTTTTTAGGTAGATGGCTTGTACCTGTCTGTTATCGCTCTGTTGTTGAACAGAAGGATGCCTGGAACTGGCACTCCTTTTTTTTTTTTTTTCCTTTCCCCTCCTGGTTCCTTGGCAGAAGCCTGAAGTTCAACATTGTAGATGATGCAAAATATTCTCATTATTTATTCATATAGGTGAGAATTCCTTATTACTGTCTTTGTTTAATGAAGGATTTAACGAAACCAATTCTTTTTTTTTTTTCTTCCATTCTCTTTGCCTACTCAGCCTTCTCTGAGAAAAGGCAAAAGCAAACCTGTTAGGTAGATACTTTAGTAGAGAAACTTGGCTCTGATGGAATTGTGTAAAAACCCAATTTATTTATTCAGCTCTGAATGAAAGACTTGTGATGTTGTCCATAACCTTGTACACTCCAGTCATAATCTAGTCTAGGTTGTTATATGTGTGTATATATATATATGTTATATATATAAAGCCCTGAAATGCAGTTGCACAAAATAATGCAAATGAAGTAAAACTGAGAACTGAGAAGACGGAAAGTTGTGCTAAGAACCTACCACAAAGTTCTTACTAATATATTTACTGATGACAACGTCTGATGATTCAATACAATCTGTCCCTGAAATGAATTAACTGAATGTGTGTCAGCTTTTCTGCAAAGTGCATTGAATTTGATTTTCTCTGGTTTTATTTTTTCTAGGGCTGCCAGAATGAGTGCACGGGTGGCGGATGTTCGGGAGAAACAGGAAAGCAAATGACTGAATCTTTCAAGGTATGTATCAGTGGTCTTCAGAAGCAAGTTTTTCCATTGGGTCCCAAAGTTGCAGAGCTAAGGATTGCAGAAGGACTCCAAAGTACTGCAGCTCTGGAACATTATCAGCACTCCACAACAAACAGGGCTATGACAGTAAGGAATGCTGAGCAGCTGCCAGGAACTGACATGAAATTGCATCCTTCTCTTTTTGTTTTAATCTTATTCTTAGAAATGAGCTCAGTTAAGATACTGTTCTTTTCCTCTGCTTCCTTCCTGAATGCAGTGCTAGTAACTAAGAGCTGATTTTAAAAACTGTGTGGATACAGATGTCAGCTGCCAGTTTTCTGTTGAAAGTGCAGAGCCTGTCAGCAAGTGCTCCTTTGAATTCTACATCTGTCCTAATTTCCTTTTTTCCCTGCCTTTTATACTTCTTTTACCTTTATTCTTTATGACGCACATCTGTAATTCTTTTCCTCTTATATTCCCTGATTTACGGTCTTTAAAAAAGCCTCATCTATATTTAGCAGAAATATAAAAGTAGTACTCAGAAAAACTCATGTTTTTTCAGCAGTTCCTTTCCTGTTATTTCTGACTATTGTCAGCAGTACATGAGATGAAAATATGATGATACACTTTGTAAGTGACATGTTCTTCCTGATGTTTTTGGTCAGTGCCACTGCTGCGCAGTCATCTGAATTATTCTAAAGTAATTATTTCCCCTTCAGTTGTTAGGCTTTAAATGGATATGAAAAATTAATGCTGCAATAAATATGTTGGACCCTTTGATAAGGTTTATTCTGATGTTGGTCTCATTGAAAACACAAAGAATTCTTGAGAGTCCATGACTACAGAATTTCACCATGTAGTAACATGCAGTTTAATTTCTATTTCCTCATTCTCAGCCCTTTCCAGTTCTTCTCTTCCTCATTTCTTCTTGTTGTGTCTCTCTGGCAATTCTGCCCAAGGAGGAAAACTCAGGATAACTTTTCAGCTAGAAGGTCTGATTTGAAAAATGTTAACAAAAACAGGCATGCAGCCAGTTTTGAAACCACAAGAAACCACACGTCTCGAGTGCAAGGGTTGTTTTGTGAATTCACCTTCAATAAATAGACAGATCTCACTAGATTCATTCAGCAGAGTGTGCTGGTGTATTTGCAAACAAGAATTGCTTTACAGAGAGGAGACTCTTGTGTAACCAAACTGAGCTGTGTCTTTCACTCATTGAGGCAGTCCATAAGGAAGGCAAAGTGACGACAAACTCTTGGTAGTGTTTGGGTCACAGGTGAACTTGGCATAAACTAAAGCAGACTTAAGGCAGATTTAATTATACCAGCAGTCAAGCAGGTGCCTTTCCAAAGCTCCCAGTACTGGGTGGCACAAAGTTGGATTTAGTCCAGATTTCTTTCTATTGATATTTGTGTGTCAGCCAGAATAGCAAATCATTGTAGTGGAGAGGCTGGGTGAGGGGAAAAATACATTAGCAGGTGGGACAGATGGTCATAAAGGGAATAATGCTAGGAGAAAGCAGCTGGCTCAGGCTGAAGTCTAATTTGTAAGACTTCATTCCTGCCTTATGGCATTGTTTCTGAAGATTAGCTGCAGTCATCAGAGGGGAATAGATTTCTAGAAAATACTGTACTGTGGGAGGTGTGTGTATGAAAGTTAAGGTGAGAGTATAGGTCCTGGTTGTAGTATCATACATTATAATAATTATTTTCAGCCTCTTTAACTTCATAGTAAAATTAAGAAGGAAAAACTTCATAAATGAATCAAAAAACAGCAACATAAAATGAAAATAAAATAGCATGGATTAATTCTAGGAAACTTCACAAACATTTTTTTGGAAGACAGTTACAGTTACAATTTCAGAAACTATAGCTAATAATATTTCAAAGGAATCAAGTTGACCCATGGGGCTGACTGTACTGAAGAAAACTGCAATTTTGTGCCAGTGACCTAAGCAATCCAAGATTGTGGGAATGTAGAAAACAGGGTATGGTTTTGGTTAAAGCTTACATAAAACATATTGTTTACAGTGGGTCATGCCCAACATTTGAATGCCAGATTAGCCCTCTGAAGACATTTCTGTTTAGAATGCAGTGCTGTGCTTTTTAGGTGGGGTGAGCTGCTTTGAATTTCACTGCAGTTTCTGTCTGACTTTGAAAGGTGGAGTCAGAAAGTCCCTGTACACTGGGAGGGAAGGAATGAATGTTACCTATGATTTTTGGCAGGCAGTGAGCCCCTCTGCTAACTGCTCGCTGTTCTCTAGTCTCATGAACTTCTTTAAAAGCAGCAGGTCGGAATTGGTACTTCCTTCATCCTGACTGCTACTGAACTACCTTAATTTGACTCAGTTCTGCAGTTAAAAATCTCATCCTGTCGGGTCTGTGATTTATTAGCATTTAATATATGGCATTTAGAGTTGACACATGAGCAGTGATCTTGGAACAGCTAAGAAACATTAAAGGAAATCGTGATTGTGCTACAGTTTCCTGTATTGTATAAAGTGTCAGAGCTCCAGAATTTATCTACTAAGCTCCTTCCACGTGAGTGAAGTCTTCCTCAACTGTTCCTCAACTGTTGTATGCATGCATTAATATATCTGTTTATTTAAATAGCTGATGGTGATTTGTGCCCACACCTAAGTTGTAGTTTCTGTCTATTGCCAGCATTGGATCTCTGTGAGGGGGATATTGCACCAGTAAGGGAGAGTACAGTCATCCTTTGTGCCACTGAATGTTTTTTGGGAAGTTGAATCAAGAAATGCACGTCTGGTTTTATTCTTACACTTGCATCCAATAATACCACTAAATAGCACACAGTTATGTCTAAGGCACTAAATTTTTATGACTAAAAATCTGGTAGGTTCTTTAATGCATTCATTCTGCTTATTGTGCTGTCGCAAGACAGAATGACTGTTGTTAGGAGAATGTAGCAGTCTGTTTCCATATGTAACTCTGATTTGGTTTCTTTTAATGTGTGAATTAGCTCTGACTTGGAATTCCTAACGCTTGATGTTAAGAAACTAAAGGCATCTGTGATGTCTTTTATTTCTCTCATATCCAGAAAGATGATTTAATGTAGTCTTTTGTCTTGGAATTTGTCTTTGTTTTCTCTTTGAAGACTGATACATGGAGCACTTTAAAAAGGTATTACCTACTCCTGTTATGTTTCTCTGAGTTTCAATGATCTGAAGCTCTGGAAAAATTGGCATCTTAGTGGTGCAAAGTTCAGTTCTTTTGTTTTACTTTTTAACAGCCTATTCAGTGTGCCAAAGTAGTGCAGACTTTCTAGGGAATTTCTAGGAAATACTGGCTAGTCTTGCTACACCAAAGCAGAATGGAGTAGCTGTAGCTTGCAGGCGCATCTGGATTGAGTTGCTAATGTGAAGACCTGTGGTGGCAGAATGAGAAATGTTTAACTGGGGCTTCTGTGTCTCAATGGCTGCTCGTGCTACTCTGAATATCTGTGTGTGCTCCCACACAGTTTTCTGCAGACAGACTCAACCTTCCAGGCTCCGAGCCAGTGGGATGTGAGCCCGTGGCAGACTGGAAGCTGCATGGGCAGGTTAGTGCAGTGCTGTGCTCCAGCTGGTGATCCCTGTTGGGATCTTGGACTTGCTAGACGAAGTACAGTGCTCTGCTAATATGCTTGCATGGCTTCCACTTTGAAGCTATCTCACGTCTAGCCAGGTAAAATGCTGGTTATATTGAATTTTCTGTAATGATGTATGGTTTATTATTTGTTTCTTGCATTGCTCTAATGTTTTAACGCCCAAGCTGTGAATTAGCTGACACTGTGCTAAGTATTGTACAAATCAGAACATAAAGATTATTTCCACTCTACATGCATAAAATCCCCCAAAAAATCCTAACCAAAGTCTGAAAAATTTTCCACAGAATCTAAAGCTGTAGTGTATTTTACACTAGAAGAAGCTGAAATTCTTTTTCCAGTGCAGGCATTTGTGGTTCAAATTGAGAGATTGCCAAAGAAAGTTTTACATTGCTGTGAGCCAAAACCATTTTTATACTAAATGGGCCTATGATTTGTAGCAAATACAGTGGGATATAGGATTCCTTATTCTGGGAATTGGAAGAAGGAACAATCCATTTTGAAAAAATAGACGGTTTTAAGCTTTATTTTAGAAAACTATTTTATATGTGAAAGGTTTGCTGACAGTGATAACAAACAATTCTCTGATCCTGTTTTTTTTAATGAAAGCTGAATATTGTTTTTTCACCAAACTTTCTTGTTTCCCATCCAATGCAAAGATCAAAGTGTATAAAATAAAGAATAGTCTAATTTTTGAATTAAGGTCTTAAAGTCTAAACTAATTGACTTTATCACATTAGCATATTAGTGTGACAGGGTTAAAGTTCCACTCCTTGAAGAGTTTAGGAAGTACCGAGCAGTTTTCCTTTGTTTAGGTAAAGTTACTGACATGCTCAGAGCATATGGATCAAGGGAACACTAAAGTAGTTTTGGAATGAGGAAATACACGCAGTATAGTTACCATATTACCTGCAAGGCCAGTGAATATAAAGCAATTTACATGGTTTTTATGTAAAAAATAGATATAGTTTTCCAATTATATACATGGTTTTAAAATATATATTATTTCCTCCCCAGCTTGTCCTCAATTTGTCATTTTCTACTGACATCAATAAATTATTTATCTGCCAAAGCATATGTGCACTCAGTGAGGCTTTTTGTTGTATTGCAGCTGTTGATTCTTCAGGGGTTTGACTGTTGGGTGGGGATATTAGAAGAATACCCTTCATTGCCATTTTAAATTCTTAAGTTATATTAGAATCCTTTTAAATGGATATTAGAATCCATTTTAAATTTTGCTTGATGAGACAGCACATTTCCTTTATATTAAGTTGTATGGGAAAAGATTTATTATAGAAGTTTAATGATATCTTGATGCCGTGATGAGCAGTAGCTCCCCAGAGTGCGTGTATAGAAAATCTGCTCTTATATAAACTGTCTTGAAGCAGTAAGAGACAACCAATTGGATATCTGTGTGTGGGTATGTGTGTGTAACAAGCTACAGTAAGGATCTCCAAATATTTTGTGAAGTAGAACCTTAGCCCATCCAGTCCATCCTCCCACTGAAAGTGTGGCTCTCATCAGCACTACAGCAGGACAGCTGTGGCTTTGTCTGCTGAATGCAGTGCTGGGCTGCTCTCTTAAAGAATTTTTGTTTTCCTGGTGTCCAGTCTGATCCTCTTAAGCTAAAACCATGTCAGTTACCATTTGGTAGGTCATCTCTGTATCACCTCCACGGAAGTACATAGCTGTAGCCACTGTTAGATCAGGAATACCAAGCTAGAGGCTGGTTCTGTTATTGCCATAACAGTATTTAGCATGTGTGGGCTGGGCATTGCTTGAGAAAAGGACATTCCGATTTTATCTTGATTTCAGCTGAATCTGTTTACTTTATGTTATTGTCACTGGTAATAAAACTATTTGCTTTTTGTGATGTGTTGGATAAAAACAGATTGACGAGTAAATATTTATAAATCACTGTACTTTCATCTCACCTGATTATCCCTCCTAGTAGGTATGTATATGCTGAAGAATTATTTCAGGTGATACAATCGAATCCATTCCCTCATCTTTACCTGCCAGGAGGAAAACCAGCTCCAGGACAAAGAGTGCTGAGTGGTTTCTGTGGTATTCTGCATCCACATGGGCATGGCATAAACTCTTTTGAGTATTACTATTAATAGGTGGACCAGACTGACACATATCTACTGCTCTTGTTCCAGTTATTAGGAAAGAATTTGGGACCTGTGGCAGCTCTTTTCAGTTTCAGCTTGATGGCAAGTGGTTCTGTGTTTCTCTTCAAGTGGGTAATGTTCTTCAAATAGTTGCAGGCTTTTAGCAAATAGATTTTCTAAGCTGTAGTAGAGGAACTGATTGTCCCATTATCTGAAGCTGAAGGATTTGCAAATAAAGCTAATTGTCTTTAGCAAATAACAGGAGCTTTTAGCCAAGATAAAAGGAAACTGCTAAAAAAACAGCCAAGGGCAGTTTGGCTGAGTTGATTCATAGCACAAGAAAGTGATGCTTTATCACTTTTTGCACTAGGAGCTTAAGATGTAGTTGGTGTCTGTAAAAGCACAGAAATGGTACTGGAATTTTGGAGATTACTTTTAGCTTGTATCATTTTCTGGGTTCTTTTTTCCCAAGGTAAAGAGTTGCTTTTAAAATGCAAGGCTTAGCACCAGTCAGTGATTCTCAAAGTAAACTTACAAACTGACTCCAAAACTTAGTAAATCCATAGTGTCCATACCTACTTCCAAGATTTCTTAAATTTTGATGTCATTGTGGTATCATATCCCCAGTTTTGATAGTGAATGTTTTCTTTGCTGAACACACTTGAATGGAAGCTACAATTTAGGAAGAGAATTAAGTTTGGTTGGTTTTTCTCCATGGGGTTCTCTTGGCTTTCCTGCTTGCTTTTGGAAGGATATAAGAACTTTCAATGAATTAACAGCCTAGAGAGTTGGAAGAGGTTTATGTTAATCCCATATTTAGTCCCTGTTTCTAAGAAAGTACTGAGTGGAACGAAATGGCAAACTCTGGCAGTTTCATTGGCAGATCAGACACTGAATTTCATGGCAATTTGTAAGTTTACCTTCTGTCTACCACTGTGAAAAGGAGATGGAATCAGAGAAAAAGGCAGGTGTGGTTAACTGAATCTTTGAAATGGTTCCCATAACCTCTGTATAATATAGACACTGTACCATGAAAGCATTTTATATTTCCAAAAGGTTTTGAATGCCTGCATGCCATGAATCCTCTTCCCTGCATGTGTGCAAGCTTATTAAAATCAGGTAAGAAGATTTAATTGCAACTGCTCAGGACTTGGACATGTGAGATTATGATTCTATTCTTGGCTGTTCCACACAACATGTTTGTAACTGGCCAGGCTACTTAGGCAAAATACTTCCAACTTGTTTGTCTGACATTTAGGTTTGCAATTCATTTCTTCGTTCAGCATGGGTACTTCTTTCAGGGAAGATTAGTTGCAAAAATCTCATTTTTTGTTTCAGTTGCTTCATGTGAAATACAAATGATGTTTTCCAAATCAGGAGACGGTAGTATCTTGAATCTTTGTTCAAAGATGTGTTATTGGTGAAATGTCAGAGACTTCTCTATTCAAGACTTGTGTCACAGGCCAGTGTGAGCCCTCAGCTTGTATTAGACTCAAATCTTCTCCCAGGCAAACTCTTTCTAAAAATGAAACATTGTGTTTATGCTGCAATGCAGAAATGCAGTGGTTGTGAGGCAAGGAGCAGCACAGCATCAGGAATTGGATTAACCAAGCTGTCAGATCTTTGAGAAGAAGCAGTTTGTGTTAATACGGGATCATATGAATTAGGTAACTAGCCAATGTCTTCCATTAGTGAAAAATGGTCCTAGTTCTGTTTTGATGGAACGGTTTGTGTACAAATGCATGAGAGGACTTTCTGCTATTAGAGAATTGCAGTCTGTGTTTGCCTAAATAGAATTGCTTCTTTCTAATCTGAATCCCAGGTGTGTCTACACTGCAGACGTGAAGTGCAGTTGCACAGACAAAGAGGATTTTTAGAGTTGAATTGCCCAAAAGTAACAGTGGGCTTGCGGCAGTGTGTTTTTCACACCAGTGCAATGACTGCATTTAAGCCTGCTCACACTTCCTGATGACCCCACTTAGTTGATTGGAATAGCTGTTACCAAACAGAAATGATTCATAGGACCGAAATACAGTAAGTGTGTCTGGTTTTTATTCCAATGTTAAATAATCTCATCAGCACCTTGGTGGTTTGAATTATATAGAGAGAATCATATTTGAAATGTTTTAGAGAACTTTTTGATAGAAGAGAAACTAAGTGACTGTTCCTTGTAGATCTGAAAATACAAATACCTGGAGTAGAAGAGGTAGACCCCACTAAATTCAAGTAGATTATTTTCTTAAGATTTCCTTAATATCAGGTGGAAAGTTTCCTTAGGATATGTAGGAGCCCCATCCCAGCTTCTTTCTTAGCCTTAAAAACACATCTTTCAAAACTTGTCAGTGGAGAACAGACTAATGAGTAATGGAGAAGAACCCCCCAAACCTAACGATTATAAATGCATGTAATTTTCCTGAAGCAGAAGAAATGGATGAGGCTGTAAAGATTCAAGTAGTTTTACCTGTCTTACAATCCAGATTCCTACAAAGCTGGAAGAAAGGGTCTTTATTAACTTAAATGGTTTCTGGAGCAAATCAGTGGGAAGTTATGCAGACAGCATTTCAGCAACATGGAAAAACTCGTAAAATTTAGCTAGTGCTATTGAAATGAATGATATGTTTTTAGGGCAAAATAAATTTCTTCTATGCTTTCTCTATCATCTAGCCTGATTGTAGCTTTCCAACATCTTTATATCCCTTCTGTTGTGTTTTGAGGGCTTTAGAATATATTCTCAGCTGTGCTGCTGCCCTAGGTGCCCTTTTCACTCCTTTAGGCAAGAATTTTACGTCAATTCCAACCACTTCTCTGTTTTCTTGTCAGAGCAGGTTTACTTCCTGCCTACTGCTCCAGATCAAACATTGCTGCACCAGAGTTGGAGCCTCTGCAGGATCAGGGGAAAGGTTAAAGAAGCCAGCAGTAGGTTATGCTGCCCTCATTTTCTTGTAGAGTGTAGCAGAATTTCATTCTTTGGTTAGACAAATATTTGAGAAGTATCTGTTATGAATAGTTCAGGTTAGATGTCTTGCATAGGATGGACTAGACATAGTCCTTCCAGCCATATTTTCTGCTGTTTCCATGACTGTCTCACAACTGATTCAGAGCCTTGACTCTCTTTTGCTTTGTCATTTGTTTTGTGGTTTATTACCCAATGTACAGCCAACGTGATGCAGTGATTCCAGGCCTCAGTCCAATTACATGTGCTAACATATTCTGAGATTAAGTTTCTGGGAAGCTTTATGTTGAAAGATTTCTGATATTTTTGATATGTTCCCTGGGATCGCAGAAGGATAATTTTTTAAAAATTTTTAATTTTTTTTTTTTTTTTGGTAGTAGTAGTAGGAAAAATAGGCCTTTCTTCCTCCTCAAATCTTATTGCATCTTGGCACACTTTCCATTCTCAAGCCTTAGGCTCTGCTGTAAATTTAAAATAGTATTGATGGTAAAGGGATTATAGGATAGCTTACATGAACGTTAATTTTATACTTACAAGCTGGTAATAGATTTCTAAGAATTTATTTGACTTTCTTACTCTTGTTTTGAGTTGATAGAATTCTGTGTTCTTATTATTGCTACTGTAGACTTTATGATTGTGATAAGAGCTATACAGGGCTCTGTATAGAAAGTGATGGTCTCTGCCCCCAGAACTAGTAGTCTTTTCCGAAGAAGATGGTGATGGGAAAAGAAACAGGGCATGACTGGGAAATGAATGTGGGATCTCCCACTGCTGACGAGCAGAATGACTTTGTGGTGGGTGAGGGGCCTGGCACATGCCTGGTTCTGTGGTGCTTTCTGGGCTGTCTGTGGTGCTTTCTCACCCACCATTGTTTCTGAATTGGCCCAGGCTGACAGTGGTTGTCCATCTTGTCTGCCATGGAGCTGTGGGAGAGCCACGTTGGGCTGTGTGGCGTTTGTGACTGCTGTTCATGTCCTGAGCAGTACTGGATCCTGTCTGCTCCGGGTCGGGGGGAGGTGGCTGCTGCTCAGGATGCCGCCTGGCTGACAGGGCAGGGGCTGCTGGTCTTGGCAGTCTGGGCTGGCCCATGGCTGGGGGACCTGTGGTGTTTTTCAAGCTGTGTGTCTGAGTTTTGTGCTCACTGTTGTCTTTGTGCATCAGATGTGGTCTGTCCCAGGGTGCCTGGAAAGGCTGCTGCTTTTGGACACCAGAGAGCCATGGGAGAGCCTGGATGTTGCCTGACTGGAGGGGCTGGGGCTGACAAGCTCTGTATTGTCAGTGGGGTCTGCAAGAAAAGGCACAGCAGCAGTTCCCAGATGGGAAGCAATGAGTTGCTGCTTGTGAGGACAGTGACAAAGGACAACAAGTGATGGCCTGGCACAGCCCTAGTTCTTAGTCCTTCCTCCCCCAACCCCCGCGGGGAGTTGGAGCTCCCATGCAGAGCACTGGATTGCTGCTTTGGCAGCTAACCCCTCTTCCTCCCTGTGCTCCCTGCCTCCTGGGCAAAGGCATATTCTGGCATGGCAGCAGATCTGCATCTCATCGAACTGCCTGACTGCTTGGTCAGCTCCCATCATGGGGCTCTGCCAGAGAAGGAGGGGGAAGTGTTGATCCCCAGCTGTCCCAGCATCAGGCAGATCCAGGCAGTCCCTGCTCTTGTGTCTGCCCTGTTTTCAGCTTCCCTATGAAGCTGAGGACAAGTTATGGGACAGAAGGTGACCAGGCCTGCCAGGGAATCCCTGGGCTGGCACTGTGCTTGTGCCTGATGTCTCATGAGAACACCAGTGCACAGAGCATGTGGATTGGTTCAGGATGGGATCAAGTTAGCTTTGTGTGGTGCTGAGTTTCGGATTTGTGGCCAAAGCAGCGTGGGTGACATGCCACTGCTTGAGCCACAGCTGAGCAATGAGTGCACAGTGCCGAGGCCTTTTCCGCTCCTCACCCCAGCACCAGTGAGCAGGCTGGGGGACACAGGATGCTGGGAAGGGGATACAGCCAGGACAGGTGACCCTGCTGGGGATAGCCCACTCCTCATTACATCTCAGCAACACAACTGCAAGCTCCTGCTCCTCCTCCTGCACTGGTGAGGCATCAGGTGGCTGGTAGTGTGAGCCATTGTGGCCTTTTGCATCACTTGTTCAGTTTTCTTTTGTTTTCCTAATTCATAGAATCATCAAGGTTGGAAGAGGCTTTAAGATCATCAAATCCAACTGTCAATCCAGCACTATCATTGTAACCCCTAAAGCATATCACCCAGATATTAAACTGTCTTAGCCCGCGAGGTTTGGTCCTATCACCTACTGAGCTGTAATATCCTAAGTGTGTTGAAAACCAAGATCTGTTCAGTGTCCCATCAGCATTCCCAATACCAGTGACATAAAGACCTGCACAAGCTTGGTTCCCCACCCCTGCCCTGTCAAGCTCTCCGCCACAACTCACAACAACCCCAGGCAATACCCCAGGCGTGGGGAAGAGTGGCTGGAAAGCTGAGTGCTGGAAAAGATGAGCGAGCCACAGCCATAAGGACTGAAAGGCAGGAAATCCTCATCCCTGGAGCCTGCTTCAATAGCATTCTGTATAGAGCCAAACTCATTCTCTCCGACTCTTCTCAGCTATGCTTTGTTACCTTTCCCCTTTATAGTAATTCCTTGTGCTTTTTGTAATCTGTGTCCTTCTCAGAATTTGCTCCATTGCTGTTCACAAGTGCAAGGGCAAAGCAAGTTACTTGATTTTGCCTGTGCTTCCCTGTTTGTTATTGCATGAGAAGGCCCTGATCTTTCCTAGAATATGCTTAAAAACTCAGTATAAGATAAAAAATTATTGCAGTTGCTTGTGATCTTGAATTAATCACCTTGACTGGAAGTCAGGGATGTTCATACCCTTTTACTTATTTCATTAGAAGATATTGCAGTCAGTCTCACTGGGTGCATGTTAACATTTTGAGGATCTCTGCTGAAACTTGCTGCTGTTGTTAGGTAACCTGTGAGCTGTTTTATAGCTGAGGCTGCCAGGTGTGTTTTTACACAAGTAAGTGATAGAAATGCGTGGCCTAGCACAGTGTTTAGAAGAGTTTGGGTATGTCAAATGAATTACAGCTGTTACAGCTGCCCAACCTACTGCTTATGGTCTAGGATTTTCAGTGAAAATAACTGCAGCCAAGGATGATTTGGGAAGGCATTGACTTGGTAGAAAGAGTAGGACAAATATGATCTTGCCGTCTGCACCTACCTGAGACAGCTGTGTAGGGTAAGAAAGGTAGGAATGCAATGATGAGAGTAACAGCTCTGGCCAGGGGCTGCTGTCAGCTGCAAATCAACTTAAAGCTATTGCCAAGGCCAGGTAGAGCAAGCATTAAACTGACGGCTCGGCCAGGGGCACCAGGATGTCTTGTCACAGCTTCGGTTAGAATTGACATGGACCAGCATGTCACCTTTAATTTGACCCATCTCATAAGTGAGAAGATCTGTTTTGATCAAATGATGAATTTTAGTTTCAAGAGGTCACAGTCACATTATATCTTCTTTATTTGGGCTGGGTAAAGCTTTGCCCTGAAAGAAGCTGCATTGGAATTAACAGGCACTTTTCAGATGAGGGGGTTCTCAAAAAAAACATCTTTTTGAGCCAGTGGCCCTTTGCAGGTATAATGTTGCCATATAAGCCCTGAAAATCAGCAGTATCCAGCTGGCTTCCCCATCACTCCATTTTGCCTCCCACAGGCAGGGCAATCTGATGCTTCCTATTCCCTTACCAGAGTGTCCTGGGCTGGCATATTGGCACGCACATCTTGTATGTACGTTCCTTTCTGCTGTGACATGGAGATTTTGCAGGCTCGGGACAATGTCTTTATCATTTTACTTCAGGCAACAGGTGCTAAATAACTGCACTCACCGTGTGCCACATCCACTTCTTTTTTTAATCTCTCTTATCCTTTTTGTTCGGCATTTACAGGTTTTCCTTCCAGTTTAATGGTTTTATTAGGCAACAGCGTCAGGAGGTGCTTGAGAGCATGTTGGATAAACAAAGCCAGCAAAACACAAGTCCAGCTGAAAATTCCCCTTTGTGTTGGCAGTACAAACTGTGGAGAGATCTGGATGGGTGCTAATGCCAATCCCTAATGCATCCTTAACATGCTGCTTTCAGGGCTTGGGGAATGTTGGCAAAGGAAAAAAGTAAATTGCTGTTTTTAAAGGTCATAGATGATAGCGGGGTAGCACTGTGATAATCTTTTAATGAGTGATATTAACATAAGAGGCATTGATACTTAATCAGTACCCTGGCATTTGTCACCTGGCTGTGCTCTGCTTCCCTTTTGTGGGTTCTTCTGAGTGATTTCCCTCTTGGTGCTGCTTGAACAAGTGAAGCCCAAAGGGTTTGTGAGCCAGGTGAAGTGTTGTGTAGGGCATCCTACTTCTCAGGGACCCAGAAGAGGCTGAGGGTGCTAGTAATACTTTGTGCAGACCACCCTGTGGTGGGAGTACTCCAAAGATGATCCTCCAACACCTCCTCTCAATGTGTCATCCTTCACAGAAAAAGAAGACCAAATGCATTGCAGCACTTGATGCTGTCTTGACACAAAAAGCATTTAGATTCTGAAAGATTTGGGTGCTTTTGCATGCTGTTAATTTGCACTGCTTGGTAAAAACAGGGAGAAAAAGACATAGTGGATAGAGTCCTAAGAAAGGATATTAAGAAAGTAATGGCCAAAAGAGTGGCTCTCCAGAGATCTTAACAGGATTATAAGAATGAGAAAAATTGCCTCTTTTCCTGTTGGATGATTGTTGCCCTACTGGTCTGTGCAGTTTAGCCTCTCTCTGAGGTCTTACCAAGGGTGTTCCTACTGTTGTTTGAAGGAATTGTTATGGGTCAAGTGGTGTACCTGACATTGTTGACTCAGGCATTGGCACGGTGTCTGGAGGAAAGCTGGTTTCCCCAAATTCTGAAGGAGATGAGAAAGAGCAAGTGGCATCCCTGGTCAGATTGTGCACTTCCAGGAAGCTCTGTGGTCTGGGAACTGTTTCTTTTCTGGATAAGGATCATAGTTTCTTACCTCTCTAGGCTTTCTGCCTTCAAGGGACTCAAACTGAAGTGCAGTGAGTGTATTCACTTGTGGCTGCAGCTTGCTGCTCCCTCTACATATGCTTGTGGGTTTATGAGAAGAGCCAAGTTAAAATTCATTCCCATCCTTAAATAAAAGCTATTTGTTAACCCCAGAAAACTTAACAAACTGTTTTGGAGTGATGCCTTTCAAGCAGTTGTGCTACCACCACTGAGGAAGCAGCAAACAGGCATAAAAGCAGAAATCAGCACACTGATGGGAGTTCTAGGGGAAGAGGCTTCATATGATAATTATGGTCCCCAGGCCAGTTTATTGTAAAGATAATTACCCTAATGAAAGTGACCCGAGATGCAGAAGGCTGGACTCGAGGGAAAGCAGATGATACCACTGGAACAGGGAGTTCTTTAGAAGCTGTGGTTCTGTGCAGAGATAAACACAAAGATATGGTTGTGTTCTACATACTCACTTAAGCCCCACTGACATCCCTGCTCCCATGTAATTGTTTGCTTGAGCTGTCTTGCACTGTGGATAATAGCAAACACTCCTCTGTGGCTTTTATTTTGATCTCTGTCTTCTGTGATACCTTTTTTTTCTAAAGCATGGTAAGAGTGGTAAGAGGTTGCCAGGTAAAATTAGTTTTAGGACATCATTAGGTAGTGCTTCTCCCGTTGGAGCATTCGCTGTCAGAAGAATAAAGGGAAGAGTTAAGAAGAGTAATTGTTGTTTCATCAGATTATGTATTAATTCAACCAGACTAATGCACTGTAATATCTCGACAAGCCCTATAATTGGAGATAGTTGAAACAAGCTTTTAACTATTAATGTGCTCCCGCTCTAAGTTAATTTCACATCTAAGCCATTAAGCAAAAAAAACCCCAACCAAACAACCAAACCTAAACCAAAACAACCAGTCAATAAGAAACAGGTTCATTAAAGGCATCTTGAAAATTAGGTTGTTTAAAGAAGCAGGGGTACACATATTCTTTTTTCAAAAGCTTGAGACCGATTTTGCCTCATTTTGCAAAATGTGCGCAGGGGCTTAGAAGTCCAAGACACTGATATTTCTTGCGGAAGCACCTTTTTACAGCATTTGCAAATCATTTATCACTGTTCTGGATTACCTGTGTTCCAGTCTATTCCATATGCACCCAGCACAGAGGACCAGGATTTCACTTGGGGGTCTGTAATAAGGGACAGTGCTTTCTGACTTACATTAGGAAGGAAAATGGAGCTTTGAATGTGATTCTTTGAATTCTCCCTTGCTTTTGAGCAGCATGGTTTAAATGCTCAGATGGTATAGGAAGAGAAGGGAGAGGGTGAATCAAGGCTCTGCCTGCTTTGTAGCCCTTTCTAGTTGTTCAGCCCCTACCTGTGAATAAAAGGGGAGTGACGTGCCAGAGATCCTGCATTCCTTATTTCCCTGATGTTCTTTCGGATGATTCACACCACAGGGGCTACCATAAAGAAAAATTAACTATCCCAGCCAAAAACAGTACAAACCCCTGTGGTGCATGTCTGCAGCTAGTCATGGCTTACAAGAGAGTCTCTGCAGTCCCTCATGCAGGGAAACATTTAGCCTTCTTTGCTAATGGGTTATTCCTAGGAAGATAAGCGTGTGAATGAGCAAGTTACTGTGACATAAGTAACTTGCTGCCCGCAGGCTCTGATCTCTCACATTGGTTTTATGTATTAAAGGAAAATCAGTGTAACATCTACTTAGTTGTGATGGGGATTAATTTCTGATGATCAGCTTATATTCTGTGGTACAGCAATTGGGTGTTTCTGGAACTTGTACAGGGGTGTTAACCTTACTGTCCAAGAGATTTCATGTGCTAATTTTCTGGTTTTATACCTTGTACTGCTACTTTAACTCAATTCTTAAACAGAATTTCAAAATATGCTACTTCTTGTATAACAGCACTGTGTATATGTTTGTGTGCACTTTATGAATATTTCTCCAGCTACGTAGAGGTTAATTGCCTTTAACCATCATGTCATTAAATATCCCTACAGAGAAAATGTTAAGGCTTGTCTATGTTCACTGATGCAGAATAATTTTAAATCAGTCTGACTTCATTATTTTGATACACTTCATTTTTGTCTCTGTGTTCCTTCAGGCTTCCGACTTGATTATCACCCCAGCTACGACATTCAAGGAAAAACCAGACCCCACTGGTTTGGTATTTGGAACTGTGTTCACTGATAATATGCTGATGATAGAATGGTCCTTGGCTTCAGGATGGGAGAAACCCTATATTAAGCCGCTAGAGAACCTCTCATTACATCCAGCCGCCTCAGCCCTGCATTATGCTATAGAAGTGAGTATTAAATTGATTTGAAAACCACTATTTTATTAACTCTGGAAGACACAACTTTGTAATACAAGGACTATTACTGCCTTAAGTTCATTAGTATTGAGTTACATTTTGTTTTGTTAACTGGTGTTCTTCCAGAATAATTGCATTATTTATAACAGGGTTATGTGTAACACAGAAGCAGCTGTGGCCTGGGGATTAGAGCACACTTAAAAGTCCTGTCCTAGGGAAGGTGAGCTCTTTCTTGTGTGGTGATAAATTTATTTGAAAAACCATTCTCGTTCACTGACAGTGGGTTGGTCCAGTTACTGTCTCTGATGTGGCAGTGCAGGACTTTGTGAGCCTGTGAGAGTCTCAGAGTAGCTTTAATTGGGGGACTGAACATGCACTTCGTGAAAGTGTCTTGAAGCTGATTTAAAGGTTGATAGCTTGGATTGCAGGACAAACTAGATAGGTGCTTGTTTGGGACTCTGAACAAATCCCTCAACCTTGGAACTAGATCTGATGCACTCAGTGTATACAAGTGTCTTTAAGGAGAGAACATACACCAAGGAACTTTGGGAAGTGGAATGTCAAGTCGGAAACCAGCGTGGTTAAAGTTTCTGTGCTTAGCTGATTACTGCCTAAAGCTGCCTTTTGTGCCTTCAGAGCAGCTCTGGCTGTACTCACACCTGTGTGGGAGCCCCAGCAGGGCACAGACCCTGAAATGGAAGCCCACTTCTCCTCCCACTTCTGGGTAGGTGGGAGTGTCTCCACTGAAGTGTGTGGAGTTGCTTGTGCTGCTTTTACTATTTCTTATATTTTTCCTTTTTTCCTTTTTTCCTTTTTAAAAATTTTTTGTATTTTAACCACTGGTATAAGGGAAGCTTTCCCTGCTTGTTGTTCCTGAGCTTCTGCCTTCACCATTTTTATTTTGACTGATTTTTCCCCATCTAGTCACCAAGCCTCCAGAGGTCCTGTGTAAATTACAACAAGACCCCTGTGACCGAGGCTGCAGCTCTTGGTCTGCACTTCTTACTTCTTGTAAGAAACCACGCTGGAGTCCCAAATCTGTATTTCACTCTTAGTAGCATATTGTTTTAATGCTTGGCCTCTGGCCTGGTCTGAAATCATTGCTAATATGAATATGCTCTTATTTTTTTTTTCCATTTTTTTTATTCTTTTACCCGTATTGCATCACGTTTCCTCTAGCCAAGAGGACAGACAGAGGAGAATCTGGTGTCATTGCTGTGGCTCAATGAATACACAGTGGGTATAATAAAAGTGATGAATTTGGCATTCCCTCCCCTTTCTCCTTGCCCTTCATGATGCAGTGTGGTAATCTGGATCTGCTGAACTCCAGATCCAGCTCTCGTGATGTCCAGATGTCAGACAATACTGTTTTCACACCACTGTAGCAACCAACCATCGAGCAACCACAGCAGTTGCTTTCATTAAAGCTGAACATTTCTGGAACACATCACTGTCTCCGTTTTTAATGAGTCAAAGGTTTTACTGAGCTCTGGAAGATTAAAAGCATTTATTTTTAGAGAAAAAGATTTAACATCATGAGAAGGCTTTGTGTTTCAGTAATGATGTGATTTTTACTTCTGTCAAACCATTGATCAAATCTTAATAGTGACGTTCCTCCCTTTTCCCTCTCATTGAAAGTTCTGTGAATGTGTTTGGGAGAAGGGCGAGGGGGGGGGGAAATGTGTTCTGTGATAAGAAAGTAACATTCCAACAATGTGCCATCAGTTAGTAACTGGCCCAGTAAAAATCGTATCACCCAGATGACCAGCTATGCTATCCTTTATTAAAGATTTTTTTTTCTTGTGGCTACAATGTCTACCCTAGGAACAACTTCTTTTTCAAAACTGTGCCAAGGTTTCAGTAAAGTTGGCATTGCCATAGGACTAAGATAAGTTTTGAAGGCAAAAAGTTGTGGGTTCTAATTCTGGTTCTGCTACATAATTGGCACACAGCCTGAGGAAAATTGCTGGGATTCTGCAACCCAATTACAACCCAATTAAAATTTGTCATGTGGAAGGACCTAGCTCTGCCATGAAACTGCATGCAAGCTTTCTAAAGATTGCATTTCACTGATCCTTATGGAAAAATATAATAGAATTTGATAATAGTGAAACCTGAAATATTCTGTTAAAATGACTTATGCACAAATACAGGATTATTTTTTTCCAAATAAAATAATGCCTGTCTAGACTTCCAACCACATAGGATGCAGTTCCAGCCACTTTTTGTGGAACAGTCAGAGGAGGAGAAGCCTGAGAGGCTGACAGCAGTGATGCAGTTAAATTCATAGCACTTACACTGGAATATATTGTATCAAGAAATGCTTTGGAAGATAAATTCTAAGAATCTGAACTGTTGTCTATAAGCATAACTGAGCCTTTTATACTTAATCTAAATAATACCTGTGTATACATGTGTATTAGTGTGAGTTTATATAATACATGTGTTTTCTGTCTATAAGTATAACCAGAAATTACCAATCTGTAACTGAAAATAACTGGATATTTTGTGGGCATGTTTTTTGATGTGGTTTGGAGATGCTGTAAGGCATTTTTCTGGGAGGGCATTGATAGGATAAGGATTTCTGATTGTCAACACCAGTTGTCTGGATCCTGCAGTCCGATGGGGGATAACTATGTTTAAATTTCCTGTGAAGTGTATAGAGAAAATATTTTCATGCACTTTGTCTCTAATGTAAGGCTTCATCACTGTCATTCAGGCTAAACACCATTCCACAGCATAGGGGTAAAAGGGGGAAATAAGTGACCAGTTCCTGCTACAATTACAGCAAGAACTTTAGAAGAGTTCTCTCAATTACCTTATTCTATGCTTCCTAACAAAGATGTGTTTTGGACAGAGCCCTAAAAATAATTAACATGTATTTAATAAAATTCTGTAGATCCCTTATGTAAGTGAAAATGCTGTTTTGACTCAGATATTAGTCAGGATGTGAGGGAATAGTTAAGTCAAACACATGCTACAAATTTTAATTGCTGTAACCAAATTATGAAAAAAGAAAAAAAAAGGTTATCATGAAGTTCCTTGACAGAGAAAGAACTATGAAGTTTGTATTACAAAGATGACCTGCCTACACTTCAGATAAATGTATCTCACAGGAATGTATTGCCAGAATTCACTAGTTAGCATTTTTGTGTTTGCGTACTGTGAGCAGGAAGGTGAAGATTTTATTTCCAAAGGGTGTGTTCTGCTTTTGCACAGATCATCATGGGGTAACATCTCAATTACTACTTGATTTCTTTTCCCTCCTTCTCTGGCCTGGTAGTTGTTCGAAGGGATGAAGGCTTACCGAGGAGTGGATGGCAAGATCCGCCTGTTCCGGCCAGCCCTCAATATGGACAGGATGGCGCGATCAGCACGGAGAACAACTCTGCCAGTACGTACCCAAGGCATCTCTTGCTCCTTAAGTCAGAGCATGTTTTCATTTTCAGAGTGCAAATCTCTAAAGCTTTTCAGTAGTAGTATTTACCAAACGCTCTTAAGTCTTTGGTAGCTCAGTAAAACTCTTGTTAACTGATATTATTAATTGAAGGAAACTGTTTGAATTGCTTATTTTAAAAAAGTCAGAACACTGAGTGCTTTGCTTTCATTGTTGTCTCCCTGCTGCCTTGGATGTACAGAGTGTTTGAGGGATGGGTTCTGTTCTGCAGGTATTTGCATGCAGACAGCTATCTGATTTGCTCTGGTGCTAATGTTCTCCCTTTTCTTCTTTCCACTTCAGTTAAGTTGTTTGGCCTCTTGAGTGCCTTTGGTTTTGGTAATGCCAGTAGCCTAACACTGCTTTTAGCAATTGTACCTTGACCAGTGAACTTCCTCCCAGGCTTTTTAGCTTAATTGCTGTAAGAACTTGGGAACTTTGGGAGACTTGCTGGCCCCTTGGAGTTGTGAACCAAAGCACTCTTCTGTAGAAGAGATGGTGCAGTAACTTGCAGCATGCCTGGCTGAGTTGGCTGCACAGAGAGTTCTCCACATGCTTTGGAGGCAAGAAGAGTCAATGGTTCCTTTTTACCATCTCAGGAGGATACTTTGGAGCAAAGGAGGTCATTCAGGATACTGCACAAAAAGGCACAGTAGCTAAGACCATGGGATATTAAATTCTGTGAGGAATGAACTCAAGGAAGGTGATGTATGTAGTCCTGTGCACCTCTACAGTGTCACTGTTGCATATCCTGAGGAAGCGGTCCCTGTAGCATATGGATCTGTAAAGACCACAAAGTGTTCTGGCTTTATTTCTCCATTTGCTTTCATCCATTTCTTTTCCTTCCCAGTCTTTTGACCAGAACGAGCTGTTAGAGTGCATCCGTAAGCTTGTGGAAGTGGAACAGGAATGGGTCCCATACTCAACCTCTGCCAGCCTGTACATCCGCCCTACCCTAATTGGAACTGAGGTGGGCAACATTATTTTTTTCCTTTCTTTAACTCTTGTTTATTTAGGTACGAGGCAAAATCCTCCATCCATAAAGGGAAATACTCAGCAGTCCGTAGGTGACAGGATTAAGTTCGGGGCAGATCGGTTTTTTGGTTTTATTTTGGAGTCCCTCGGCTATAGCGCCACGGCACAAATTTAACCTTGCCCACACCGCCACTTAGTGGCCACACTGGTTCAGAGCACGGAAAGTAAACCGGGTAACTACTCGCAGTGGGAATGGGACAACGCCGCATGTCAATTTTGGGCTTGTGCTGAAAGGATAGTTAAATGTGACATGGTTATATTAAAATCCTAATAATTCGGAGGGAACGTGAGGGAACAGAAATTGCTGTGTACATTTTGTGATTTCAAGTCATATCTGAACTTAGTGAGGAGTTTTTGGAAGATTTTACCCTGTAAATTAAGATGTCTCAGAAGAGACGCTTTCAACAGAGCTAGGGACTAGTTCCTGTGTCAATTTATTCTTGAAGCTGACCTTCTAAGAGGCTCCTTAGCAAATAGGTATTAATGTCTCCTCTCTGAGTTTCATGTGTGAGTCAATTCTATAGTATTGATAAAGGGAGTTAGAAAGAGAGAGTTTATTTTATTAAATCCTTCAGGATTCTGTTTTTCAGCAGTAGCAAGAGAGAAACTTATAATGGTAGAGCATAGGGCAAGAAGCTAAAGAATGTGGGTTCCAAACTAGGTAAGCTAAACTTCTGCAGAATCCATATCTGTAAGTATTTACCATACATGAACATTTTACATTTCACATAAGTTCTAGGACTCCATTAATTTAATACTTTTAAACTAGTTGCAGATTTTCAGATTAAAAAATCTCCACTGAGTAACTATAAAGTACTGGTATTAAAAATTGGGGGGTTTACCCCTGGTTTTGTTCTTGGAAATTCCTCTGCTTTAAGCTTTGTTTCAGGATAGCCAACACTGTAGCCTTTCCACTGTGTCTCATGTTGTTTCCAGATTGCTGTCCTGCTAAGCTTTTATGAATCACCACAATTAGAAACCCAGGCAGCACAATCTTTTGAATGATCATGTCAGCAAAAATATGAAGATCTCAGTTAATCCTGTTAGAAGTCTTTCTGAAGCAGTAAGGTAGACAGAAATCAAAAGAACCCTTTCAGCACCTGGGGGACTTTGGCCAACACCAGACTTTCAAGTATTGATGGTGATGACTTGGAGTGTGAGAAGCCATCTCTCAGAGAGGAGGGGGAGGAGAAACTGTTACATTCTTGGTTATTTCCTGTGCAGTTGAACTATAGTGAACTATTTTTAGCAGGCAGATAATTTTAGCTATCACACAGGCATTCAGAGAGCCAGCACTCAACTCTAGCAATGTCAGTTCTAAGTGGCACTGGCCAGTTCTTCTCACTAATGCAGCTGACAGTGGTTTCTCCACTGTTGTTATTGCTAGGAGTGGTCTTGACACTCCTTCCCCCGGAAGGCTTTGTGGGCTTCTGGTATGATTATATAGCACTTTGTTAAGCTAATCTTTGAATTCTCAAAAGCTTGAAACTATTTGAGAACACTAGAATAATACATAGATAAATGGAATGGCTGTAAGTGGATGGTGACAGTATATAAAATCAGGGTTGTTATGTTGTTTCGATAGGGGGGCATTATAGAAATATTTTTTTCTTCATTGCAGCACTTTACACTGTCCTGGTAAAAGCACTCTCATGCTGCAGTTCTGCTGAAAGCAGTGTTTCAAAAGCTGATGGTGCAGCACCTGATGTTTGAAGGATACCAGTAACTTTTGATTTGTTTACATTGCTTATTTTCAGCCTTCCCTTGGAGTGAAGAAGCCGACTAAAGCCCTACTGTATGTCATACTGAGCCCTGTGGGCCCTTACTTTGCAAGTGGAAGCTTTAATCCAATATCCTTATGGGCAGATCCAAAATATGTAAGAGCGTGGAAAGGGGGAACGGGAGACTGCAAAGTGGGAGGGTAAGAAAACATTATCCTGCATTTTCTACATAGCTCACAAAGCAGATTTGGGTTTTAGTGAGGTATCTAATCCAGCAGAAATAGAGATATTAAATGCAGTAGTTAAACAAACAACATACTACAACGAAGAGTTCAAAATTGTACTTTGCAAATACTCAGTTGCATATTTTTGTTTGAATATTACAGTCAATTGATTTTTTTGCAGCATCTCAAGCTGAGGAACTGCATCTGGAAGGTGCCCATATAATACTTTGGCTCTTGCCCTTGCAGCAGATGACACTGAAGTTACCACTTTGTGCTGCATCATCAGTATAGCAGCCTGCTGCCAGTAGAGCAGGGAGCAGCTCTGGCTGCTGACCTCCTTCCTTGAATTGTCCTACCCAGGAGTTTCTTTGCTAGGCAGGAAGTCAGTAGCTGTTAAGTGCTGCTCAGCTGAGCTGGTAGAATAATCAGAGGGCAGGCAAATAACTTTAATTCATTCAAGCTGATGTTCTGAACCTTTGCTCTTTGTTTATGAGATTTTGCTTACTTTTAGGAATATATTGTTTCCTGTGCATCCTTCATACATCAGCTGTGAAAAAAAGGAGTAGTCATTACTGACTTGATTTGTGCCCAGAGGGGAGAACTTGACTTCAGTGTGGTCAGCATTTTGGAGCTGCTGACTTTTCGTCTTGAAGGTTGTTGACCATCAGAAGCAAAAAGGGGTATTTTCCCCCTCAAAGCAGCAAGGATTATTCAGTCGGGTTCACTCTGTAGGCAGCATTTTAGAAAAACATTTGCTCCTAAAGGATATGGAATTCATTGAGACACAGTTGCATTTCCTGAAGATGCTTGTTCTGTGACTATCTTTTACTAGAAAAAAAAATAACTCACCTCTGGTGATATTTGTGCTCCGAGAGTTTCACCTAACGTATATTACCCATCTGACATGAGGTAGATGATTAAAAAAAACCAAAAAAACCCTAAAAGCTGGAGGGCAATTGTTGCTCTCTCTCCAGGATGCCAACTGCTAAATAAAGAGAAGTGCTTTCTGAGGATTTTTAGTTGCAATAGTTAGAATGTCCAGAATATGGGACAAGAGATATGTTTAAGACAATTTGGATGGATATGCTTGAGTTGTTGGTGCTGTTCAGCCCTTCAAAGTTTTTGGGTTGTAGGTACAAACGATCTAGTAAAATACTAGTGGGATACTAACAATGAAAATATCCCAGGGACAAGCAGAGCACTTGCTCATAAGGTAGATGTGTACAAAATCTTGTTTAAATTGAGAAGATGCCCAACCAGCTACTCATAACTCTTTGGTTTTTTTTTCTGAAGGAATTATGGTTCTGCTCTTTATGCCCAGCAAGAAGCCCTGGAGTTTGGCTGCCAGCAGGTTTTGTGGCTCTATGGAGAAGATCACCAAATAACTGAAGTTGGAACAATGAATCTGTTTCTCTACTGGATAAATGAAGATGGAGGTATGGTAACATAAAGCATGAAAACTTTAACAGAGTAGACATTTGGGACCGTAATCCACAACATGATTATTAGAATACAGATCATAATCTTTTTAATGAAGATGATTCAACAAAGAAAATGCCTGTTCTCTTCTGAAAATTACTAGGTGGCTGTTAGTTGTGAGAGAGGAGATTCTGGAGCAGCTGTGAGTGCTGCCTGCTGATAACAGACTAAACTGCTGGGCTAGTCCACATGCTCAGAACGGCAGAGTTTAGCCATGCACAAGGTCACACATCAGCTTTGGTGTCAGCAGGATGTTTGATCTCTAAGGAGGTGTTGGCTTGGAAGCACTGCAACTTATGGCTGAGCAACTCTTCAGAGTCTGTAGCTTTGAGTATGAGTGGCTCCCATCATCACGTGGTGACAAGTCAAATATTCCTGAACCTATCCAAAAGTGTTTCAGCATCCAATTGATGAAGAACTCTGCTTTCTTTGCAGAATTCAAAGTTCTGTCCAGTGGTGGCAGGGAGAGAGATACATGTCAGTCAGTGTCCTGTATCACTAATGCTCAAAAGATGCTTTCAAGACATATCATCATTCTTGAACCTGTTTTTACCTCTTTCTACCCACAGTCATCTCTGAGCAAAGTACATGCTGATTAGAAAATTGTCTAGTTAATGAGCAGCCAACTATTTAGGCATCTCAAAACCACCCATTGGGGATGCAGGTATTCAGTGCTTGAGATCTGATAGCTGCAATAACTGGTTATGGGTGATAGCTGCGCTGGTTCAGAAGACTACAGGCAAGTGAATAAAAGGATACCTCATGACTTCCATGAATGTTGGCTCTCCATGAAAATGAAGTTACTGCATTTTTACATAGCAGCAGATGCAGGGGGTCAGACTGATTTCATTGTAGTGCCAGGGGTACCTTTGAAAACTGTCAGCTTTCTGACAGCGCTCAGCTGCAAAAAACAGGCAACTTTTTGTGGGGATAGCAGTGTGCTGTGGATAATGTAGTGTGATCAGGATCCAGCTACCTGACTCCCATCTCCAGTTTCGGTGCTTGTTCTTCTGCAAAATCTTTACCACTTTTGTAAGAAGAGGAATAATACTCCCTCAGTGTTGAATGAGTCTGCAAAGCTTTATGAATGAAGTGATAAATATTAGATATTTTCTTGTTGTTACAGCAGCAGTCTATTTGTCACTGTAGATAGATGGCCAAATTTATGCCTTGTGGAACTTCGCTGGAAAAACATGAAAATAGATTTTGGCTTGTTCTTCCCAGGGAAAGGACACTGAAGCAGGGACATAATTAGAATTCAATGTTCTCATTGTACTTAAACCAGGAATATGCTGGAATTATCCAGCTGCAGCACCGTAGTGTTCCAAAGATCTGCCAGTCACTGTGTTACCAGTGCACTGCTGAATAGTGCTATTGTGAGGTGTCTGTAGCAAACAACTTGTAATTCCTGCCACCCAAGCAGGCTGTGTGCTGGCAAACCTGTCATTTCACAGGACACGGGCATTATCCTCATGGAGCACTTCACTGTCTCCCAGGGTGTTGAGTAACTCTTAATTTATGGGATCTTTGGCTGGCAATCACTCACACTGCACACCTGTGTCATCACATACCTGCCTGTGGCTTTGCACTGGGATTTAGAGCATGCTTGTCATTGTGTTCTGCCACTTCACAAAGGACACTCACTTAGGCTGTGGTTTGGTTTTGTTATGCAAATGCTGCAGCTGAGAGGGATCAAAAAAAGTGAGGCAGAAATTGCAGATCATCATCAAAAGAAAATGCCCTTCTTTGTGTGTTCTGAGGTCACTGCCGAGCTGTCTGAACTGCTCTGCTTGGTTTATAACCAGAGGCTCATCCCAGTAAAGCCTGGACTGGAGGACAGCCAGGCTTCCAATGGGAGTAGGCTTTCCTTGCAGCCTTTGCTGTATATTTTCAGTTACAGCATTGTGACTAAAGGTGACATGTTGTCCTGGATGGCGGGAGGAGGCTGAAAAAATATTTTGTTTGTAACATCAAGGAGGGAGTAGGGAAAAAAACTGCTCAATTTTTGGTGAAATAGCGTGACTTGCTCTGTACTGTTCTTGTATTCTCACTGCTACTCTGAGGCTTATAATATGACCAAAACTGGATCCCTGCTGTTGCATAAATACAGGAATGTGATACTTCATTCATCAAATCATATTTACAGTTTATGTTCACTAAGTGAAAAATTTAGTCACCCTACAGCCCCTTCCACCTGCCTCTTCAGAGCATGTAACTATCCCCAGAAGCTCTTGACGTTGAGACTCGCTTCCTGTCACAATGTCTGTTCTTCTGCCTAGAATATAGGCTTGGCTTTATGGAAAACTTTAAAATTTAAATATATGTCCAATCTGAAGGTTGCTAACTGTGAAATCTGTGTGCAGTTTTGAAAAATTATGTTTCTTCAAAATGATCTGCAACCATTTGGGCTCTACTTCTGTCTTTAATGTTAAGGCATTGTGAACAGTATTCAGCCATTATTTAATATTTTTGTGCTGCTATTAAAATGATGATTAATAGTACCCACTTCAAAATTTCATAAATTAAAAAGTAAATCTGTTAAAAGATTCTCTGGAACAATCTGGTAAAATTTAAGGCAAGTTTGCTTAGTATTCTCTAGTTGGAACATTAGTTGTGCAACAGAATTGTCTTGTACAATTACAGTACTAACAAGATCAGGATTGTAGCTTCTGTTCTAACAGAGAGCCCCAGCAATAGCATGGAGGGGGGAGCAGCAAATGAACGAGGTGGCAGACAAAGCAAAGGATGGAAAAGTAATTGAGGAAAGCAAATTAACAGACAGATGCCAAGATAGTGATTGCATGAGGGAAAAGTTGGAGAAAAGCCTGAGGGAAGTAACAAGAAAGACCCAGAACAAAATGGTAAAAGTTAGCTGTTAATATTAGTGAAACAGGGTTTTCTGCATTCTCCTTGATCCTGAAGTTCACTTGGAATTTGTTATCACTTTGGTAAAATACATATTTAGGTGGATTTCTCAGCATTGTTACAGCGTGACTAGTACTGAAGGCATCCCATGATTGTAATCTTACCTGCTCAGTGTTCCTAAGTACAGGTGTGTAACAGGTGACGCTGTGTAATATGGAAGACCTCATTTTAAAAACCCCTTTAAACACTCTGATGGAATTCTATTGTTAGAGCAAGCCTATACCAGGTTTAACAGGGCACTGGGCAGACAGTACTACTACTATAACAATAGCAGGAGTCAACTGAAGAGCAACCCTGACACTTCCCTTCAAATGCTTTTCTCCCCCTTTTTGCAACTATACATTTTAAGGCTTCTATCCCATCAAAACAATTCAGAAGGCAAATGGAGACTGTGAGCTCACAGTCTGTTTTTTGGGAGATGGACAAACTGATGTCATATGGAGCTTGGTTTGGCATCAGTTCACAGAGAGGATGAGCTTTTGGCATGCCATGTTGGATAGTGCTACCATCTCTGCCGGATACCAGGGGAGCAGATGTTCCCTGGGTGGCCCCAGGCTGGTAGGCATCATATGTATACTTGACAGAATTCTACAGAGCAGCCTGTTTGGAACAATTTGAGACTTTCATGTCCTGTCTGCTTAGTGCTGTTTGGCGGCTGGTTTGGCCTGGCACCTTTTCAAACTAGCTCAAATCAGTTAATATATGTTATTGAGCTTAAGCAGGTCCTGGACAAGATCTGTGGCAACATCACCAAGCAGAGAAGTGTAATCACAAACTTTGGTATCAAAGTCCACAGTATTTGAAGTTTTCTGTTAAAGAAAGGAGTGTATTAGATTGTGACTGGGTCATAAATGCAGAATGTCAGGTTTTCAGTGTTTAGAATCAGAGCCCCGTGGCTCATGGAAAGTTTTAAAGTCCTCACCTTGTGATAGTTGTGCCAGAATTAGGACCAGACATGCATCACAAGTAGGAATGATGCTAGACAGACTCCAAAAAGGGAATGCTGTTATTCCTGACTGTATGAGAAAGAAGA
Source organism: Corvus hawaiiensis (assembly GCF_020740725.1). Lineage (NCBI taxonomy): Eukaryota > Metazoa > Chordata > Aves > Passeriformes > Corvidae > Corvus > Corvus hawaiiensis. The sequence goes on from NC_063216.1 coordinate 5,520,251, forward strand.
GATGGCTGCTGTATTTAGAAGTCTGGGATAGGTTGGGGAATGACACTGTGAGCTAGTCAAACCAGAGCAGAACATACAGCCTGTTCTGGGGCACCTTTTTTATACATTTTGGCATGGCAGTTTATACCTAATACTTACGTGTGTAAAGTTCCTCATAAAAGGAACATGGAAGCACTGGTAGGAAAGCCCAAATTAATAAATTGAGGGGTGGCTGCATTAGAAAGTACCAGGTATTTCCTGAGAGAATGGATAGTGAGTAGCAGATTCAGTGAATTTATCCTCCACTTCCCCTATCCTATCGCAGCTCCCAGTACCCCCTCTTGCAGAGTGGGGGAGCCCAGGATTTAATCAGTCTGAAGCTGGCAGGCAGTGTTTATGCACAGAAATATCTTGTTGAGTGTTGAAAACAGAATTGAGCAGCTGAGCTCAACCTGCTCTCACAGACCAAGGACAAATACCATGTTTCTCTCTTCTACCCAGCTGCAAATATTCACAGGACCTATAGAAATTAATTTTAAAGAGAGGTTCTCCTTTGAGAAAGGTTCAGTTGAGCCTAGATTCAGTGATCCTTTTGCAACCAGGGAGAAAGGGCACACAAGATACGTATCTTCATGTTTTTATTGGGTTTTTTATGTGACCTAGGTAAAAAATACGCAAAACTCTTAATGGTTTGTGGATTATTGAGCAGGGATAGTATGCTTATAATGTCAAAGAAGAAAAAGGATTATAAATAGGGAAAGAAAATGGTTAGGGAAGAGTATGAAGAGTATTACTGAAAGACTCTGGATGTCTTGACTTAGTGCAAATTTGTGACTGTCTTAAAGGCTCTGTCTGAAAAGAGTAAAAGGTCAGTCTTCTCTGATAATAGAAACGAGTGAGTACACTATGGTTTAAAATGAAAAAGATTAACTCTGATTGCTGCAGAGACCAGATGGAAGAACAAAGTCTACATACAAACTTGTGTTTTAAGTCAAGTATTTACCAACTATGGATTGTTTACCAAGTGTTTGTTGTTTACCATTTATCTATAATCCCATTAGTTGTTAGATGAACTTTATCTAATGTTCTTTTTCAAAAGCAAACAAGAAACACAAGCTAACAAACCGAACTAGTTGAACAAGTTGAATTATTGTTGTTGGATTTTTCTTAGGATTGCTCTAATTGTGTGAAGAGAAAATTAGCAGGGAAAAAGGGTGTCTAGACTACAACAAAAGATCATTAAGGAAGTCTCCTTCCAAGGAGGGTTGGCAAGATTTCCACTGCTTTGCTGTTTCTGTAAATGAACTTCAAAATTTTTGGTAAATGTTTCATATTGCTGCTGTGGAATGGATATACTAAATCCCATATTCCCAAATTAAATAAAACATTTCAGGGAAAGTTATGATCTGCCCTGGGATCATCAGACATGGCTTTCCCTCTGCCTTTCTACTGTGAATTTGAAGACTGAACCATTTCATATTTTACAGTAGTTGCACAGTGCAGTTATGCAGTTATACCTACAATGTATTGAGGAGTAAAACCACCTACAAGGCATTAGGCAAGTATATATTAATGTATTAAATATGTTTCTTCCCCACCCATGGAAGTGTACTCAAATAGTTTCAGACACTCAACAACAACTTACTTGAACTGAGTATCTGTTTGTGTTCTTGAAGAACTCTGCTAAATATGTCGCATCTTACTGGATAGGGAATGTTTTTGATGCCACACAATCATGGAATATCCTGAGTTTGAAGGGACCCACATGTTTGGTGTATAATTAGTAAACTTTAGTTTGTTTTTCAACCATTGCTTCTCTTTTGTTTGGCAGAAAATGAACTGGCAACGCCACCTTTAGATGGCATCATCCTTCCAGGAGTGACAAGGCAAAGCATTTTGGATCTGGCACGCAACTGGGTGAGTGTTTTGGCAGTAATGGCTTCAATTATCATGTTATAACATCAGCAGAAGTAAACATTTCTGGTGCTCAGTATCTTAAAGTTCAACTGATCTGGTTGAATCATAGGATCATAGAACAGTCTGGCTTCCTAGAATCGTACAATGGCCTGGGTTGTAAGAGAGCTTAAAGATCATCTTGTTCCAACCCCCCTGCCATGGACAAGGACACCTTCCACTATCCCAGCCTGCTGAGAGCCCCATCCAACCTGACATTGGAAAGGACCTTTAAAGGCCATCTATTCCAACCTCCCTGCAATGAGTAGGGGCATCTTCAACTAGTCAAATTGCTCAGAGTTGAGCTCTGAGTTGCTCTGAGTTCAATTGTCAGAAACTCTGCTTTCAGGTTACCTCTGGATGGCACCTCTTCCCTTCAGCATGTCAGCCGCACCGCACAGCTTGGTGTTGCTGACAAAACTTGCTGAGCATGGATTCAATCCCTTTAATCTAATGGAAACTAAGGGCATGCTAATTCAGGGATTCTCAGGAACATCATCAGAATTCCCACACCTGTCACACAGAACAATACCAAGCTTGTTAAAGTAGCTCCGTGTAGTATTTAACATGAAAATTGTAATTAAATCCACTGGTACCAGCAACTCAAAGCAAGGAAACAAAGAATTACCATGCATGACCATAGCTATACTTCAGTCATCAGCACATTATTTCTGCATTTAGTTCTCATGCTTCCAACCTTGTTTCTTCTAACTAGCATGCAGCCTACCCAGCCACAGTTTTGAAGTCATCTGTCTGTTTCCCATTCCTGTTCTGTAGTGTAGTAATCCAAGAACTTACTGAACACTTGGGACTAGGTCACATCTTGAAATGCAGCAAACTCTTCCTTACTGTATTCAAAGGTTTTATTGCAGCCTGGGTAAGGATGCTACACAGCCAAAGGCTCATCAAGCCCAGTATCCTGTCTGCTGGATTTGGCTGGGCTAATGCTTAGAGCGGGATAACAGGAGTAACACATACATGAAATGAAAATTTCAAAGTCTGATGTTTATTTTTTTTCTTGAAACACATCCCTTCAATTGATTCCTATGCATTCTTCACTCTTGTAGGTGGTAAAACTCTTCCAGTGTTAGACTGTCCAGTGCAAATGGCTTTACTCATACCTGTGGCACAATTAATTTTTGTGTGTGACAGCTGCATGCAGACTATACTGGAAAATTTCACTAGCGATTAAAAATATATATCACATAGTTGGCCTGGCAGGTGAAATTAATCAACAGAATGTATCTTGCTTAGGAGAATTCTGAGACTGGGATGCAAAGGCTCTCGTGATATAATTGAGCAATTTTTGGACAAACTTGAATGCACTAGAGACCATCAGTAGAGAGATCCAGTGTCCCATAACAATTCTTCTATGTTATTCCCTAATGTGATAATGATATTCTGCACCAAAACAGAGGCAAGTGCCACTTAATCGTCAGCATTCTATCTGGCAAACCACTGGCTTCTTTGGAGGGTGTCCTTTGATGAAAATCTAGCTTGTGCGATACTGGGATGTTTGAAAAGATCGCAAGATCAGAGTCAAGACTTACTGTCACTAGGCTAAAAGTTTTATTGGAAGTGTTTCAATCTAGAAAACAAAAATATGAATGGTTTTAAACTCTTTACAATTCTTATGGTTTCTTCTTCTTGTGCAGGGAGAATTCAAAGTGTCTGAGCGATACATCACCATGAGTGACCTGACAGCTGCTTTGGAAGAGAACAGAGTAAAGGAGATGTTTGGTGCTGGAACAGCTTGTGTTGTATGTCCCATCTCTAAAATTTTATATAAGGGCAAGGTAAGGACATGTCTCTTTTTTTTTTTTTACCCCTTTCCTTCTTTCTTCTGAATTTTATCACAATTAATTGCAGCTGAAGCCAAAACCAGGGGAGATAGAAAAGGTGCACTGCCTGGAGATGAACACTGTCAGTATGTTGTTTCCCAAGTGAGGCTGTCAGAAGGGAACTTTTCCTCTTGTCTTCTGGTGTTTTTTTAAAAGCTGAAAATACAAAATCTCAAGTTCTGGGAAAGTGTAAGAAAAAGCCAGTTCCCAGCCTGTTTGCAAATGTAGAAAAATACATTATTCTGCATTTCTTTTATTCACTATTTTTTGCTAAGGTACCTGGGAAGGGTGAGGAGAGAAAAGACTTCCACAGGGAACCAAATTTCTGAGCCACTGCAGTCCTTCCTTCTCAAGTTCCTCTCTTCTTCACCCCTCATTGCAGGGATCCCAGCTCTGATGGAAGAGCTGTTTCAAGACAGTGCACAGCTGCTTTCACCTACTATTCTCCATATGGGAGATTTCTCCTGCACAGGTGGAATTCCGCAGGCATTCAGACTGTTAAGCTGACTTGATGCTATTTAGTCAGCACAAAGTTAGTTCAGTGGACTTGGGATAGTGCAGCTGCATAAAGCATTGTGCTTTGTCCTTTAAACATAAGTACAATAAATGTCTGTTAAGTGATACTTCCTGAATGAATAAAATAGAATAAATGTATTGATATTACCTGATGCTAAGATAATGAGACATCGAGGTGCCGAATGATAAGTACTGTCAATATGTGTTGTATTTCTACACAATATACTTTGAAATGAAATACTGTATGTAATATTACTACTCTTGCCTGCACAATATTCCCTCCATTTCGGACAGATCTCTTGGAAGGCTTAGATTTGCCTTTATTGAACAACAGCATAACAATTTAACTCTCTAACTTTTCACTGGCTCAGAAATGCCCTCCTGTTTAAAAAGAACCAACCAAACAAAAACCCAACAAAAATCCCAAAACCAACCATCCTTGCCTACTCATAAGGAGGGCTAGCCAGTATGATAAATATTTATTAAAATTTTTGGCAACCGTAAGGTATTCGTATATATGTAAAGCTATTATTACATGTTATTCTCTTTCTCTCCCCTTCTCCCTCTCCTTTATTCCATGCCAGCACTTGCACATTCCAACGATGGAGAATGGGCCTGAGTTAACAACCCGTTTCCTGAATAAGCTAAGTGATATCCAGGTAAGGTGTTTCCTCTTCTATAATGAGATAAAATAATAAAAGGTGAACATTTTAAAGCTTTGGAAAATAATCTTTTTGGTAGTGATGCTATAGGTGACATTATATAATAATATAGATTCTTTTGTCTGCTGTGATTATTCTGCCAATTTTCTTTCCTTGAGAAAGTATGATAGCAATGAAGTATAGTATAACTTTTCCCTATTCATCTTGGAAGCTGCATAAGAGCTGCAAGATATTGCTGTTATCAGTGAAATCTAATGCTGTTGTTAGAGGTTGCTTTTTAAGGGAAAAAGACAGGATTATGAAGCATCTTAACCACAATCACAAGTGAGTACAGGTTAATCAATAAAGAGATGGGTGAGGAATAAACACTCACTGGGCGCAGCCAGCTGATCACCATTTCCATTTCTCATTATCTTTCCAATCAAATAGTCACTTCTCCTTCTTAAAACAGTTCCGTCATCTCTGACATTTGCTAAATATCAATGTCTGTTTGGAATCTGTGCTTTATCTCTGTGTCTGGGCACAGGAACCAATACCATTTCAGGTAAAGTCAATGAGCAGCAGGTGATGGCCCTTCTTATTTAAGTTGCCTGGGGTTTTTTCCTTATTTAGTGTAGTTTATGGTGTGGGGGATTTGGGGATAGGAGAAGGTCTTGGCCCTTCAAGGGCCTTACGAAGCCCCTTTATTTAAGATCTGATAGCAGTTGCTTGGCAGTATTGTCAGGATTTCTTCAAATTGATTCTGATGGTTTCCATTCTACATTTTTGGCTCAAAGTGTTCTTAGATTTGCTACTAAAATTTTAAACTTCCTGCTGGTAATCCTGTGATCTGTGTCTTTCTCCCTTAAGATAGTGAGCAGTGTAAGACAAGTTTATCCAGTCTTTTCCCTGAGGCATCCTTCCATGCCCTCCCTGGTCACAGAATCTCAGAATGGGTCAGGCTGGAAGGGCCCACTGTGGTCATTTAGTCCCACCTCCCAGTTCCAGCAGGGCCATCCCAGAGCACATGGCACAGGATTATGCCCAAACAGTTTTGGAATATCTCCAGTAAGGGAAACTCCACAGCCTCTCTGGACGATCTGTTCCAGTGCTTGGTCACTGCACAATAAAGAAGTTCTTCCTCATGTTCAGGTGGAACTTCCTGGGCATCAGTTCCTGCCTGTTGCCTCTTGAGTTATCACTGTGGTTTTCCACCACCGACCAAGGCTCAGGAGGAGGCTGAAAAAGTGTGGATTGTTACTACACAGTATCTTTTCTTGGACCTTTTCACTTTACTTGCCTGCTGATATGGACCTTTTCACCTTTCAGCTGTGTACATAGTCTGAGTTCATCAGTTACATGCCAGGAGTAAATTTGTTACTCCTGGAAAAATGCTGGACCATTACATATATGCTTACTTCTGGGTTCTCTTCCTTCTTTAAAAAAGTCAGGAGAGTTAGAACACATAATCATTGAAAACATGATTTTAAAGAGACTGATGGTTGCTTCCCTTATAAGAGTCAATCAGTGGTTGCTGGTTGTGTTTCTTCACCTTTCTACCTGTGGAGAGATGGGCTCATTTGGAAGGACCCCGGGATGTCGCACAGAAAACAATGCTGCAGCACAAAAACGGACTATATAGTATTCTTAAAATGTCAGAGGAGAATCTTTGACCAAGATCTTCTATATTCTCTACCAGGAAAACTGGGGCAGTGTATCCATTTCATGTTGAACAATGGGAATTTGTAAAAAAATAAAAATTCTCAGTACCACTATGTCCTGCATGTGAACCTGTGTCCAAGAGATGCAAGCTCCATATCCACTGTCATTATACCCCTTCTCTTGTGCACAGTACATGCTGCTTTTATTATTTTCATATTTTATTCAGTATTGTGTTTCCAAGTCTGTGTTCATGCTGTCCATTGTTCTTTTGCAAGTCTGCCATGTTCAACGGGATGTCTTTGGATGTGAACAGCTGTTCAGTGGAACCAGAGCTGGAGTGACAAATTAGAAACTCATGGGCAGAACTGATTCAATTTCTCATGCCAGTTGAGAGAGACAGTGGTGGCACTGCAATACACATTTCCCTTCCTGTCTCTGAGTAGATATCGTGATTACTGAAGGCTGATAAAGACTTCAAATTAAAGCATGTACATTATATAAATTAATGGTGTGCTTATGAATGAGTTAGTAATAGTGCACTCTTCCATAGCTGCTTGAGTTAGTAGATTTAGGGATGAGGTTCTTTCTCTGGGAATACTCACATTGAAATACCACTTAGATTTTTCTGTGGATTTACATCCATTCTTTGAGAATAAACAAGCTTTTGCTATGCCCTTTAAAACATAGATTAAGGTGCAACTTCGAAGGGATGGATAGAAAGTCAGACACATTGCTTATGTTACATGTTATTAAATACATTTAAACACTGCAGTCAAAGCAGCAGATAAGAGACATTTAATCAAACCCTTTTTCTTTCTCTGGGTAGGTCAGTGAAAAACAACCAGGAAAGGACAATGTATGTGTTAATTTTTACAAAGAATGACCTGGAGGTGGTTGACAGTGGAAGAGGGATGGGATTGACTAGCCTGAGGTCACAAAGCCCTTGACAGAATTAAAAAAGGAAGCCAAATCTGCTTTTATTTGCAGAAAGAAATGATCTTCATTGTGGTATCACATCCTAATTCCCCTTTTAATTCTGGAAGCAGATGCAAACTGTAGTCAAATGGCAACTCAGACTAGTCCTTGCACCAATTTCTGTATCAGAACATTAGATGATACTACTGCCTAAAGATAGCAAAATTTACAAATAACTGCAACTGCAGAATAGGATCAGGAGAATTAGTAATGAAAAGAAAAAGTAGATGTGATACTTGTGAAGGTCAGTTAGAGGCCTTGCCTGCTAGAGTAAAGAGTAAAACACAAGCACACTGAACACCATTCCTTTGTGGATCTAGAAGTGTGTTTCTTCTGGCTCATCCTGATTTGGAGCTGTTGTCTTTTCCCTGCTTTTAGTGATCTGTTACCTCTTTTCCTGGTGGTGCAGAACCTGTACAGAGGAACTTCCTTTTCTCCTCTGTGGAGAAATTAGGTGATCTTTTTAGCTACATAAAGCTTCTAAAATTAGTCTTCATTTCTTGATTGAAAGTGTTTTCAAGCTCCATGAACATAACACTATAAGGGAAAGGACTCCCTACTCCCATCTGCTGCTGTCTTTCCACCTCTGAATTATTTACCTTCTTGAGCCCTGGGTGTGTTTTGGGGTCTATCTGGAGCATTGTTTACAGGACTGGTGACAGACCTTTAGAACATGGAACCAGTCTAGCAGTCAAAAGTGCTGCCTTGGGGCTGTATCCTCCCCTGGAAGGGATATGGCTGCATGCCATGGGTTGCCTTCATTTCTGCTTGTTGATCTCATTCGTTTGTATACAGAAAGACAACTTGTTTTATTTTGGATTACAATTCTCCCTAATTGTACTCTGTGGGATTTGCGATGGTTTTATTTCACATTCAATCAGAATGTCATAATAAAAAGCCACCTTGACAATAAAAAGAAATAAAATGAAATGTGTTTGTTTATTGGAGCTTGAGCAGGGGCATACTTATGAGTGAATTAGTGAGCAGGCCTCAGGGAGTAACTGCATTAAACTGGTGGAAGTGAAGCAGGACTGTTCTGTGTCATCTGTAATGAGTATCAGCATTGCCCTTTCCTAAACCACCTATTGTAATATGGATAAAGCAAGCTATCTTTAGGCTGTGCCAAATCAAAGACAGAAGCAATGGCTTAAGAAATAATGTAAACTACTCTCCAGAGCAATGGATATGAATGTTTTTGAGGATAGACCTAAGAAGTTATCATAAACATACACTGGTTCTTCTAACTTTTATTCTTAAACTCCATTTTTTGCTTTGTTTCAGTATGGAAGAGAAGACAGCGATTGGGCAGTGCTGGTGTCATGAAGGTGGCAGAGTCCAGACCCTGCAGACAGACCTGACATCTGAGTAATGACAACTTCTGTAGCTGCCAGTGCGTAGCATAGTCTCAGTATCAATTTGCTCCCCAGGATGATTGTTTCCACAATCTGGCAAATATGAACACAATCATTTTGATTTCTACTGTAATCCTGTTGGTAGAAGCCTGTCTTCTTGGTAGAGGTGCTAAATGTTAGCAATAGAACTTTCCTAATAGTTTTCTTAGTGCCTCCTTATATACAGTCTGAAAACTTGTAAAATGCTCTTCAACTGCTCTTCAGTTTGGTTTGTTTACTGCCACCATCAGCAGAACATGTGTCACATGAGGGTGTTGCCTCTTAGCTGCCCACAGGGTTCTGTTGACATTATTCTGCCTTTTGCTCTGTGGTTGGGAAACAAATAGGTTTAGCCATACACTCCTTCCTTTCATACTCTGCTTGTATGGGAGATTCCCGAGTTTGCATAGCCTGGTAAATGCCCTCATACTCTGTCCAATAACTCTGGCCTTTAGCCCAAAATTCTCTGAGTCAGTCTAGCCTGCAAGATAGTCCCTGTTGGCCTGCTGCCTTTTCCTCCATGGGGATGTGCAGTGGCTGCCTGGGCAGTGCATAGCTCTCTAATAGTTGAGTACATCCTTCTAGACATGATTTTAAAGGCTGGGTCAGGCCCTGCTGAGACAAAAATTCCCTTTTGGCCTAGCACAGAGCTGGGTTCTGCAGACACAGTGTTGCCTTCCAGGTGAGTGTCTAGAAAATGAGATTAGACAACTCTGGCTGTGAAAATTGAACCATTCTTCACAGCAACCAAAACTTTGGATTGAGGAATTTCTTTCATCATCCACTCACATAATTTAAGTCAGCAAAATGTTTTTCTTGTCCCTTTCACGTACTTGATGTATCCAGCCTCCACTGACACAGGTACTGTAGAAGGGCCTTCCTGTTAAGGAACAAGCAATGTTGTCAACAGAAAATGTCTAGAAGGAAAGAGATTTCATTCAAACCCTGATTTCATTCTGGTTAAGCAGATAATTCATATAATGCTGCTTTCTCACATGCAGTCTTGATGCTTTGGAAGCAAGACAGAGCATGTAGCCCATAGCTGGGGAAGTTCGTTCTGCAAATGTTCACTAACAATCATTCTGTAATATTTATTAGCTTTCTCCTTCTGCACACAGCTTTGTTGAACAGCTTTAAGATACCTCTTGCCAAAAAGGATAACCATATTCTGTATCAGTGTTCCAAAGTGCTACTTCAGTATAAAACTAGTGGAACTTTATTGACACTTTATTGGAGTCCTATAAGAAGTAAAAGTGAAACATTTCTTGTTCTAGTTTGCAGTAGAGATGCACCAATATTAAGGGAAAAATTTAGCACTTTAATTTTTTTAAGACCAACAGTATCTCTCCCATGCTTTATAAGTCCTTTGTAGTTACTGGCATGTGTTAACATAGTTTTAAAAGGAGTATAATTTCTAATGGGCCATCCATGCCTTATGCAGCTGTTAAAGAGCAGCCTTATGGCTTCCTGTTCATTTTTGGTCACATTTTGAAGATCCTCCTTAGCCATCACTTTCTTTTGCTCCCTCAGATCATGACTTTTCTTGTCTTTAACTGCAGTCCAATCTGATCTTTTAATGAAGAACAGCTGAAGGTTCTCTCTGACAATGTAACTATTGTTAAAATTGATGGATTTTTTTTTCTTTAGACTACAACTTCAAACACAAAATGTTGTTTCACTTACAGTAGCCATAGTGTTGTGACCATTTGAATCTGTATCATGTGCGGTTCTTTGTTCAGTATCTTACTATATGTTACAAGCTGCTGGTTTTTCCTTTTTTTTTTCCTTTTATTTCATTAGATGGGTGGAAAAATTAACATGGGGAATATGTCAAGATGCAGCATGGGGTAGAGAGTTTTATCCAACGAGACCAGTATTGAAATTAGAGTGCCTTTAACCAGAGTGTGGCATGGAGCTGTCTAAAGATTATGTAATGAGCAACCATATGTGGCTTACTGGTACTGAACTATCTAATCTTTCCCTTAAGTTCATCTTTGATTTAGCAGCAAAAGGAAAAGTGAAAATATCTAACTTCAGATGCGTGGCAGAGTGGTTGTGCAATACCTTACCATCTCAGCTTTGATGGAGTTGATATATGATACCGTATATCGAAAATCCCCATGAAGGCCTCAGTATACAAGCAGTAATCTATTCACTGGGCAGAATGAATAAGGACCAGTTAGAAGAATTATTTTACTGAAATGTAAACCTGAGAGTTGCATAAAACTCTTCTTAAATTGGTTGCAAGTCATTTAATGTGAAGAAACCAGGTGGTTTCATTTGTTGTGCTTTGCACTGTTTCCTGTACTGACCTGAGGGACACCTCTCTTTTTTTTTGCTGACAGAGACCTCAAAATGAGGAGAGTTGATAGAGGAATGACCCACAGAAATGAGTGGTCTTTTCTTGCAGGGAAGAATGAAAACGTGGAGTGTGTGTATGTTAATTTTTGACTTTAATATCTTGGTTAATTGCCTTACTCTGGCTACATCAACTCAAAGCTGTGCTTGTTTCCAAGTGGAATCCAGGGCAATAGGTTATAGATTTTAAACTTTGAAACCTAAGTAAGAGAGCTGACAGGTCAGTATAGTGCAGGGAATTCTTCTGGTGTTGAATGCTGTCCTAGTCTGAATTCTGGCACTGCATTCTATCCTGTTAACCAAAGGAAAGAAATAATATGTGTAAATAACAATCAGTATTTGATATTGCATTCTCCTTGTTTTCGCTTGTAAAATTTAGGAGGGAACTGTGGTATTCCCTGAGCTAATAACAGATTGTAAAAGAACATCTGCACATCTTTTCTCCATGTGCCCTATTTGTTTAATTGCAACAGATTTACATAGAAAGAGTATGGTACATCATAACTAGGCAATTATCCATTCTTCATCACTTAGTTACGGTTCTGGTAATTGATCATTTAAGACATAAGATAGTCTAACATTAAGAGAATTTGAAACTGTTCAAAAAAGATCAACAAATTAATATTGTTGTGTGGTATTTGCATAATTGGCTGCAATTATTTAATGTTTAATTGGGTTGATCAAATGAGATTCAGCCTTTCACATGCTTATGTTTTACAAACACTGGTACTTTAAAATGATAATAATGAAATCTAATTTTCATATGTTCTTTCTTCTCCCCTTCATTCTTTTGATTATTATTTTCAGTATTGAGCATGTCCTTAATTTTCAGTTTGGTTAGCATGATCCATGCCTAGGAAAAAAATCCTTCAAATAACAGAATTTTCATGAAATTGGCATTTCATACAAGCTGTTCTGGTGCCAAGATTTATGGCTTCAGCAATTGGCATTACTTAAGCAGATTGTTAACTGCAGTGAGGGCAAATTTGCTGAGAATTTACAAGGACAGACCCAGGTGAGGATGCTAAGAAAGGTTCCTAGGGTAGATAATCTGTTCAGTCCCTAGCAGTGCAAAGCAAACATGATTTTTCTGGGATATAGAAGAGAAGTCTGATAAGACAAAAGCAAGGTAGTGGGATCTCTCTGCCCAGCTGTTGTTTACACCTGTTCAACTCTTTCAAGCCAAAAAGCAGTTATCAGCCACTCCTCTTTGTACATGACCTCTTGTTTGGGTTTGCCTAATTCAACATAGAGATACCATAGATCCTTTCCTGTATACTTATTTTATATTATTTATCCTCAGGCATGAAAAATGGTAATTTGGAAAAATGATACTTGAAAGTCATTTGGAGTGCAAGTTATTTGAAATGTCTGCCTTCCAAGAGGTAGACAGAAAAACAGCTGAGACTGATCTCAGAGCTGCTTAATTAAAGGAGGAACCCTCTTGAATTCAATGGCCTCTCCAAAACAATCTGCATAATCCCAGCAGATTTCTGAGTGTGAACTGTCTGTTCACTGTGCCTTGCTATGGAATAGAATACAAAGATGTACAAGGATGGTGGCACAGCCTGGCAGACTATGGTACAATGTCTTTCTCTGCATGGGATCCACCCTACTGAGGGTAAATTTTAATGTTCTAGTGGCAAGCTGATATCCTGAGAGTGGCAGCTGTAATGATGGCTGAGCATGCCCTGAGAGAGCTGCTCCTTGTTGTCTTTCTCTCCCTTTCACACAGACTTGAACCCCTTTTTCCCCAGCCTTCTATTGTTGTCTCATATCTGAAAGTAACTATTTAAGCAAATTTGCATCCTTCTTGCTTTTAGCAGTAGTAAAAGTTAAAAAAAAAAAAAAAAAGAGTAGGTTTTTTTCATATTCCAGGTTTTGAGGGATCAGAATTGTGCTTTACCACTGGAACATGTAATCCCTGAACAGACTGCCACTGACTGGATAAGTTATCTAAACTCTGTAAGTGCAGAGTAGCAGTACTACCACTTACACCACATTTAACTCTAATCCAAACTTTTGCATAAAACCTTATTTTATTACAGATCAAATTAAACTTTCCAGAAAAAGCTTTTTAAGCAACAAGAAAGATGCCATGTAAAGTCCAGTATTTCAAGCATTACATTAGAATAGACTAACTTGATTATGCGGAGAAAAATGTTATTTAAATGAGAAATACATTCAGGGTTTGCTGCATAAACCCATAAATGTGTAACGTACGTAGTTCAGAAATAAAAAAATTAGAATACAGAATGATCTTGACAAGAGAATTCACCTCAAACTGGGCTGTCCTATTAAAAAGTGATGCTTGAAGGAATCATGATACCTCTCAAAGGAAAGCATGGGACTATTTTAGAGGTGCACTTGGTCATGTAGCACTGAGACAGACCTCTTCATCAATCTTGACCAAAAATTTGCTGAACTGCAATGCTTACCAATTTGGAAGTGTGAAAGACCTATGTTTTACTGTATTTTTTTCTCTATGCTCAAGATTTGGAAAGATAATTCATAGGTCCTAAATCATTTAAGCTAAGAAGCTTCTTAATAAGTTATTTGTATTTTTAGCCATAAGAGCAAAAGAGAATACTGGCATTGCATTGGTGAAAAATACTGTTGTAGCAGTCCTCCTGTCCATGCCTTGCTTTGAGCATGATGCTTATTAGTAGGAATTCCAGGATATTTTCTCTGACTGTGCAAAATCTGAGTGCCATCTATAGTACACTTGGCAAATATATCCCCATCTCTGTAAACAAAACTAACCTGGCATTACCTTGAGCAAGAACAGTCAGGTATATTAGGACTTAGCAGATGAGGAACAATACTGAATTACAGTAGTAAATAGATTTGAAATAAGGTTAGTCAATAGATTTGGAATTAAGTTTTGGAATTAGTAGCTCAGATAAAGAGAAGTCTCATTAATCACTCTAGCAAGGTTAACCACAACCAAATATACTAAAAATAATGGTAGTTATATTCACCAGTAGTAACAGCATGACTCTCTCTGAACATGAATTTATAGTCTTTGCTTATCTTAAAACTTAATTTATCGTGTCTGATTTTTACCACAATCCTGGATTTTCATGCCGTGCTTTTAAAAAAGAAAAGTCTCTTAAAATTCATGTTTGTGGGAAGATCTTAAGGAGGATTTAAGACCTTGATATAGAATTTTAAGCCTTTAAAGTATCTCTGGGTAAAGTTAAGGTAGAAACAGAGAAGACAACTTTGTGGAAGTATTTGGCTAGTGTTCCAAATGATTTACCAACACTGGCCATTTTTGGTTTTTACCAAAGAGGTAAAATGCAGGGAATAGTTGATAAAATAAGCTTATTGCTTGTTTTTCTAAGCAAGAGTTTGGGAAGTTTCTAAGAGCTGGCTCTCTTAACACTAACTGTATAGTTCTTGATTCTGTCAGGCTTAGAGCAGTCATGTCAGGGAGAGGTGGAGGAGCTCAGAAGCTTATCTCAAGCGGTACTGTCTTGCAGAAACAGATTTTTTTTCATTGTATGATCAAAGTGATCAAGGTATGAACATGGAATCTTTTAAACTTTGCGCCTTTTTATAAAAATTTTGTTTTTCATTTTAGAATTCCGGTACAGTGTTGCTGAACTATTATCTTACACTATTATATTTCAGTAGCTTATAGGAAGAAAGCAAACATTCTTTATGTAATCACCTTTCTGTATGCCAAATCCCCTGTTCATTATGATTCAGTTGCCACTAGAATCGTGATCACTTCAGGTGAAATAACTGCACCCTACTTGTACTTTCAGTAAGGACTAAATGCTTGCAGCAAATGCCAGAGCAGTAAGTGAAGTCTGCTGTGTCCAGAACAGGCATGCCAGGAGCAAGAGTAAAAATACCCGTCAGGTCAGTGAGGGCAGGAAGTCAGAAGAACATCATTACCATTCTTGTTCAGTCCAACTGAGAGACTACCCAGGTACACCAAAAGTCTAGCAGGGTCAGAGATTGGTGTTGATATTTAAGAATGCTCTTACTCAGTTGCTTAAATACCTACATCTGAGCCTACATTTTCATAACTTGGGCCCCTGTATCTTAACTGAAACTGCAACATACTTTATATGTTGTAAAATGGTGGAGTATTTGGTCAAACAGGTAATGCTCTGTACCATCTAACAGGTCAGTGATGTATTCTCTTCCCATAATTTGTATTAAGCCCAGTGGTTGACTAGCGCTGCAAGTAGGAGGCAAACACATCATTAACACTATTTCATAGTCAAGGATGTTCACAAAGAGTGGATCTATTCCCTTCATCTCCCGGGGAGACGGCTTAGACTCACCTTGGCCACTGAGTGACAAAATGTAAAAGGTTCTTTGCCATAATGGAGACAAGAGTTTTATCTGAAGCTATATATAAACAGTTTCTGTCGAGGCAGAAATTGAGAAAGCCAGAAGTCCTGATCTACTTGACCTTTGAGGCGTTTAGAAGGGTGCAGTAGTAGTTACTGAAATTTTAGCACATAAGCAGTGGGAAATTAGCAACTTATAGAGAGAGAAGTAAACACCTCTGAAGGGTCTCTGTTTTCTCAAATGTTGAAAGTTAACTGGGTATTTTACAAGAATCTGAAGTATATAAAAGCAGTAAAGGACAGATGTGTGAAAAAGTACTGGATAAACTAAAGGAAACTCTACCTCATTCTTCTCTAGAGGTTTTGTAGAAGCACAATTAAGCGCTCCTAATGGCATTGTTACGTACTGACCATCTGGCATGAAAGAAGCACTATATTTGTATGTCTATAAATCCTCTAAGAGCTGTATTTTGCTGGCAGTAGAAACAGTCTATACTATTTGCAGTTTTCCTCATCAAATCTGTAATTATGCAATGTTTCTGTCTCCAATAAAGGAATTTAATTGGCACCTGTTTGTGGCGTGTTATGAAATCATCAGTGTTGAGTACAGTTAACTAAGTGTAATGATCCCATAGATGGGAGCTGCTATGAAATAAATTCTTGAAGGCTGGATTAAAAGAAAAAAAAAGCTCCTGGATGAAGTGTGGCATGTAAGAACAGCAAAGCAAGACTCAAGTGGCAGACATGCACCTACCCTGCCAAGCCTGGAGGCTGAGCCAGTTATCTCACTTACAGTAAAATGCTGGACAAATTAAGCAGCAAAAGTACCTACCTGCTAACCATGTAGTCATGAAACAGTTTTTGATGTGCCAGGACTGTGTAGCAGTGATTGAATACAGCTCCCATTCTAAGGGTTTGTGAGTGATGAAGTCAAGGGGGAGAATGCCAGAAAACAGCTTTATACTTGGAGCACTTACTTCACAGGGCATTTTTGAACAGTCATTTCTCCAAAGTATGTCAACCAGTGGGAAGCCTTTTGAAGATGGAAAGTACTGAAAGTGAGTGTCATTAAAATCTTGACATTTGCCATGTGTGGTGGCTATATTTACCAAAAAACTTCACGTATTCCCCCTTTCCAGTGCAGGGAATACTGTGATTAAAGGTAGTACTGATCCATGCTGTGGTAAAGTAAACATAAGGGTACATTTTCCACCTGGTGTGGTTCTCAGTGACTTCAGAGAAAGCTGGCATGGGTACAGGACACTTTAAAGAAGCTTTAGCTCGGTAAGTACTAAGAGTTACTAATTACTGCTAGGAGAATGAACCTAATATGTCGGAATCTGACTTTTTTCCTGTGTTTTGGCCTCTCCCCCTTTCATCCTGAGGGAATCTTTCTTAATCATAACTCTAGCTTGAGCTCCAGCTTTCAAAACTCACTTATCCCAAGTAGTAGTAAGTTGAGGACTGATCATACAAGGTGCTGATTGGGCTTCAGAGACAGACCTGTGCCTTTTAGCAAAGTTTCAAAAGACTTTTTGTTTCTCCTCCCCTTTGAAACATCTCAGTAGCTGGCAATAGCTTTGTCTGATAAAGCACTTGCAGTAACACCACCAGCACTGTGTTGTTGGGGCTGTAGAGTACCAATTCTGAGGACTTTGATCCAGGGTACAAACTCTTGTGAAGTTGATGTGACCAAAAAAAACCCCAAACCCACTGTTTTAAAATAATACAGTGAGAGGGCAGAGCAGAAAGCAAATAACCTGCACTGTGTTCATATAAAGAAGGCATGAAAACAAGTTTGGGGATTCCAGTATAGGCAGTCAGAATTAGAAGTGCCGGCTTTGAGAGCATATCAACAAAAGTGTTGAATTTAAGCTGTTCTTCTCCCTTTAATTTTGCTAAGTGTTCTCATATTGTGGCATCACAGTGGTGATTTTAACAGCTGCTAATGAATTGCCCTGTTGGCCAAGAAGAGCAAAATTTTCTGTAGTAGCACCTTTGTTGTTCTGGATGCTTCTCCAATAATGAACTTGTAAAAGAAAATACAAGAACATGGAAGGTGTGTCTACTACTCTATTTCCCAAGGAGATGATTTTTAATGGCAGGTAAGAGAATGTTTGTCGTGCTTCACCTGCAGTTGATACTATATTGTATCTGTACAAATTAGGGATTTTGAACTCTGAACATTCAAGGAAACTGTTCTTCTGAAATTATTTCAGAATAACCTCTGTTTATTAATACTTCTCCTTTTGCACATGACATAATTCTTTCAGAATGTTCAACTTTGGTTTATTCAAGCTCTTAGTGGTATTTAGACAATTATCCTTAACTTTGATGGTGCTGTAAGTTAACCCTTTTTTTTAGCATGGTGTAAAGAAAACTCATACACAGAGAAAGTATCCTAACCAAACTGAGTAGTTGTGAGATAAATAGTTAAATACCTAACTGAAGCAGAAACACACATAACAAAATATTTCAAATGGGTGAGTTCTAACCACAGACTGTAAAGTGCACCAAAACTTTAAATTTTGACACAACATAAGTAATATAGTATTTTAAGTTGTCTTAACAGTTACTTCTGTAAGGCACATGTGCATATTCACAGCCTACAAGACATAGCCTTTCAAAGAAAAAGCTGATTAATTCAGTACTGATTTGCTAGGTGGGAAATCTGAAGGGGCATTCTGCAAATGCTCAGGAGCAGACCAGCCATCCTCAGTACACAGCAAGTATACAGGGAACCTTCAGGGTCTGCCCAAAGGCAGATGCAGGCAAAGCTCTGGTCTAAATGGGGCCTGTGCAGGTGCAGCTAAGGCATGATCTGGAATTGTGTGCTTTGCAGGATTGTTATGTGTGAGGGAGTTGATTTTATATCTGTCCTATATAGATACACAAATTAAATATGGGCTGGGAGGCTGCCACTACCAGAAACACCATCCCCTGTAAAACAGCCAGGGCAGTTCTGACCTTATTTTGACAGGGATGAAATTCATCTAATGTACCACACCACAGCCTGAAAACAGACTTTGACTTAGCTGCCTTTTAGGTGACATTGACATAGTACATCACCAAGCAGAGCCAGTGGAAACACCGGTTTCATCAGAGACTACAGCTGGTATTAGCTCAGAACCTAACTTGAGGTGACTTCTGTGCTCTGAGTGTGATGAAGAGAATGGTCCACTCCTTTCCAGCTGCCCTATCCCCGACCTCCCCTTTGTGGCACTGCTGGCACTATACCCGTTGCAGGGTGACCAGATCCCTGCTTGGCCACAGGAAGGCAAAAGCACATGCCCAGATGCCATGCATAGGAAGAGCAGGGCTGCTCTCTTACCTACAGCAGCACTTGCAAGGAACTGAGGCCAGTTAAGGAATCAGCCCCTATGAAAAGTCAGGATTTGAGTATCTCCCAGGTGCTTGCCACTTTTATTATGGCTCTTAAATTTTATGCACCAGACCTTGCTTAAGTCATTGCTGAATTCTGGGTTAACTTTTTTTTTAACCTTCCTTTAGCTCTTACAAGCCTTGTGCCTCAATGAAGTCTATAATACTTGGTTTACTGTGAAGCCCCAGGTTGGATAAGAAAGGACCTTCTGAAGGTTTTGTATCTTCATCATGAGGGCATGTCTGAAAACTGACTAGAGCAAAGACAGTGGAAAATACACCCATCTATTTAGGAAACCTTAGTGCTTTAAAGTTTGCAGGAAAATGTCACAGATCAGCCTGCTGCCATAGGATTTCTTACCTCTAGGGATGGGGTTCTGACCATCCTATTGCTCTGGATCCTACTAGCTAAGATTCACATTGCGTTTAAATGCTTATAAACTTCATATCATTCCCATCCTCCACTGCAGAATCTATCCTTGTAACATGCAAAGAACATAAAATATGAGAAGTTTGTCAGTTGTTTATATTCCTGTCTTGAAAGTGCTCTCTGGCAAACACCCACCTCTACGCATAACTCATAGCACAGGTACCCTTTGCTACTCCCTCCTTTTGCAGGTGGAATATTTTTATGGCTCTTGAGGAAAAAGCAGTTGAGCCTGATCTAAGCTCAAGGTTAGAAATCCTCCCTAATTCCAGCTGCCAATCACTTTTCCATGGACGGGTCTCCTTTTGAAGGAATGGGTCAGTCACTCAGCAGTGGGGACAGATCCCACCTGTCCTCCGTTGCAATCAAAATGTTTGCTTTGCCGTCAGGTGGCAGCAATCGCCACACAGTTCCACTTGCAAAGTCATCATTTGGCTTGTGAAGCTGAGAACAAGGGTTGGTTATCCAAGACACATTGCCTTGCTAGGAGAAATAACATTTCCCTTTGCACTATTTTCATCATCGGTGCCTGTGTTAGGCTGGGAAGTGCTAATAGCTGCTGTCAGGTGAGTCACTAATCCAAAGCTCTGCAGATTTCTCAGTGGCTGTGCCAAGGACTTCTCAGACTGCTGAGTTTGTAGCCTCTGTGTGTGTTAAGGTGGGAAGCAAAGAAAGTTGGTGTTGTGCCTGTTTTTCTGAAGGAGCAAAGCAACACAGTTTTGGGAATGTAGGCTTTGCTTGCATAGCACACTGGAAGAATTCTGACTGAGGAACCTCTGGCTTTTGGTCCCATCACACTCCTGAAATAAGGCTTTTAAACAAATAAACAAGTTGACACAGTATTACCTGATTACCTATATTTTTGGTGTCATGGAAGGAATCTAGTGAGACCCCAAATGCTGCACTTTTTTCCTTGTGCAGTATGACTTCCTAAAGAGGCAAAGCACAATTTATATATTTATTTTTTTACTTAAGGGAATCCAGACTGCAATCTGCCAGCCTGGGCAGAGGCTTATGTAACAATATGTGCATGAAAGCCTTGTAACTGAGGCTGGTATTATGCATATGGACCATAACCAATCAGCACATTTTTAGGTCAGATGGCTGCCTGTTTTTGAGAGATAAATGTTATTGAATTCCTACCTTGCAATGTTTTACATCTACTGGGGTGAATCTTAGAGCTTGATTGTACCTCTTAGCTCTTTGGCTCTCAGAGTCCCCTGGAAGGATTCCCTTACGCTGGTATATCCAAGTGGCACAAAGGAAGTCTCCTTATTCCACATTTCACTCACATTTCAACAACAAAAAAATCAACATCTGTGTTACTTCCCCATTTTTGTGTATGTCTAATATCGACAAGTTTTTAATACTGAGATAACCCAGAAGTTAAGAGATATGTCAATAAGGCAAAATTTCAGCTTGACAAAAGGGAAATCCCCCCAGTTTTACAGGATAAGATCATATTAAAACCCCAACTTTATTTTCTGAACACGTGCATATCTCTGCCAAGCCTCACAGCCTCTTTGTGGCAACTTTTTCCTGGAAAGAGAGACTAGCATGAACAAGGCTTTATTTTCTGTTACTGCAATTTAAGCAGCATGAAGGAGAGCCAGTGTTTGACTCAGTGAAACTCATCAAATTATATATGAAGTTCAGGGCAAAATTCATGTGCTGTAGAGTTGTCTAACCTGTTTTTTTCTCTGATAAAACAGATATCATCAGGAAAAATAATTTTGTGTTTGTGTAGAGCTGGTAGCCAGAAAGTGGTACAGTTTTCATTGTAAAAAATGAAAACTGAAAAGTAATTCTTCAGGGAAAAAAGAAAATTATGACCCACAGATCATCAGTAATCAACCAAGAATATTTTAACAATTGCTATTTCATTCAGTCATAAGATGATTAGTTTGAAATCTTTCACAGGAACACTGAAAATCAAACTGCAATTACAGTAAATTGCAGAAACCAGGATGGCTTGTAACGATTTATTTTTAAAAGATACTGCTTCTCATGGTGTGCATAATATGCACTTCTCTGCAGCGCATAATATAAATTTATCAGATAAGTGATTTTCTTTAGGGAAAAATTATAAGCAATCTGGAAAGGAAGAAGGGATTACCAGTTATCTTTGATCAGTTCCTTTCTGTGCCTTTGAGAAAGACAGGTAACCCTCCTAGCTCCTATATTCCAGCTGTAAAATGGGGGTAATATCTCCCCAGAAACAGAGTGACTCCTGTGAGGGTAAATGCATGACAGGCTGTATGATCAATGAGCAGTGGAGGACCATATGGACCTGAAGACAGATTCCACCATGGCTGCCTTCTCCACATTAATTTGTAATAGCAGGCTTATTCTTTCAATTAAACTCTACAATCACATTTCTGCCAAGTTCAGTGTTGCTTCCAGTTTCAGTAAAACTTCACAAGCTGGAACATTGCCTACAGCTGACAGTGACATTTAAATGCAAGAAAAATCAAGCTTATGCATGGCCAAACCTTCTATAATTCCAGGCCTTGTCAGCCTACAGTATGGATTCTGGTTTAAACAAATAAACACCCAGCTCATTTTCACCTAACGTTGGAAGAGTTTGCATTGCCTAAATGTTCCACTCTGAATCCCAGGTGATATCTTCTGGGATTATGAGTGTTCAGAAGCAAATTAATTATGCCAACATCAGGCATCTGGGCACAGTGCTATGTTTTTCATAAGAGTGTCTGGCCAATTTAAGCCCTTCTCCTTGGTGCATGGGGACCAAACACAACTTGAACCTCAGGGGCGGAAGGCAAGTTGCAAGAAGGACTCTGGAGTCTATTCCAGAAAGTCAGGTTTCTGTGCCTGCATGTCTAGTGGCCATAATTTTTGCATATGCAGTTTTCCTAATTGAGGACCAGATGTTTTGCAAATACAAAGTTCTTTTATGTCACTAACCAGCACAGAGTAAAAGAACCCACACAGGTGAGACTTGAAGCATTTACTGTGTTTACCTTTGTGATCTTGACCCAAGCCCACACAACAGGGAAACCCTGCAGCCATCTGTGGAAAAAACAACATTTTAGTTATTGCTTCAGAGAGAAAAGATGGACTTGAGCTGCAGTTCAGTGACTTATCCAAAGTCTTTCAGCTCCAAAACTGCCTGGCTGCATGTGGAGCTCGTAACTGCAAGAGCCCTTTGGTGCCTGTGTGTGTGTTAGTGAAGAATTGGGCATTGTGGCCTCTTGCCTGGCCAGGTGAGGATGTGGTCAGGCTGGCTCTGCTCACTGTGCCTGCAGCAAAGTCCCCTCCACAAGGAGGTTATTGTACAGCTGCCTTCTTGCTCCTTTATGTGTCACCACAAGTGTTTAACTGACCAGATAATCTTAGGGAGTACAAGATGTGGTAAAGTGGCTGAGACACACAGAGTAAGACCCGTGTTTGGCCTCTTCCTTCCTGCTCATGAGTGAACTATTTTTTCTGGTTAAACATATGATATAATGCTGGTTTGAAAGAAAAAGGGAAAAGAAAAAAGAACCAAAAAGGTTCTTCCGTGACCTCCACTGCAGAAGTAAGAGCTGGCATCTGCCCTGGAGCCACTGCAGTCAGTGTCTATTACGTTCATGTCTGTATCTTGTTGCTGCTTTTGCTTTTCCAGGTTAATGCGATTTTCAAATGCCTGAACTGCAGGAACATTTGTTCCCTGATAAAACACTGAACTCCCAACTTTTCTTCCTTTATCTTGCGCCTAAAACTTGCCTTGTCTCCAGCAATCAGGTTGTGACCCCTCTGATTTCCGCAGGCAGAATGACTCTAGGTTCTTCATCGCAATTCTAAGCAAATTATTCTTTTAACTTGAGATGCCTGCTTGGCTCTTTCTTCCTACAAGAAGAAAGACATCCATCGAGGGCTGTGTGTAGTTCTCCCCTCCCCTAGAAATTGTAGGGAATGCAAGAAGTGTTGTTTTCCATGCACAAAAGAAAAACAAAATAACCTTGCATATTTTCAGTTCACAACAGCTCCCTCTGAGTAAACACAACACCGCAAAGAGAACAGCAAAGCCTCTGTGAGGGAGCAATGGATTTTTAGACCTGCTGTACATAATCAACCTTCATCTCTGCTTACAACCAAAGTGTGACATACTGTGCTCTTGTGCCTGTGCTTAGGGGCATTTCATCAGTGCAGACAGACGGCTGCAGATCTGCCAGTGAAACTGCATTTGGTGTTTATACAGTAAAACCATACCTGGCCAAGCCTTGCACAGGAAAAGTTGTACAAGGAAAAGCACATTTTTTTTGCTAGAACAACGGAGTCATTTGGGGCTTCGGTTGGCACAGCTATGCTGGGGAAATCACAATTCACCATGCTCCTAGCTGGCATTGCTGTTAGCAGAAGTTTGGAACGGAGTCCTAGTCTCACAGGACTCTCATAGCTCAGGAAGAACAGATTGCCTTTAAACTTACTGATCCCAGGCGACTCGGGTCTTTGGTGTTTTCTTGACAGCCCTGGGAGCTTGTGTGAGCTAGAACAGGCTTTGCAGAGCTTTTGTAATGTACTGTGATTTGTTTTAAACTGGAATATCCTTCCTTCATCCGTAA
This sequence comes from Corvus hawaiiensis, assembly GCF_020740725.1. Lineage (NCBI taxonomy): Eukaryota > Metazoa > Chordata > Aves > Passeriformes > Corvidae > Corvus > Corvus hawaiiensis. The sequence continues at coordinate 5,544,250 of NC_063216.1, forward strand.
CTGCTTCTACCACCTTACTTTTTGGAGCAGATTGGAGTACCTCTCCAGAAGGTAATTTGTAACCATTTTTGCTTTAACCCATAACCACTTATTTATCTGATACGAGAATTTCGCTGATAGTCTGGGAAGTTGGATCTTGTTTTGGTTACCTTCCCAGCTTTAAATGTGGTGTAGGAAAAAAAAATAGGTCAACCCTCCAAACAAAAAAATATCCTCTCTGTCCCCTGCCATCCAGCACCCTGTCCTCTTAAAAAAAAAAAAGGCTAAACCAAATACAGAGAACAGAGGTAGTGTATTTCAACATGAAACCTTCTATATTGGTCCTGCCAAGAAACACAACAGTATTAATTAATTTTGTACTTACTTAAAAGCTTTAGTACTATGTTTCTTCCAAACCAAACAAAAACTGAAATAAAATTCCTCTTATACCGAAATAATGTACAAAGGGGAGCATTTGGGACAGTCTACCTAAGAGTGGACCACAACCATCATCATCTTAATCCCATGAGTGCTGCCTTGTAAGTTTAGTTTCTTACACCACAATCTCTATTTTTTCATTACTACTCCCCAGATTATTACCAGCAGTATTCATATTCATAACAAAGTAATTTTTAATCCTTTGCTGTTTGAATTTCAGCCAAATTCAGCCTTTACGATGGTCTGTTCAGTGAAATTCTGGTGGGAGGATACCCTAGGCAGACACAGGGCGGGGTTGCTGCTCCTGAACCCTCTGTGCTTGTCTGCCAGAGAGGTGATGGATTGGCCAAGTGTCTCTGTAATGTTGTACCTACCGTGTGTCAGAGCTGAGTCAATGTGTAGGTGTCCTCTCAGGAATATATTCGTCTGCTTCAGTGTCTCTTCATCCCACTGGGGATCCTGTCTAAGGACCACCACTCTTTCCCTGAGTAGAAGTAGCAGCCACAGACAGATTTGGACAAATTTTCCACCGCAGTCTGTCTTGCCTTGTCCTTCATATTGCTCTCAATTTGACCTGGCCAGTGGATGGGTGAGATCTGCTCCATAATAAGGTTGTGCTCATACCTTCTGTCCTCCTGGCAATGCTGACAGGACAATCTGATTGCTGCTACTGCTGCTGCGAGGCTCTGGGAAGAGGAAAAGAGATGGGGATAGAACAGAGTCAAAGTCAAAGCTGTTGGGACAGGCTCAGCCTCAGGGCCATGTGAACCAGCCCATCTTCTCCTAACGTATTGGGAGATGAAAGTGGTCTCCTGCCTTCTGGGCAGCAGTGAATAATTTTGTGGGCTACAGGATATTAAACTGAGGGAATCACAGAGTCTCAAGGAGAACACACCTGAATTTGAATTATTTAATTCTTATTTTGATTTCTTGTTTACCTTTCTGTTACTTAGTGAGGAAAACCAGTTTTTATTCATTTACAAAAAGCAAGAAGTTATTAGCGTGCTGATTGTACAGTTTCAGTTGACTTTTTTAGAATCAGTAATAAAGCCTAACCCAAAATCATGAGCCAGATCTTAGAACCCTTCAAAACAACCTTAAAAATCCTAAGGGTATTTTGCAAAATAAACCAAACATCTCTCTTCCTTGGCTTTTCTGTTTTTAAACTGTCTGATACACATATTTCACCTTTCATCTCCATCATATGTGCTAAAAAATAATGTTTAAAAATAATTTTTCCCCTTCTAACGCATGTAGAGCTTTAGGAAAAAAGGTAGCAGGTATTATGGAGCTTGTAACAAACACAGCTGTTTACACTGTATCAGGGATATTTTTTTTTCCCAACAGTTTGAAGATGTCCCAACTTTATGACTGCAGACACTTTGAAGTGGTGTTGCTCATCTTTTTTTGTCATCTTTACTCTCTCCTTTTCTCAGGAATCTTTGCAGCCGTATCTAATGGAAACATCACAGACAACCTGCTCCTGGTCTTTGCAGCTTGTGCACAGCAGCACTTTGGTTTAGTGCTTTCAGATCTCTACCCATCAACCTTCCTAACTTTGTCCTCACTACAAATATTTGCATTTTTGGGGAAAAGATTGCAATAGTTGCTTAAAGGGAGAAGCAGAAATTAACAGCATCATCATCTGGTGCTAACAATTAGCATCATTTCAGATACATTCAAAAGTTGTATATGAAAAGATACAGCTTTTGCTTCTGTCACAGAAACCTACCCACCCTAGACTCTTGATAGCACTTTCAGAGTTTTTGTCTTATTAAGGATATGCATTTGCAAATGATTTTATCCCATGCAGGAAAGTCCCAAGACATTCGACAAGGAAATGACCAAGTCCTCTTCCCACCAGTGGCCATGCTGACCACTACTCTCTTCCTCAGGTTCTTGGAGGGCCCCTTGGCTACATATGAGTGGGGGAAGATGCTTGCTTTGGAGGTTACTCACTTCTTTCACACCAGTTGCTCACAGTTGCAAAGGGGGTACAGCCAGTGTTGCCAAAGGCTTGGGGCTACAAACTGTGTAGAGACCAGCTTTATGGTCTGCCTGTGTTAGGTATAAATACCAGAGACAGATTAATGCCGTAATATTTCAGGGCAAAATTAATTACATAATTGTACAAATACTGCAGGAAAGCTGGTTCTCACAATATTTCCAGGTTGAAGAAATTAGCTAGGGACACATCCTGAACTTAGAGATGTATTTCCTGGGAAACTGCAAGGCTTTAACCATAAATTCAAAGTAGAATTGTTTCCGGTGGCTGTGGGGATGCTGCTGGATTGCAGGAATCCCGCAGCAGAGGCTCCCTCCCTTTGGAAAAGGGCTGTAGTCTCATCCTCACCAAAGCAGCCTTTTATTAGTTAGCAGTAGATGGCGCTCAGTTTCCACCTGTCCGACGCCGTCAGGCAGAAAATGTATTTGAAGTAATTAGGGCTGCGAGATAACACTTAAAAGGGTTACTGCTGAAGTTGATGAAAGTGTGTGGGCATGGAGAGGCAGGAGCGCCAAGATGCTTCACCAGCTGGAGAAGTCTTAGGTGAGATAGTCTGGCTGCCAGAACAGGCTGCCAAGATAGTCAGAGGGAAGGAGCCAGGAACTGGAGAACGATTTGCAAATTCTTGAGAACAGCTATCGCGATCCCCGAGCTGGCTGGGTCAGGTAATGCCTGTCATTATCAACGATTGAGGATCCCAGGCCAGACGCGTTAAAATTCCACTTGGGATTCTCAGTCTAGTTTGTGGTTTGTCACAAACTCCCCTCATCCTGGGATTAACCCATTCCCCAGCTCAGGGGATATGCTGGAGCTATGTCATTTGGAGTGAGGCTGGAATGGCAGAACCAGAGAGAAGGGCTTCAGCAACTTTCTGACAGTCCTGCTGGCTCATCACCTCATGGCTCCTGGCATTTACAGGTGTGGGGGGCAGACACAGCCTTTCTTTACATGAAGCAGAAGGGGCAGGGGAGAGGCTTCCCTACAGAATTTTGTGCTCATTTTTGGTGGCAGCAGGGAGCACCTTCACAGTGTAGGGCTCAGAGCTTGCAGTTTTCATTGCACTGTCTTTTTCTTTTGTGTGATAGCTCAGCAGCCCGAAGGTGACAGGTACAGGTGAGGAAAAGGACAAGAACAGCTTATTGCAATAGCGAATCACTCTTGTGCATGCTGTGGAAATTATATTCATTAGAGGAGAGGTTGTCCTGCTGGGAGCCAGAGCACAGCTGGTGCCATATGGCCTTCCCTATCCTGCTCCAATAGCTATCCTCACCTGGCCACACTGAGCAGCTGCCATCACAGCCCGTGATGGATTCCTTAGTGCTGTGCGGTCTGCCCTCATGCAGGATCATGCCCCAAATCCCTGCTTTTTAAGGTACAGACGTGGAGTTACTTAGAAAGATGTGGAGTGTGTTTGATGTGATTAGCTGGGGGGTGTATCACATGCTAGACAGTTGTGGGTGCCACTAGCCCGCAGATGCTTTGCCAAAATCAGACATATCATGAAAACCATTGACAAACAATTTTTCTTAAACAGTTTCTTCCCCCTGCTGCCAGACACACCTCAACATACCTTGCAGGGCTCTTTTTTTTTTTTTTTGCCATCATGGAAAAATCTGTTTCTGCATTTCCAGAAGGCTTCTCCTCAGAGCTGTTTTGCATAATGGAGTGAGCTAAGTCAGAGTGTTTTGTGGATGATGGCTGCACTGTGCATGCTTTGCAGTACACTGGCTTCTTTATTAGGTGGGCAGGAGCTGGCACTGCAGCAGTGAACACAAGTAAGGGTGTGCAGAAAGAAAAGGAATAGCCCAAAAAATGAAATCCTGACCAAGGATGTGAATGAGGCATGGAAGATACAGAAACACAGTGTCAAAGCAAGGAACATGGGCAAATTTTGCTCAGAGACACACGATTTGAAAATTAAAAGCAAAATGGAAATCTTGTATTAACTTTGCAAAATCATCAAAACTTGTCAGATGTGACCCCGGGTTGCTCATCAGGAAGAACCAGGCTGTGACTTGCCTTGTCTGAGGAAAGGCATCCAGGTTTATGAGGCTCACCTGGACTCTCAGTCCTGCATCCTCCAAGCCGCCTGAATGTTGCAGGATTTAATAATCCTTCTTCTGAATAATGCCCAGTGTTTTGGAATAAGGCTGTTCACTAGTTTGGTACCATTAAAGCAAATTTTGTGATTGAAATGTATAGCCTCAAAGTTTAAATGTTGAAGCTCTTTTGTCCCTCTCTTGTTCTTTGATAGTGTTTTTCACCAAGGAATTCAGTTTCTCTCCCTGTTTCTCTAGTAGAACTCATCTTTACAGCAGTGGTGTGAAAATGATTGCTTGCACCGCTGTTCAAAGATCTAATTAGAGGTGGTATTGTTGTTAGTATTACTGCCGTTACTACTACTGCTACTGTAATGGTATCTTTCTGCAGTGCTTTGCAAAAGAAAATATTGCCATAGATCGAAGTTAAAGACAGTCAAAGGAGTCCGCCTGCCACCCACCCCCTGTTTCCTACTGGTGTTTGCAAAGCTGTCTTCTAGCAACACTCAGAAAGGGCCGCCTGTCTTTTTTGGCAAAAATTTAAAAGCCCCAATGCCAAAGGCAGTTAAAGGCTCTTCAGGGGCAGAGTTTTGTTTATGAAGACACCAGGAAGGCTATGGTGCTTATCTAAGTTTGTAAGACTCGGCTGATGTTAAAATCATTTGCCGGTCAGTGGTTTTGGGAGCTCTGCTGCGGGGTTTGGGAATGGGTTTGGGAATGCTCCTCCTCATGCTGGCAGCTCGTGCTGTTCTGAGGGGAGAAGAAGTGGCTGCTGCCACCAAGCAGCAGGGTGCTCCTCTGTTTTTTCATATCATCAGACAAAGGGTGTGCAGAGCAGAGACTCAGACCCATAAATCTGGTGTAATTAAAAACCTGAATATTAACTGTTAAGAGTACTCTGAACAAAAAGGCTCTGAACAAGATATTAAAAAAAAAAAACAACACGGAGTTTTCAATTACTGCTAAATGAAGCAATAAATGCACATACAGTCAGAGATGTATTTTAATTATTATTCTGAGCTTCTGCCTTATTAGTAATGTACACTGGCTGGTGAGTGCAACAAGCTGCAAGAATCAGAAAGCATTCTCCAGTGTCTCCCTTCTTCCAGAAGGTGTTGCTATTATACAGCTCTGCTACAGACTCACAGAGTCATGTAGGAAGCACGGCGGAATAAAATGTGGTAAAACTGGATAAAAAATGTAAACCATACTAAGTATATAGAATTCAGTCACAAGGATTTCTATTATGCAGGGAAAAGAGAGCCTTTAGTGTAGTATGTGTCCACAGTATAAATAGTTCGGCAAAATGTAAACACCAAATATTTCCACCGGAGTTCTTTGCAACCTCACATACAGTAGCTCTACTTTTCTTTTTCATTAAGGACTACTTTTAAGAAAGAGGCTTTTGTGGACTGAATTGGGAAAAATAGCAGCCACCTGTAACTTTTTTTAAACCTAACAGTACATACAGTACATCTATCAAAAGTGGAGGAATTTGAAACCTGCAGACTTTTTAAAGAAGCAAGTTCCACACATGATATAAAACAAATGCCATGTGTGCACCAAGCCAAGCAAATTAACAAAAGGGCAGGGGCAATTCTAATATTGCTTTAATAACTCAGGCTTAATAATGGGCTCTTTTCACACAAGCTCACAAAAGCTAAAATGTGCTTAAGAAGAAAAACATGCATTTTTATTGTATTGTGTGGCAAGAAACCTGATTTTTAAAGTTATTATTATTTTTTATTAAAAGCTATTAGCCTAAGTGCATGAATTCTCTATGGGGTTTTTGGGCGTGAATGTAGCACCTTGGTGTAGAGCTGTTTTCTGTGGATAAAGGGGAGAGATTGGTTTTCCTGGACCACTAGGTATTGCTGGTCTATCAGAAGTATTCTAGGCATCACAGAAGTCCCCTGAGTGTTGCTTTGTTTGTTATCAATGCTCAGGGAGAAGCCAAGTGTATGTGGGTGCAGAGAGTGATGCAGTGAGAACCTGGTTTGCAGAGAGGCGGAACTTGTTCTGTTACTGTGAGAGCCAGGTTGGTGTCTTTGGATGCTCAACAGTTCTATGTGTCAAACTGTGAAACATTCCCAAAGGTAGCACCTTTGGGTCAGGGCAAGTGTATTCAGTTAAATTATTCTTCAGAGTTAGCAAGTCCCTTATTTTTCACAGCCCCAGATAACTTATAAAACCCTTGGCATGACCTTTCAGCTTCAGCTTTTGGTAGCTGACATGCTTGTGGTGAACCATGGTGGTGCTATATAGAGATCTGGAGTCACTAGGGTTTCCTTACAAATGAAAAAAAGGTATTTTTAACATGATCATGCTTATGTTTTTCAGTTCAGTGGAGACTGACAAAGAGACAGGACAAAAAGATACTAAAAAATGGCTCAGGCAGGAAATTTAAGATTACGTGTTGGTTGACATAAACAGTTCTTTGTATGGAACTGTTGTGCCCCATCTTCATTGGCTTTGAATAAGCAACACGTCATACTTTGCTTTTCCTGTTGTCCTGTTGTCCTCCATTTAAACTTCTCCATTTCCTCTGGCCACATCAGCATTAAAAGGTCTTGCACATAAAATATTTGTCATCCTTCCAAATAAAAAACAAAGGATCTCTACCATGGATCCACTAGAGATGATCTTCTGTCCCCATGATACAGAGCTCTCTCTGAATACAACATTTAAAAATCCTTTTGACTCCAGCCCTGTCTGATTGTGTTCAGCCAGAGATTAAACACTGAGATACCGCTGTGCCAATGCTATGCTTGCCAGGTATCTTGGAGCTGTTGGTGGCTTGCTCCGTGTCTCAGGTGTTACTGAGCCTTCTGCACCAACTGCTCAAATGCAATTGGCATTCAAGACATTCCAGAAATGCTCCAGAAACTCTCCAGGTGACATTTTGCCAAAGCCAGGGGCCAAAGGTGTGAACAAGAGCCACCTGCACCCACCAGAGACTGTCACAGTAGGGTAACCTTCAGCAAACAGCTAGGCTTTATTATGGTCCCTTTGTGCTTCCATAGTGTCAGCCAAGATTTTCCCTCTAGTTAAAAGTGCTTTGCAATCATTAACAAATAACTGCAAGATTCAAGATTTTTGTTTGCCTTTGGAAGACACAGATATATGTCAGGGAAACTGAGATGACCAAGAATCACAAAGTCACATCAAGGATGTGAATAGAAATTAGTTCCCAGTTCCTCTTTTTCCAGCCATGGGGTTTTGTTCTGATTTCTTCTTAGTGATCTCCTATTGTCTTGCCATGAGATTAGAGCTTTTTGAGACAGAGGACATCACCTTTCTTTTGGTCTGTTGCAGTCCTCACTAATTGCTCCCTGTAGGGACATAATGAGTGTCATGAACATTACTGTTGGCTTGGACTTTTAGCTGTTTGTCTGTGTGATTTCAGTTGCACTTGAATTAGAGCCTGAACCTCAATTCAGCTTTGAATGCAACAGTTCAGATGCACAACCAGGTCACCCTGGACCCACCAGCAGCTGTGCATCAGCTGAGTGATGCAACTTGGATGCTGAGGCCTAATGCTGTTGCAATTCCTCAGTTTTGCTGGTCATTTTGGAAAGATGTGTCTCTGTGTACAGGCTACTGTGGCCTTTCCAGATTACCTGAAGTGCAGCTGTTATGGCTGCTCTCTGCTATGGTACTAAAAAGAGACTTCTTTTTAATAAGTATTTTTGATGTATAAATTGCATCATAATATATCTGACATATATCTGTTAATCTAAATAATTTAGTCTACCATGTGTGTTTGCACATCAGCCAGTGTAACTAAGCTGGTGGCTCTGAAGCTGGTTGAAATTTGGTTGTTTTTTCCACATGGGCTTCTTTTTATTTTTTATCACTTTTTAAACAAACCAACAAATTTTAGCTTTAACTGAGAAGTAAGTGTTCCCCAGCCTCTCACCACATTCCTCAACAAGGAAAAAAAAAGAAATTAAAAAAAAACAAGGAAAAGGAGGAAGTCCAACAGTTAACAAAATTGCTTTAAACTGAAGACTCTTTAAGAGCAGAACAGTTATTTGCAAAATGCTCTGATTTTTAAAGAAAAAAAAGTTGGTTTTTTTCATAACAAAACAGCCTTCAGGATGAAACATTGCAACTGCTTTTCTCCACTGCTACCTACATTGGTTTTCCCTGACCTGGCTCTACATTATTTGCCTGCCTGGGGATGCAAGGGGCAGCCTCAGATCAAACAGGGATTGCTGGCACTTAGTGACACCCATTTTCAAAAACAGACAGGCTGAGTATTTCAAAGTCCTCTTCTGGGCAACAGTCACTGTATCAGTCAGATTTTGAAACTGCTCCTGATCTACCTGGAGCAATAAAAATGGGCCCTCCTGAATAGCCCAGGAACAGAGCAATCCCTGATGTCCAGTTTGACCAGCACAGGTCACTGTTGTCTGTTTGCAGCCTGTGTCTGCTGAGGAAGCTTGTTGTGCCACCAGCTGCAGAAGCCAAAGGAAAACAGTTGCATCACACAGGGATATTTTTTGTCTCCCATGCAAGGAAGGGCAGGCCATGCAGTAGTCAACCAGCTGCAACCTGTAAGGTTTTGTTTTGTTGTTCAGTGCAGAGCAATCTGGGCAGATGCCCGCACTCAGCCACTGAACCTGGTGTGTCCTAGTGCCAGCTGCTTGTGGCCTCAGTCTGCTGGTCAGTCACTAAGACTGTGTGGTTTTCAGGCAATCCAGATTTTAACAGGGCTCCTCTGGGGCTCTCCCCTGATAGCTTCAAACATAACCCTCACAGACAGTAGGTGAGACCCATATTGCTCTCCCTCCCTCAGCCTATGCCCTTGTGGCACCTGTAGCAGGGCACAGGCAGAAGTCAGCTCCTGCTGCTGCCCTCCCCATGCCATCCTGACTATGGGAGCTTCTTTTGTGGCAGGGAGGGAGGAAGGGAAACCAGGAGGAAATTCAGCTATGATTTTCAATAAACAGACTAATTTTGCTAAGGAAATGGCCCATACATGGTTTGCTGGCTGGATTCAGCAGCAGGAGAGCCTGTAGTTAATCAGCTCTGCCTTTGCCACTAGGTCTCACAGCAGCTGGAGCCACATCCCAGAGGAGGCACAGATGATTCAGCTGCTGGAAAAACAAGGAATTAACACAATAATATTAAGCAAGAAATATCACCATGAGCTTCTATTTCTTTGCCCTCTTCCCTTCCTCCCCCTTACTTAAGGCTGTACTAAAAACAGACCTTGGCTGGTGGTTTAGAGAGGCACATTTGACATGGAGAGCTGGATAATTGGGAGTAGTGTCAGAGCTTCCTTTGGCCAGGGCACAGCTGGGAAGGAGGCAGCAGAGTCTGCTCTGCTCTGCTGGGTGCTCATGCATGGCCACAAGTGCTTCCCACCTCCAGCTTTTTGGCATGCCATGCTGGAGAGAGCTCACTGTGTGTAGCCATGGCAGTGTTTTTGAGGGCAGGCTGATGGCAGCCCAAGCAGGAGTGTACCTCTGCTCCTTGTCTGCTCTGAGGGCAGAAGAGAAGAGATGGGGGAACGGGGGCAGCTCAGGATGGTCAGGTGTGCCACAGCATCACTTCATCCTAATGGGGAGAAAGCCTTCCTGAGTTTGGGGTAGAGCCCTGAGGGAAGTGGCTCCTTCCCTTTACTGTCCCAGCCCTTTCCCCTTCATAAGCAATGGCTGAAGTCTGCTCAAGGCCAAAACAGCGTTAGTGGGAAGCTGGAAAATATGGGAATGCACGGTTCCTTCACTGGTTTGCAGGATCTCAGTGCACCAGGGATCCAGACTTCTCTTTGACCTTGAAAAACTTATTTGGTGGGTAAACAAAGAATATCTCAAGGTATCTGCCTAGGAAAAAGGCACAAGAAGGACACCTGGTATTCCTGCACTTTCCTGCTCAGTCATGACAAGTAAAGGACTGGTGAAGTACCTGAATATTGTCTACTCTTATGTGATCCAAAGTGGTAAAAAGAGAAGAGGGTTGCTGTTGTCATCCAATTAAAAGTGCCCAGGCAGCACTCAGATGAAATCCTATGCTGGATATGATCTGTATTTTTCATAGATCAGCCCACCATGTCAGCCAAGAGTGAGATGCTGGACATTTGAAGGACATGCATTACCCTCACAGTTGGAAGGAAATTATTTGAGTTTGTAGTTGTCCTTCACTATTCCTTAATATTATTTAATGCTCCCATTTCAACAGTGCCCTGAGGCTTTGATTAAGAACTGGCAGTGAACCAGAGTGCAGTCAGCCTGCTCTTGCTCTTACTGCAGTTGTACCCTGTTACTGGAGAAACCTCTTTCCCTTCAAATACTGTCCTCCAGGTCTCCTCTGCTCTCCCTAGTCGGCATGTAGGCATGTTGTCAGCTTGCTCTCCGAGGAGTGAGCTCTGCTTATGAGATATTTATGCATTGCCTCTTAGATATCAGTCACAGCATTTATTTTTGATTTGTATGTGCTTTTGGAGATGCAAAATGCTGAGCATATGCTGACTGGTATGGGTGGCAGAAAGTAGATGGGGAAAATAATATTGTTCTTTATCGAGAACTTCACAAATTTTAAAATCTGCTACACGTTCTTTACATTTTAGTCTTGTTCTGTAATGCCATTAGGAACAGATATGTATCTTGGAACTTACTGCATCACTTTAGTTTACTCTCCTTGTCACTTCCACTATGTTTATTATGTTTTATAGTTGTCACATCCATTTATTTTGCCCAGCCACTGATCTTGATGTGATATGTCCCAAACCTTGATGTCCTTTACCCAGTCAGTGCCCCGGCAGAATGTGAATAGCAACAATCCAAGTGACCTCATGCAATTTCCGTAAGACAAAACTTTGCTTAATCCAGTCAGGAAAAAAACCTAAACCCTAATAAATCCCATAGAAATAATCAGAAATTATTTTAAAAGAAGAAAAATACACCAATACCTGTGTCATATAAACTAGTGAACTTTATTCGTGTGCAACTCCCTAGTCTTCACACTTAAATATTCAATAGGATTGATCTTTCTACCACTAAAGATAAACATAGGTTATTCAGTGTCCCTAGGAAGACATGGGTTCTCTGTAACAAATAGCATTAAAAAATCTGGGAAAAAAAAAAGTTATAAAATATCTAGTTTAAGGAAAGTGGGAAATTTGGATGTATAGGATAAAGTTTGAATGATACAACAAATAATGAGATTGGGAGTATCAATTGTAAAGTCTTAATTTATTCAAAGAGATAAATAACTGGGGTTTTTATTATTGTTCACTCACTCCTAACAAAAATAACTATTGTGCAGAAGCCTGCTGGATTTGTAAAATTGGTTTGTTTAATTTACAAGGCATTTGTGAAGCATATGATCACTGTGGAGTTACAATGCTTACAAACATGACCTGTTGAGGAAACTAAGTGTTAATATTTCCTAATTTCACAGGGAGAAGTGGAGAATGAAGAGATTAGTTTCAGACTACAGTCTGAAAACTAAGCATTTCTCCTTCCTGTGCCGTTGTCTGCAGGCATTAGTCCATGGAATGGAGATGTCCTTTCCACTACAGAAAATACAGGATGCAAAAAGACTTCCAGAGAAGTCATTGATGACAGCTCAAATAAAAGATCTACAGATGCTGTAACCAGTAAGTACTTACAGTATTTTCCATGTTTTGCTTTGCTCATATATACTGATCCAATCTCATAAATTCCTGTAATTTTTCAATACTCCATGTTGACTATTTTTAGTTTCTTGATTCACAAGAAAGTTCGGGATCTTGACAACCCAGGTACTTGGCAACCCAGGAACTCTCTCCTTTGTTTGTTTGTTTGTTTGTTTGTTTTTTCCTCTCAGGTTATAGCGTATTAAAGCTAACTAAATTGTTGAAAACTTTTTTGCAACTCAAGGAGTCAAACAGTTAATTGAATTATGCAGTCAAGGGTCTGCTTCTTCCTTCCCTTGCATCCTAGTTGGCAACTTACAACTGCTGTGAGTATGAAAACAGCTTCGATCCTGTAATATTTAGATGATTAATTTATTCTAAGGGATTGTTTTGTGTGCCATGTGATGAAAAATATTATTTATTGTCTTCTCTGAGCTAGAGTGGGTGCTGGATGGTCCTCCCCTGCTCTGGTAGTAATTCAGTGTCATATTTAGAGTGGCCAGTTTAGCTGAGTACATTCTACTCAAAGTTAGCATGAAAATAACTATCCATTAAGTTAGATGTTCATGATTTTTTTTTTTAATGGTAAATGTTGGAACAAATACTATCCCATATTGGTTCTGTAATTAAAATACACATATGTTGGCTCCAAAGATCCCTAATTACATCTGCTTTGGGGATGCTGTTAGAGAGAAGATAATTGTATACAGTTGCTGCAGAGATAGTAGAGGAGCTTAATCTGAAGTATAGGGAAAGTTTAGAATACTAGCTTTGGACCTCCATTTATCTTGTGAATTCTTATCCACAGAAATTACTGCAAGTGTGCATTATCCTACATGTTCTATTTTAAAAATGAAAGATATTTATATTTTGGATGTAGCTTTTCTACTCCGGGCTTCCTCTTGATTAAATCAATGACAAAACTCCCATAGATTTCAACAGCGTGGTCTCAAGACCCAAATAACTGATACTGCTCCTGCTGAAAAAGGCTTTCATTACATAGTTTCTTTCATCCAAAGACTCCTGAAGCATCCCAGACTACATGAGCCAAGTTCAGCACCATGAGGGATTCTTAAGACCAAGCATACAACTTTGTCAAAAAAGATGTGTGGGTATGTCAGTAGAAATCTCCCATAGAAGATTTTTGCTGGTGGGATATGTGTTGATGCCCTTTGTGTCTCTGGGATGTCAGAACACAGGGACCAAGGAGCACACAGCATGGCAATAAAAAGGCGAGATTCCATGGAGCTTCTTCCAGCCCCAGCATACCAGAGGCTTGTGGCAGACTGCAGAAAAAGAGCAGTGGTGAGCTGGGTTAGACATACCAAGGCAAAATGGCTACAGCCTGCCAATGACTAAAAGAGTCATTTTAAAATTATCCCTGGATGGATGCTGTCTGGTGTTGTGGGCAGGATTTGAAAGGATGCTTCCCGTCTGTGTGCTGGCAAACTTGCAAACAGCAAGAGTTAAAAATTAACAATCTGAGGACAAGTCAAAATACACTCCCTGTCTGTAAATCAAAAAGTAGTGCTTCAAGCTCAGCCAAATCTGGCTGCTCCCTTATCCCCCACAACCACCATCATAATTACAGCAGCTGATTTTCCTCACACCCACCTCAGAGATTTCTGGGGGTTTTGGCCAGGTTTGCATCCCCATATGATTCAGCCTACTTTTACTTATGTTTAGCTCATTGTGTAATAAGTGAAGCTTACATAAGCTAGGGACTGTGGCTCCAGCTCCACAAACCTTCATCAAAAATAGGAGTTTGGAAGCAGAATAACAGCTCATGTAATTTTTTCCTTTAGCACGGATACAGAATCAACCGTCTTTGGGCTAAATGCTCAGCTCTTTCAAATCTGTGCAGAATCATTAATTTCTACTCAATTAAGCTAATTTACACCTTGCTGAAGGTCTGGTTCTCATCAATAAGTGTCCCAGTGTTGAGATCTTGACAGTAACTAGTCAGAAAGAACAGGGATGGAATTTTGACACATTAAATTCATGGGGAATTTTCTCATTACCACCAGATAAACCCTCACCTTACCCCAGAACAACCAGCTATTCAAAGTAAAAAAAGACCCTGCTGTGTATCTCTGTTCCTGTCCTGAATCTGTTCCCACTAGAACAGCCAGCAGTCCCCGCTCCAGCTCATTTTATCTGGAAAAAGTAAATAGAAACCTCCAGTTCCTCACAAGAAGATGTTTGAGTGTCTTACTGAACTGATACAAACTGCAATCAGTGAGCTTCAGATGCATGGAACATTTCCACAAGGTCCAGACCATAATAAGATTAACTGTGTTTCTCTAACACCTTACTAGCCAAGGATGTGTTTCCTTGCAATAGGTATTGCAAAAATATAGAGTAAGAAAGGTTATGAAGAAGTCAATGCTGTCTACATGATACCTACTAGCCTGAATGATGTTTTCTAAAGGTTAAAATAATTCTACTGGTATCATTTTGGGTGAAATTGCTTCATATATATATATATATATATATATATATATATATATATATGTACCTTCAGTTGTTGGGTGAGTCTATGACTGCTGTTAGATGGATGTAGACCCAGAACTGCACCGCTGAAGTCAATAATTATTGCAAAGTTGTGCTGTAGTGGAGACCCATCTCTGGTCTTGTATTTTAAAACACATGTGTTCTTGTAAATCTAGTGGGTTTTACTTTATGAAAATAAATTGATAAAAGCATGGCTAGTAATGAAAGAGTTAAAAAGTACAGTCCCAAAAGGGCTGAGCTACAACCCAGACAGTTTCTGTATTTAAGGATTTATTTTTTCAGTGTCTCTGCACCTTCAAGTTTTTGTTGTTTATTTTGTTTCTTTTTTCTTTTCCTTTTACAATTTAATCTTTTCCATAATGGGACAGACACAAAGCCTTGGTTGGAAATCTCCCCCTAGCCTGTTGCAATATTTATAAAGCTGTGCTTTTTAAACATGCTGCAAGAGGTTTAGTAAAACAAAAGGCATTATAATTTATTGTTCCAGGATTATTGATTCAATAAATTAACAATAATTTCCATGGAGGGTAGGAGCCCTGGCACTATAAAAATTTATTTATCTGCACTTTAACTAGCATTGATTAGAGTATTCAAATTGTCCCAGTGCTATATAATTGCTCTTTATAGGTGGAAAGTCCTCTGCTGTGCAGGAGACAGTAAAATAAACATTCAGCTAGAAGTGACAATGGCTCTTTTAAAAGCCAGGATTTTTTCTTTTCTTCTTCTTTTCTTTTTTTTTTTTTTTTTTTTTTTTTTTTTTTTTTTTTTTTTTTTTCAAGAGGGAAGAAAGAGTTTGTGTAATGTTTTACAAACACAGCCAGCTTTGGCCAAACTACCTTGCAACACAATATTGCAGGGACAGACAAGCAGAAAGTTGCTAAAGGTTGCTATTGTTCTATTGAGAGGCACAAGGCATAAATATAGCAGTTATATCTTTATATTTTACTATATCCAAATGAAGAAGCCTTTCCCTGCTGCTGTTTTAAAAAGCCATTCTGTGTTGCACTGAAGTGCCAGGTGGAATTTTTTGTTGCACATGTTTTTCCCTTTCTCCCTTTTGTTTCTAAAGTGCCCACTGAACCTGTTCAAGGTAACTCTGAAGCTATTGTAGATATGTTAATAATTCAATCAAAACAAGCCATACTTCCTGATTCACATTCACCAGGCAGGGTTGCTCAGAAAGGAACATTTTGCCACCGTGGAGAACAATAGCTGATTTAGTTCACAAGCAATTGTGTTCTTATGTAGAATACTTAAGACAGTCACATTTTTCAGACATGGAGTTCTGACAGGTCTATCTTCTGATACTTATGATAACCCTGCTTTTATTTTACGGCTCTGTTGATGGAAAAGATTAACAGCACCTTTTTCCTCTTTTGGTTTTAATAAAACTTCCAACTGCTAGAAATGTCACTTAGAACCACGAGCTTGCAATAATGAAAACAAATTATGCATCTTAGTAACCCAAGGTGGATGATTAATGCAGGCTTTAAATGATTGTTTGTGTTAAATTGTTTCTCCAAATGCAATTCAGGAATTTGAAGTTGTCAGATTAACTGCTGTATTTACTGGTCTGTTTGATTAGGTGAGCATAGTTTTATATTCCCTCTTGGAGACCTAAATAGCAACCATTTCCTACCAAAACAGCACACAAAACAAAGGCCCCATTCAGAGGACTATTCGGAGTGGGCAATGCTCTATAGCCCTTTGTATCCTGAAACAACATGGTTACTGAAGTGCCTCTAAAAGGTACAACAAATTTTAAGAAGAAAATAATAATGGCCATTATAATAATAGTTGGAATATTATGTTTTTGTCTAGAGGTAAATATATTCCATCACCAATTAATGGATTAATTTCATTAATGAGCTTAAAGACATCTGTCAGAGTCCTTTATGATTAATACTGTAAAATTTGGTTTAATGAATGCTTCTAAAAGGATGGCTATTATTCATTTGAAACTGTAATCCGCACTGCCAGAGTTTGTCCACTCTGGACTCTTTTTATGAACATTCATGGAATTGAATTTTAATAAGCATTCATAGGAAATGGATTCTAAGCTTGCACATTTGAATTTTTAACCAAAGTGAATTTTGATTTCTTCTTCTTTGGGACTTTTGCACCAGAAACTTGGTCATCAGAGACAATCAGGGCACAATGTCACGTGTCTTCTTTCTCTTTTTACATTCAACAAGTGTTTAATAAGCACAGCTTGAACTTTGATCATCACAGTTCAAACATCAAAACAAATGGAGTGTTTACAGTAGATTTTGATTAAAATTGCATAGTGTCTTTCTATGTCCAGATTAGATACTAAGCATTTTTCTCCTAGTTTGATGATAAGTGGTTTATGCACCTTTCAAGAGCAGCTGGCTACCAGCTTTGCTGGGACAGTGGAAAAACACCGAGGAATAATAAATATTATTAATAACTCCTTGGTATTTCTGGGCAAAACCAACCTGATTGCCACATCATTCCTGAGAAGGGAGGGAAATTGGAGGACACAACATCCTTCACCTTCTCTTGATGCCATTTCTTTTATTCCTTTTGTTCAAGACAGGGTAGGGACCCAGATAATCTGACCCACTGCAGGTTTTTTGCTTGTATTTTTTTGGGATTATCCTTTCTAGAGAAATGGGGTCCCTTTGTCATTCCTATGGACATAGGTAGAGTAATGCAACACGTGCAACATGAGATTTAGAGAGATCAGAAAATATCTGCCTTCACA
Organism: Corvus hawaiiensis; assembly: GCF_020740725.1. Classification (NCBI taxonomy): domain Eukaryota; kingdom Metazoa; phylum Chordata; class Aves; order Passeriformes; family Corvidae; genus Corvus; species Corvus hawaiiensis. Next base: position 5,561,577 of record NC_063216.1, read on the forward strand.
ATTACTGGTTTGAGGGAATCAAACATCACATGGGATGAATTCCAGTAAGATTCAGAGAGATGGTTATGCTTTTCCAGCTCTGGAAGCTATAAAGTCTTTAGCAGTACTGAATCCAAAGCATCCTTGGTAAGAAGACTTGGCTATTGCATTTTAGTGATCTTCATGGAGAGATCCATGATGCTCTGGCTGGATAGCAGCAAAAAAATGTACCACTGGGAAGTTTTTGTGTCTCTGTGCCCTGTATTGCTAAAACCATATTAAAGCAGCAGACAACTGGAAAAATTTAATGGATGTGTTCCTGGCTATGAGGACCCAGGCTCCTTCTCCATAGATCTTCAAGGCATAGAGTTAGAGATCTTCAGAGGATGCCTCTGCATTCTCCTTTCTAGGACTCAAGTGAAGTATGTTGGATGGCTGTCAAAAACGGATGCACTACTTCCCACTCTGCTTCCCAGCCACTGGCAACAAGGAGACACAGCTGGGCTGCTGGCTACATCATTACATCAGGAGTGAGACAAGGGTAGTACAACCAGGGGTAGCTGTAAGAGTTGGAAAAATGCTATTTGGAGAACATCCACAGGGTTCTCAGAGATGTCATGGACAGTGTAGCAAATGAGACACTCAAAGAGAAACTCTTACACTGAAATAAGTGATGTGATTTGATGAGGTGCTGCTGTGACCATCTCAAGTGCAAAGGTGTAAGCAAAGCGAGGAGACACCTTCATCCAGTAGGAATGGTAGACCCCTGGGAAAAAAAACAGGAAACCTATTAATTACATTTCTTTTATTTCAGTTAGAAATTTACAGCTCATAAGGGTTCATATTCCTAAGAAAGAGGAGTATATTTCAGAAAGTGGTGAACAATTTCTCCTCCTTTTCTGTGGTGCTTAGGGGAAGATGCTTGTACCAGCCACACAGAGAAAAGCAGCCTGGGAAGCTGGACTGTGATTTCAGTTTGAAGGAAATGTGGATCATGGGAAACTGCTCTGGTGTTGCCTTCTGATATTTACATTTGAAGTAAAAGTATTTCAGCTCAATTGTGTTGCTAGAAGTGCTCCAAGTTGATCAGCTGGACATCAGCTTCCATAAAAACCTGCCTTGGTCCCTGGAGTTTGCTCCCCTGGGGGTCAGATGCTTGCCGTGCACCCATCCACTCTCTGGTTGGGCTTGCAAAGTCTGCCTCAGTTTGTCTTTAAAGATGACCCTCGCCTGTGGAGAGAGATAAGATAGAATTGGGTTACGGGCTGTGGGATACTCCTGCAGAAGCACATGGCAGCACGAAGAAACACTTGGCAGCACAAAGAAGCACATGTTGGCACACAGAGGCTCGTCTCCACCAGACCCTGGGAGGAGGAGGTGTCACATGGCAGACCCCTATGGAAAGGAGCCTGCCAGGAGCTGACGGACGGGTGAACAGCAAGTGATCACCCCATGGAAGGACATTTAGAAAGTGTGTTGCTGATGTGGCAACATGGGATAGGTCATGTAGTGAGGATTGCCATGTAAGGAAATGCTGTGCCTTGGAAAAGTGTATAAAACCAACTCATTTCTTTGAATAAACGATTCAGATTCCCTGCCGGTCTGGGTCCTTGCCCCGGTCACTCACAAATGGCGCCCTGCATCAGGGACTGAATGGCAACTGGCGGTCGCTCCAGTGACTCAGCTGAACTTCATCGAGGGGCTGAAACAAAGCCCAGGGGCTGAAAAGAAGCCTGGGAGCTGAAACGAAGCTTGTAGCACCAATTTACCTTTCCGCGGGACGGAGGGTAGCAGCTGAGAACCATGGGGGATGGTGTGTCCCAGGAACAGAACGCCGCAGAGACGTTTGAACGGATTTTAAATAAACATGGCAGGAAAGTTGAGTCTACAGATTTGGACAGACTCTTGTTCTGGGCAAAAGACTGTGATTCAACTTTAGATAGTACCAATATTTTTGGTCCTTGGACATGGGACACTTTAGGGGATGCGTTGTGAGACTGAGTTACACAAGGTGATGCAGCACTGACAGAGCTTTTGTGTCCATGGAGGACAGTGTGCAAGGCCCTCATGGCGCATATGGCACCCAGAGACCGGACAAAGAAGGATGCTTGTGCCACCATGGCAGCTGTGCCGACCCCTCCTGCGCCGCCAGCGAAACACAAGGCTCTAATTGTAAGCTCGTCGGGGCTGTGGGAGGAGAACCAGAGCATGGCCCCTGGTCCCCCAATCTGTTTGATCTTGGGGGCAGTCAGGTCTTTTCCCCCGATCCGTGTGGTCAGTGGGCGGTGCTCACACTCATCCACTGTCTTTTATGTAGCAGTTTACTGATTAGCATATTTGTTTCCCCTTCCTTTTCCTTGATTGGTTATAACATGTAAAATTTGGTACTTACAGGGGGACCAGATCCTATCTCTCCTGTTTGTTAAGGAACTGCCTGGTTGCAAAATTTCAACTTTTAAAAATGCCTTTCTCTGGAAAAGCAAAAGAAATCCCGTCACACTGAAGGAACTTAATTTCTGAAGGCTGTTCCACTAGAGCAGCCACCTCTGAACAGAGCACCTAAATGATGTTCAAAGGCTGGCGGAACAACTCTGCAAATATGAAACAAAAGTTGCACAGCCTATGCGAATTACATTGTTTTGATTGTATTAGCTGACTTTCATTTTACATTGGATATTGTATCGGGCTTGCTTAGCAAGGTTTAGGTAGCAGGGGGGCTACATAAGTGGCTTCTATGAGAAGCTGCTGAAGCTTCACCCTAGTCTGATGCAGGCAAATGCCAGCTGGTGAGGCCGAGCTCCTCAAGGATGGTGGTAGCACCTCTGGGATAACATATTTAAGAAAGGGCAGCTGCATAACAGCAATCACACAGAGGAGTGACAGTATGTGAGAGCAACAGCTCTGCAGTCCCTGAGGGCAGTGAGGAAGGACAGGCAGGAGATGCTCCAGGCACTGGAGCTGAAATTCCCCTGCAGCCCACGGTGCAGCCTGTGGTGAGGCAGCTGTGCCCCTGCAGCCCAGGGAGGTCCATGGGGGAGCAGAGATCCACCTGCAGCCCAGGAAAGACCCCACACCAGAGCAGGTGGATGCCCAAAGGAGGCTGCGACCCTGTGGGAAGTCTGCACTGGAGCAGCTCCTGGCAGAACCTGTGGAGAAAGGAGTCCCCACTGGAGCAGGTTTGCTGGCTGGACTTGTGACCCCACAGGGGACCGACACCGGAGCAGCGCGTTCCTGAAGGGACTTCCTCGCCATGGAAAGTTCCTAAAGAACTGCCCCTTGTGGGAAGAATTCAGATTGGACAAGTTCATGGAGGTCCCTCCTGTATGAGGGACCTGTATGCTGGAGCAGGGGTGAGAAATTCTCCCCCTGAGGATGAAGGAGCAGCAGAGACAATGTTCGATGAACTAATGACTCCCATTCCCAGAATCCCTGCACCACTGCCAGGGAGGAGATAGAGAAATAGGGAGTGGAGTTAAGCCCTAGAGAAAGGGAGAGGTGGGGAGACGGTGTTTTTAAGATTTGGTTTTATTTCTCATTACCCTACTCTGATTTGATTGGCAATAAATTAAGCTAATTTCCTTAAGTCAAGTCTGCTTTTACAGTGACAGTAATTGGTGAGTGATCTCACCTTGTCTTTATCTCAACCCATGAACCTTTCTGTTGTGTTTTTTTCTCCCCTGTCCTGCTGAGGAGTGGCTTTGATGGACACCTGGATCCAGCCAGGGTCAACCCATCATATATATCAAAGCATTCAAAGATGACATAAGGACTTAACGATTTAAAAAACCCTGAAGACAAGTGTTATATATTGCATTTTTTCAGTTCATTTCTTTCTCTCTATCGGGTATCTCTGACACGACTAAGTGCCACAAAAGATGTCAGTCTCTAGGTCACAGGTGACACATATCTTCAATATCAGAGCTTGAGCCTGAATGCTCAGTGAGACCCACTGAAGTTCAGCGCTCAGCTTCTGCTGAGTGTCATCATATTTTGGAAGCTAATTTCCTTTGAAAATCCCAGCACAAAGGAACATCAAAGAGCAATGACTGAACATCGTATTATTGTGAAATGAAAGAAGTAGGGAATATACAGTGAAGGGGTTTTTGCTTTTTTTTTTTTTCTGCAAGGCTCCACTAGCAGTAGAAAACATAGGGAAAAGTGGAGTCTAGTATAGGTAACCTCAAAATATTTGTGGCTCAAACACTCAGAGCCTTTTTCTTTTCACAAAGTTCAGATTCTTTTTAAAGAAATATAACACAAATAAAAAGGCTGACTAACAAAAATCAATCTTCTAACACAGAATTAACAACAAAAGTCTTTTGGCTAGGTAAAGATGTACAATTGTACATGAGGCAGGGTCAGGGGACTGAGTTGTTCCTAGCACTAAGGTGAAAGAGATGATGCTTTTCTCTGAAGATGTTAGTTGCACTGGCAGCTAGAAGAGAAGATCCTGCAACTGGATATTGTGCCTCTTGCAGAAGACTGCAAGTTAAGGCAGTTTGTTTGTCCTTATCACTGTGCTGGTGACAGGGCCTGGAGTGTCCCTGCCCAGAGTCCCTCTGCCCAAGCCCCAGTGGTGCCACAACAGGTCTGGTCTCCAGCTCCCCACAGCCATTCCCTGCCCAGCTATGGGTCCACTCCACACTGAAAATGCTGTCTGTGGTGGCACATACAGCACAGAAATAACTCAGCTACCATTGTACAGGCTCCTTTTTGCAGTGCTTATATATTTTTAAAAAATCTATAATTGAGAATTTTTTTAATGAAAAGAAATATTTCCATTGTCTTTAGTCTTCTTCCACTGTCTGAAGTGAGATTTTTTTTCCCTTCAGTTTTCGTGGATCAAAGGCAGGTCAGGATTGAGCATTTTGAGATCTTTTCCAGTGTTGTAAGTTGAAAGCACTTGATACAGAAGTCACTAAGGGTCTGTTTTCATTGAAGTACGAACAAGTGTATTGCCCCTAATATGAATCCTGCTGACACAAAAAACTCCTTAACTATTAATATGAGTTGTCTGGCTTGTTACAGAAAGGAGGGGGAATTTGCTGTGGTTCACACACCTCAGCTGTTGCTAACCCTGCAGCAACTCAAGTACTATTTTTCAGCATGACTCTTCTCACTTAAGCCTCCCTAGCTGTAGAAGTGGGTAGGCAAGTGGAGCTAATTCTGTAGCAAACGTATAGCAAGCGATGGTTAATTTTACTGAATTGTTTTGCAGCACAACATGCTGAATTACAGCTCATGTGGCATAAGACCAGGTTTATACATATTTTCTTAAAAAATTTGAGTAAAAAACCCCAACCCTTTGTGCAGAGCTATATAAGAGTTTGCAAGAATTACCCTGAAGAAAGAAATGGTATCTGTAATTGGTGACCTTATGCTAAAAGGAGCTACTGGAATTTTTGTAGACAACTTTAAGCAATGACTGTTGACTGGATTAACGTTCTGCCTTGCCTTCAGCTGATCTGTTACTCTTGACCAAAAATGGTTTGCAGTTGTGGAGTGCTTGCACTATGCACAGTCCTGGAAGCAGTGGATTCACTGGTAACAATCGAACCAGTTAGTTAATGAGTCTGGGAGATCTGGCATTGGCATCTCTGAGCTCACAGCAGTCAGGAATATATAGAGTCTGTGTGTATACATGCTGAAGCTTAATTTGCAATCCTATTTAGAGTGGAAAAAAATGCCACACTTAAAAAAAAAAGAAGTGCAAACAGAGTTCTTTTCACAGTGGGCAGAGAATACTGTTAAACAGAGGAAGCACAATATCCCTTTTCATAGCAAGAGATCAAATGTCTGCAGAAGAGTTTAATTTATACTTCTTCATGTGCCAGAGCTGTGTCTGAGACATTGCAGCGTTTCAGTACTTTCAATCAGGTCATAGTTTCCAGCACAGATGACTTCATCCCTTTTAAAATAGAACAAATAGAATAAATGGAATTCCACATAATCATGGTAGGAGTTGGGATTATAGGAAATTAAAACACATATTTAAAAGCAGAGGTCTGTGCGGTAAATAATCGTGACATGGTGCTTGGAAAGCAGAGCTTGGTCCCTTCTCGGTAGTTAGTGGGCGACGAAGGTCCTTGGCTCTGCAGCTTTCTGTGGCGTGAGGGTGTGGGTGTATCCGAGAGGAGGATGAGGAGAGTGATGGTGGATAATGTACAGCGTCACACGCAATGAAGTTGCTGCCTTTCCAGGAGAAATATTAAAATGACGCCATCTGACTCCAATGCGAGCGAGACGAGCACTGGCTGCTGTGACTCAGACATGGCTTTGGAGGCCATGCACCTCCATGCAGCTTTGATTGCCTTCCCCACTTAGGTCCTCTGTTCCCTCACTCTTACAGAATATTTCACATCTCCCAGCCACAGCTCTGCGTTGGCAGTCAGAGAAAAGGTGTTGATGAATTCTGTCTCAAATTTCTGCATGTCTGAAGAAAACCCTTATAAAATAGCAGCATATATTATACTGATATCCCCCAAACAGACAAGTAGCTCACTGCAACCTGGAATGCTTTGAACTAGTGCTGTGAGACAAGTGTTTGCAGTATTTATTACAACAGGAGAAAATGAAACTAGAAACATGTTGTTCCTTAATTATAGAATTTGCCCAACACTACCCTCATTGTGATCCATTTTTGGCATTAAAAAAAAAAAAAAACTATCAATAACTTATTTGTGACATGACTAAATTCTAACTCATGTCAGAGGCTATTTCATTAGACAATAGACAATCATGCAGTGAAGAACAGCCTTTGCCCTCAAAGGACTCTTGTCTACATAAGTGCATGAGAGACTGAGATACTACATGCATCACATGTCCAAGACATAGAAGAATTCAGGGGCAAGGCTGGGAACTGAGTTATTCCGGAGTCACAATCCTTTGTCATTAAAGATAAGCTCCCTCATGCTGTGTGTGTTTTATGTATGTGTATGTATGCACGAATACAAATATGGTAAAGATTACACTGACAGACTCATTCCGTTTGCAGAGGTTTCTGTTTAAAAGCAAGTGAAACTCTGAAAGAGAAGGCAAATTCATCACTGGTGAGTTGGCTGAATCCAGTCGCATGCTGTATAATATAACTTATCCTTAGGAATTCATGCCTCCACTGGGTCTGCCTACCAGATAAGCTACACTGAGATGAAAGAGTTGCATCAGATTCTGGTGCCGAGAGCACACAGTTCAGGCTCTGTTTCTCTTTTGTTCAGCTGGATGCTGTGTAACAAACAGCATTCCCTCTCTCAGAAAAGGAATTTAATCAAGGGGGAGATATACAGGTAAAAGTTTTATGCATGGCACTCTTAATAATATCTCTAAACATTTCAAAGTATATGTGAGTTACTTGTGTCGACTCGGCTTCTTTAAAAGTTTAACCTGGATTGCTTTAGTTGCAGAAAACAGAACTCTCTTGCTTGATTCTGGTAAACGCAGTCTCCTAGTGACATCAAAGATTATAGCAACTGCAAGGCACTAGTTTGCCTTTGTAGTTCCAAGTTGCTCAAAAAACTTTTAATGTATTCTTGTAGGTGTAACCATGTGTCATAAATATACCCGCCAACAAGAGATAAACCCTAACTTGAAAACAACTGTTAATCGATTACTGCAGAAAAACTGACAAACTCGAAGTGAATAATGCTAAAAGGTGTTAATTTGTGGATTTCTGTAGGCTTTGAAAAGCAAAATTAAGTCTATATGGGATTTTGGATGTGTGACATAAACTGTGGGCCATGTGCCTGCTTTGCATAAATCAGCATCATTGCACTACGAGCCAGGAGAGCTCTGCTGTACTCAGCTGAGAAAGTGGCCCATGACTCTGAGCACACAGTGATCAGCATCAGTTTTTGTTCAGTTTAATTTTTTTTGGGAAGGAGGAAAAAGCATGTAATGGGGATTTGCTAAACTACTACTCAAGTCTGTAATAATTTTTCCTTTTCTGCAGTAACATTGCTGCTCCAGCCTGGTGCGAACTGAGTATGAACAATGCTTTATCCTTGAGTGAGCTCTAGACACCCAAGCCTAGGGAACCCTGGCAATGATATTGGGAGATTATATGATCCACAGCAAAATGATTCCAGGCAGGCAGCAGACAGTAGCCAACACTGGCAGTCAAGAAGGGCAGTGCTGGAAGCTCTGTCATTGTCCTAGCTTGCTAAATGGCTCCTCTCTTTTCATGCAAAAATGCAGGCACACACAAAACCACTCATCTTCAGAGCTAGGCAGAATTTTTGCAGTGAAACTTCTTACCAGCTCTGCATATTTAGCTCCAGAAGAAACAACTTCACAAATCTGTCAAAAAATTGAAATTTTTAATTTCAGAAAGAAATGTTTTGACTTCTTTTATTTGAAGTGCTTTGCTTTGTTATCTTAAATTTCATTTACAATTATAATTTTAAAAATAATTATGTCAACAAAATGAAGGGTGCATTCAGGTAGAATAGAATTAGAGGAAAAATGGAATGTAAAATTAGAAGAAAAAACTGAGTTTTGTTGTTTAGCAAAGTAAAAGATCACCTTAGTCATAAACTTCACTGCTTGTTTTCCTTTACTACATCCTTTTCTGCATGGTTTTGCAATGTGTACAGGAACATTTAATGCAGAACTAACTCAGATAAAAGGCCATTAGAATATTTGTAGAGATGGATACCAGATGATAGCTACTCCAGTGTCCTAGAAAGTCAGGTGAGCTGTACCTTTGCCTTCCTGGTAGAATTGGTGTGGGGAAAGGCAAAGGAGAGAGCAAACAAGAATGAAGATGTATGTATGTATGTATGCATGTACACTTTTTTTTTTTTAATTACTTCAAGCTAGAACTGGAAAATCTCCTTCAGCCTGCTTTTGGGTTGTACTTCCAACACCGTCTGTGTTGCTTTAGCCTGCTCAGCGTAGATTGGGCATAACCTGTAGCAGCACAAAGCACCTCCATGCCAAAGCACTTCTGCCTTCTGTGTGGGTTTTGGTCACCTCTGGAGTGGGAGAAAACTACTTATTTTTCAGCTGGAATTACTCCACAGTGGCACAAACTACTGAGGTAGCTATCCTAGCATGTGGGCAGTGCCTTCCCAAAACAACAACAAACAAAGAAGCTCAGCCCCACTCATCCTGCACTTTTCATTTTAATATTATTTGCCTGGTTTACAACCCTGATGGTTCTGGGAATTTTTCTTTCCAATGAGGAAAAAGTGTCATACTGTAACTGTTAGTTGATCTCGAGGTGAACTGAAAATTAAGCCTTTCTACTCTGGGGTTTGTTTGGACCTGTTGTACTGAATCTCTCATTGTGCTGCCATCAGTGAGACTTTTTTCACCATCCTGCATGACTGGGACTCAGCAGACAGTAAATTTACTTTTCACAAACTGATGCAAAAGATGAGGTATGTGCAAAGTGGCTGAGTTAATTGTGCAGGAGAAACATGGGGCCAGATGCATGGCAATTATCGATTGAACTGAAGCCAGGGGCTCAGCCCCTTAACTTTTCCAATCTCTGACTTCCTGATGTTGCCTCTCCCTCTATCGCACTGCATTAACTCACAGCGTAGCTGGAACGTTCCACAGTTACTCACAAAAAAGGATCTGTGTGGGAAGGTGAAGGAGGATGGTGGGGGCGACAGGCAATTCATGGGGAAGGAAAAGAAAAGAGCTGGAAAAATCAAGAAATAGAAGGAACATAAGGGGAATTGCATCTTTCCCTAATTTGAGTGGGATACTCTTGGCATTTCTGCCACTATGAAGTTATATATTAGGTCACCTTTTATTCAAATAATTTAAGATGACATTTCAGAGCAGTCAAGTTTTTCATTACGCTCTCCCTAAATATGTATTGCTCCATCAAAAATCGGTGGTGAAATAAGTCCATTTAACTCCCCTGAAATGTTGTCTGAGAGTCCTGAAATATTTTGGAATGTGGATGACATAGTTTTTTTGATAATTATCATCTGCAAATGTGCTCCTTCAGAAACCCCTTGGCCAATTTACCTCAGGCTTTGTTTATTCAAAAGGGGCTAAAAAAAGAAGGAAAATGCATTTGAAATGTCTAACTTTGGCAATTTTTTTTTAAAAGGCATTTGAAACTTGCAGCAAAAGTGTTTTCCATCCTACTCTCATGGCATAAAATGTCTAAGCAGACTATCTTTCTCAAACTTTCTATGTTACCTACCATTGAGACCACACATGGAAAATTTCAGTGCAGAATTTATTTCACAAAACACACAGTAACAAGAGATTAGAGTGGAATTCCATGGTACTTAACTAAAGTGTCTGCTCTTCTCCAAAGTTTTATGTCCCTCTGACACACGTGTGCACGCATACACACAGAACTACTATAAAAACGTAAAAATCACCATCTGTCAACAGACATGGCAAGTAATTGCATTTATTTCCTGTTCAAAGCAATTGAGAGGAGCCACTAGTCTATCAGGTCCTGGTGTGTGATAAATAATGGCTGGTGAAGAGATATCTATTTTTTAAAATGATGAGTGTATGTGCATATACTCACAGAGCTGGTGGGCAGCTCTATCTTCTGTGTGAGTTTGGAAGCTGTTGGTGTGCACACAGAGTTTACTCATAGAGACAGCCAGGAAGGAAGGTCATTCCCAGAGTGCATGTTGGGGGGAATGGCTTCCAGAGAACCATTGAGACATCCATGGTGGGCTTGAATATTAGGTGGCCACTGAGAGTGGAAGCGTAGCAAGGACACGATTCCCAGATTTCTCTTTATAATCTTATGATCACCACACAGTGTAAGGTCTGTCTTAGCATGTGTTCCTCCTCTGTAAAATGGTTGGTTTTCTTCCTTGTCTAAAACCTCTGGGTCTTGACTGATACCTGTAAAATATCGCATGCTGGGGTGGGATGTGCTGCAGAAATGCAAAAATAGGATTAATGTTGCTGTCCAGTGGTAGAGCTTGTTCTGAAGCCCACTGACTTTCCTTGATCTTGGCTCAGGTAGAATGATTTGTAAGTACTACAGTTGCACTGTAACCCTACCCTGCCTCTCTGATGGTTTGATCTTCAGTTACACAGAGGATGTAAGGAGCAGAGGGGAGAAGAATTGCTTCAGGTTCACTGCTGAGCACCTCATAGGCAAAATTGTTATCTGTACGAGGCTGCTACTGCCACCTGCCACCATCAAACCTGCGAAAGCACTGCTCAGTGGAGCACAGGCCCTACACTTTCTTTTAATGTTTCCCATCTCGTTCTCTGCTTAGCCTGGGCACTAATGCTCCGTGACAGCACCTGAGAGTAGGGACCAGCCTGAGCTGCTCCAGGCAGGAGAGCCAAGGAAGCCCCAGCTCCAGCCGCTCTTGCCAACCACAGGCAGCTCCGGCTGGAGCCAGGGGCAACTTCTTTGAAGTGCAGCCACTCTTCCCAGCCCCATTCCCTCCCCTCTGCTAGGTGTTAACACAAACATCACGCCAGCCAAAAGACTTCCATTATTTATTGGAGGCTACTTTTCTGCCAGCTGAGTTCCAGACTTCAGGAGCTTTGAAGGAGCCAAACAACTGGATATATGTCTCCAAAGATATCGTAAAAACCTGGGTAGAATGGCTATTGAAGGTGCACGCGGAGCACCTTGTGAAAGCAATCCCCTGTGAGTGTCAGAGTGCCAAGAGAAACAGCGGGCGAGCCCTCTCTGCAAAGAGGTGCTGACAGTGACAGGTATTAATGCTCAGATTACAATGGAAACGTTTGTATATTAATGGCAAACCACTGAGACTTACCCTCCTCCCTGGTTTGCCTTTTAAAATTTTTTTTTAAAGAAAAAAGGTGGAGGAGGGAGGTTTTCATTATTGCTGATCAGGGAATATTACTTGCATCTCTCCCATGGCATATGTTCATACGCCTGTAGGCTCACACACGGAGCGTTCTCATTTCAAAGCTGAACAGCTCTCTTAGCTAGTTTTCTTTTCCCTTCTTCAGGACTTCAAGGAGTGAGTAGGATGTAATCTCAGAGTGAGGAGGCTTGGTTCTGTGCCAGGCACTACTTACCACGCTGTCCCTGAGTAAGTCACCTCACCTCTCCTTCATCTTGCCACCTGTAAAAAAAGGGAGTGTGATATTCTCCTTCCTTTGTTTAATTAACTGGTGGCACTTTAAAAATTCATAGACTGAAAGCCTTCACATCCCTTCTTTTTTTTTTTTTTTTTTTTTTTTTTTTTAATTAAAACCTGATTTACTTTAGGGCATTGTAGAAACCTCCAGAAACATGCAGTTTGAGTCTTACCTTACATGATTACTGTAACCTCACTGCTTTAAATAACTTCCATCATTGTAAGTGCCAGTCTGCCTGTTGCAGCTGTAGTAAGAAGGCAGTCCTGACCCAGCAAGGCTCATCACTGGGACAATACTTACATGGGCCTTTACTGAGCACTTGTGGGAAAGTCCAGCTTCACCAAGGGATATGGGAAGGAGATTTTACCTTAAGTAACAAGAAATGGACATCTTCCCAAAGCAGGGTTAGAATTTATACCATATTGTAAAAGAATCCAAGTCACAGGGAATAGGTGAGGAGAAAAACCACACTGCTGTCACCTGGCCCAGCTTTCTGCTTGTTGCCTGTCCTATGCTTTTTAATTTGTCTGTATTTATATCACTGAAACTTAAAAATTAGAGGTGGAAAAGGACACCTGGGTCTTTCAGTTTGGTTTTGTGTGCTGCAAAGTTGCCTCCTACATCATATCTTCTGTCTTATGTATGAGCACAAAGGGCAGAAAGGAGCAGAGAGGTGACCAAAATAAGGGCATTTGCCCACTGCAGAGATCCCCATTCACACTTTTCCTGTAAGCCCTTCTTTCAGGTAGCAGCTGGGATCTGATTCTGTGGTTCCTGCTAATTTGAATATAAGCCATTTTTGTATGCAAAGGATTGCTGACACCAGCAAGTTTCACTGTAATGATTACTATGGAAACGTTTATCTATAAATATAAAATTCTTTAAAGCTTAGCCTTTTATCTTTATAGAAAAAGGCCTGTTTATGTCACTTCTAAGCTTCCAGCTTTAATGTAGACATGAGCTGTTCTCATGCCAAACAAGATAACCTTAGTGTTAGAGCTGTGTGAGCTTTGAAACATGGGAATTTGAGCTAAAACTATTATTTTTTTAATACAATACTAATAGCTGAATGGAAAAATATTTTAAAATGCCGTTCTAAGCCCAAAGCTCTGGTTCTTTTGCAGTCTTCTTTTCTATGTTTTACTGTAATGGTTCTTGTATGGAGTAGCTGCTTTCAAGCGCCAGTCAGTCCTTAAACTCCGTGTGTGTGTCCACATACATGTGTGTGTTTCGTGGTGAGGATTGAGGGGGCAGAGAAAAAACGGAGAAGTTCTGTACTCATTAACCTTTTCCCTTTGTGTTTTGAGACTTTGGTCTTTGAAGCCTTCAAATATGGATTATAAGTTTAGGTCCCCAAAATATGTTTTGGATGTTTTGGGTTTTTTTGCTAAATAACAAAAAAAAGATACATGATTTTAAGTTAATAAGATTAAGGGGTTTGTTACTTAAATCCTCAAGTGAAAAGGGTGTATTAGAAGGATGAGGACTAGTATTTTTTCCTTGCATTTCTATCTAAGAGTTTTTTAAAACTATTTTTCCTTGACTTTGACAATTACATTTGAGAAATAGCTATATTAACATAGGGTTTTTTCAAATATACACACTAATACCACAAACACCCACATCTGCAGATACTCTAAAGCTATTCCATTAAAGCTATTCTCAAATAAGATGGAATCATGGGGTTAAGTAATACAGATTTAGGGTCAAAACTTCAATGTTCCAAAATGTTTGCAGAATCAGGTCCCCACAGACTTTGGAAACAGAATTCATGACATACACAGAGCGAAATCATAGCTGATGATGATCAGAAGGTTAATTTGTTATTCATTGCCAAGGAGCAATTGATAGCAGCAACCTTGTTTACAAGGGCAAAATTCATATATATGTATTAAACTTTCTCTTTGTGTAGGTTTTGATTATTAATACTGATGATTTTTTGTTCCACTTTTGGGTGGAATGAGAAAATGGACAATTAAATATTTCATTTAAAATTCAGCGCTATCCTGATGAGCTAAAACTAAGAAGTCAAGTTCAAGGATGGGGGGGGCTTTAAGCTACCTTTTATGGGAGAATTAGGCATAATTTAGACACTGGGCAGAGTAATCTTTTATAGTAAACTGTCTTTCCCGAATTATTCTGGGGACTACAGTCCCATCCGTAGTTCTTCCTGTGCAGGAGTTTGTGAGGGAATTCTGTGTTACAGGACTGAAGAGGATGCTGGCAGAGACATGGTCTGATCCACCTCTTTGAGTCTCCCGTTGTTCATTCCCTCTCCTTGGTTTTCCTCCCCAGTGCACTGTTAATAAAGCCCTCTGAAATTTTAACTGGAAGTTAAGTACAGACAAGGCATCCCAGATCTCTGCCTGCCCTCACTGTGCTCTTCCAAGTTCACTCACAGTGTCATGCTCTGAGAAGAGCAGCAGTCAGAGGAGTCAATTGGACACTGTCAGTAATTGCACAGATTGCCTGGAAACAAAAGATCTAAGAGCCAGCTTTAAACTCTTAAATAGGACATGCAGTAAAAGCACAACAATACACTGTGGCTCCCATAGGGCTGAGGAAAAATCAAATAGTAAATATCTCATATTGGATTCAGAGAAATACTCCCAAATTTAGAAGCTCATTTGAAGCCTATCCCAATAATTCAAACTTGTTGGATCTGTAAAATTAGCCTGTAAATCTCACAGGAAAGGCTGTGGGGTATTTCAGCACTTTCATTTGTGCTCCTGGCAGGAGCATGAGTATTAGTATAAAAACATAAAAATGACCATGAAAGTAACTTTTAAAGCAGTAGCAGCTTTTTATTCCCTTTCAAATCCTACAGAAAGGATTGGAGTTGTGGGAAAAGATTTAGCTTACTTTCTATTCAGTCCTAATTGGCTTGCCCAGCCTTGATATACTAAACCATACATTGTTAATGTCTTTATCACGTCTTTATTTCTTGTCCTGTTTCAAGGTTCAGATCACAGTCATCAATCCTCACCAGAAAACAGTCTCCTTTCCTAGAGGGCTCCCTTTTAAATGCAGCAGTGATTTAAACTGGGAGGACTGAGAGTAGGGCCTCACCATGATCACTGCTACCTGGAAGGAGAGGTCTGGATGAAGTTCCTTGAAGTCAAGACAGGAATGTCTGGACAAATTATACCTCTGTTCTCCTTCTCACAAGCTGTACTCACTGAGGTGCTCCAGTAGCACCATAATCAGGAGTAATGTAGTGGAATCTTTGGGATGTGAAGTGCTCCCTACTGGAAACCTACTGGAAACCTCTACAACCTCTCACACCCCAACAGGCTGTGGGGAAATCAAAAAATTGTGGTTTGGGTTGGAAGGGACCTTACAGATCATTTAGTTCCAACTTCCCTGCCTGAGGGCTGGCTAGTATTTGCAGAGGATAAGGGATAGTAACCTCTGCTACCTGCAGACTGACTCTAGTGGGATGCTTTGTCCTTCCTCCAGAAGATGAAGACCATGTGACAGTAAAGAAAAATCCAAAAAATTTTGCCTTCTCTGAGAGAAATATGTAATAATGCAAGGCACTAGTATTGGAAGAGGTAAAAATACAAGGCAGCCCTGCCCTGTTTGGTCCCACTGGGATATTCTGGGTTTGCATTCTGAGAAGGTTCATGTGGCTTTGGGCATCTGGAGATGTTCACACCGTCTTCCTGGCATGACTGTGTCATGCAGAGCAAGGTGTACATCTATCACCTGTACATCTATGCGTACATGAATATTTGGCCTGAGGCTTAGGGGGACAAATAGGTCACAGTTCAGTCATTCAGTTTAGCCAACACCTTCTTTGCTGGGAGATACTGCTGCTACATGGTAACAAACATCAACCTTCCTGATGTGCGTGAAGCTGGAGGATTTTAGCCTTCTTAATCAAATGAACGTAGAAGTGATGAATTATCCAAGGAACTAATCCATAAGGCTGGACAGTTTTATAAGCCAAGAGATAGAAAGTGTTCTTTCTAAATCAAACATGTTGTTGTGTTTCTTTGGGTTCTGTTTCCATGTAGTTTGTGATGGAAGTACCTGTTTCCATTTACAAAAGGATAAACACAAGAACACATTTACTCTTCCAACTCTCTGTGAAAAAGTTGGCCAGCAGGCTGACATGGAGGGGGCCCAACGTACCTGGAATGATATGAAACACCTTTTTTGTATGTATTAGTTTACATACTGTGTTCAGGAAACAGGGTACAGAAACTTCCTTAAACCTCCAGGAACAATAGCTATTGTTGGTTGTTGATACGGCATGAGCTCATACCCAGGATACACTGAGAAAGGAACTTCTGACTACAATAAATAATATACTTAACTCCCGGTGTGAAACAATGTATTTATTGTTTTTCCAATGAGAGATGGAGAAAGAGGGCTTTAAAAAGAGGACTTTGCTTGGCAGGACAAAATCTCTGATTTTTTTTTTTCTCTTAAAAATTCAATTAAGGATTTCTTATGGAAGAAAATAAGTTTTATAGTCAGGTTCCCAACAATCTGTGTTGAAATCTATTTTGAATTTGACTGTATTTTATGAAAATGGTAAGATTAGTGGGACAGGTCTATAAAGCTCTTCTTTCTAACTGTTTTTTTTCTTGCCTTCATCTACAGTGGGGGTGGAAAACTCTACATCACAGAGAGTTCAAAGCTCTTGGTCAAAGTTATACAGGAATATGTTTCTCTGGATTTTTACACAGTTGATTAGGGTGAAGGAGCTTCTTTAATGCTACACTCTGACAGTCCTTTAGGAGCACAGCCTTAGTTGTTTGAAAAAGAAATTTGCAGAACCCTGACTGTTCTATCTCAAACTGACACTTACACTAGATTTAGTGGATACTCATGACTAAATTGTGCACTACAAAAGGAAAGGCCTTGAAGGGAGCCTAATCTTCAAATGGAATGTGCCAGTTAAAACACAGGAGTGGGAGTTAGGGGGCTCTGCAGCATTTCTGATACTGTGGCACTGGTCATGTCGCTTTGCAGTGAAAAAGGGAAAAGGCTCCTATCTGTCCTGTGAATCCTCTACCTCCAAGGAGTGTTACCTCTTTTCATCCCTTTAAAGCTTCCCAAGAGAGCCATCTGGAGTACTTGGGGGAAGTAAAACTTTGTCACATACATCATTTCATTGAAATGTTATCCTCTGCAAAGCTTTGCTGCAATGAGTTTTGTGTTCAGAGGGAGTGCTTGCTGGGCTTGCTGGAGGTCTGGACTGTGTAACACTGAAGCCAAATCCTCACTCCCTACTTGGTCAGTTGGGGCAGATACTCACACCTCTGCCTTCCCAGTCTTGCCATAAGCACCCAGTCAATGCCTCTGAGGTAGACTCCCCTGGAAAATTGAGTTACCTCTCCTTGTTCCTAAGATAAAAGGAGGTGGACATTCAAAACTATTCTTGTTTTTTAAAAATGTCTCCTGCCCTGAAGTCTGATTTTTAAATACCCAAATGGCTATTTCAGTTGTTCTGTGCATAAATGTTGCTGTACAGGCATCTTGTAAGGGCAGCTATTAAGCCTTGCAGTGACACTTCTTAAATGAAATAGTAAATTTAAAACTCCAGTAAATTCTAAGTACCAATGTCTAGGAAAAGGGTTTTTTAAATAACGATATAAACGCTCTGAGGCACCAGTTTCCTTTAGAATTACATATTATTGGCTACTGCACTGTATAGGTGTTCCAGAAATAGAAATGCAGTGTCATGGGCTCCTATCCAGAGCTGAAAAATTGAGAATGACCTTTGAGGGGTTATTTTGTCTTGACTTCTCTTAGTCACTTGCCCCTGCTAAACTGAACCACTCTTGGAATATCAAAGTCTTTTGCTAACTTTTTCGTAAATAATTCTTGGTTAGAGATAACTCAGATTTTTCTTTTTAAATATGTGCACTTTAC
This sequence comes from Corvus hawaiiensis, assembly GCF_020740725.1. Lineage (NCBI taxonomy): Eukaryota > Metazoa > Chordata > Aves > Passeriformes > Corvidae > Corvus > Corvus hawaiiensis. The sequence continues at coordinate 5,579,496 of NC_063216.1, forward strand.
ATGTGCTTTGAAGAGAACATGGCATTCTTTTGGTTCCTTGGTTGCAGGGCTTTAAAAATAAAACTCAGTGCAACGTTGCAAATGAGATAAGATACATACTTTGACATTCATTTTTGTTTCTCCAAATTTTAATGAGAAATTTACATAACTTACTACCAAACATGCCTAGGAAGTGGTAAAGCTGTGCAGCAGGTGGCTTCAAGGGAAAAGGGGTCCAGTTCAATTTGGCCTCTACAAACGGGCCAGTATTTGCTCAGGCTGGAGCTGCTGGCATGCTTAGGCCTAGCTCTTGATTTTCCAGGTGAAAAGCAAGAAACTTTGGGTGACACTTGTTCTGTGGTCTTTTAGACTTCCTTATTTTGAGGGAACATAGGAAAAGACTGGGAATCAAACCTAAATCCCTGCAGGGTGAAGTTATGAAGCTGCTTCATAGCTCTGGGGTGCCAAGGCTGTGACCTTGCAGGGACACTTGGGCAGATGCTCTGCACTCGTTCAAAGCCCTCTGCACACACAGAGGGACTGACCTCCACTCTGTCAGCAGCAAGGGTAAAACACACTCTTACAAGACACACTCAAATTTGTAATGAACCCCAGCCAGCACTCCCCCAGTAAAAATGAACCCATGTAGGTTTAAAACCACTTGACAAAGGGACAACACCCCTGCCAAACCTCCCACAACGTTCTGGCAGAGATGTGTAAAACCTATCTATCAGAAATGGGACCATGTTCTGATATCTGAAAGACAGGCACTTTCAAAATTAGCTTGGGTTTAAAATGAGTGATAGTATAAGCATAGTTTTCTTCTATTGGTTAATCAAAAGCCAATTCCCTGTGGAATTCTCTTGTAGAAAATTAGGACCAGTTTGTCTATTGGTGGTTAAAAATCACACCACTTAGTGCTGAAATAATGAAGACTTTCTAGTCTTATAACATTCTTCAACACTATTGCTTGTAATACAATGTTTGTAACTCATGTATGATGGAGAGAAAAATTGTCTAGTTTGAAAAAAAAAAATCACACTTGACAGACAGAATTAAATGAAATAATCTTTAAGAATGCAGAAACTTTGCTTATTTGAGAACCCTTTTTTGAATGTTCATATTCCATGACAGCCAGCTCATGTAGTATGAATCCGAGCAAGGAGAGAAGCAGGTTTAGAACAAATTTTGTAGGATTATTTTTGTTTCCTTGGGAAACTACAGAGATGTTGGTTTAGCAACTTGCAGCTTTGACTAGAAGTTTATATATTCTACACTTTCCTCTGTATAATCCAGCTACAAAAGCTGCTGTAGGGGCGGCCTCTTAGATGTCCAAGGGCAACCTTGCCAAATTAGAATGACAAAACATTCCTTCCTAATGGGATAAGCCTTGTTCTCATACCTTCTGATGTGTTTGTATCTCCTCTGATTATTTTACAACAAAAAATAGAAGTTGCTACACCAAAAGTATTGAAAATACTTAATCCTCACATGCCAGCTTTTTCCTGCTGATCTTATTGCCAGTTCTCTACCAATGTTTATAGACATCCTTCTTCTCCCCCCTCTCCTGCTTAGATCACCATGAAAGAAACAGAGTAGTTCTACAAGTACCCAAAACTTGGCTGTTGTGGGATGGCACTGAGACAAATAGTTTACAGAATTAATTTTGGTTTTTTGTAAATAGATTAGGCACTTCTATTAATACAAATAGCATCTGTGTCAGTATCTGGGACTAAAAGAGAAGGACTCCAGTCAATATGACTCTCTGCAGGGGGCACTTGACATCTGGGGCTGTGACTCATTCTCTTCAATATTAGGCTGAAGGACTGTGAAGTGCATCATGAGAAGGTTTTTCTTTCTTCTGATGTACCGCGCAGAAACTTTTGTTACAAGCATGAGGCTGGTGACAAATGGTACTTACTCATTTTGTGTTTGCAAGCCTTAAAATAATTGTTATCCTCAAGATCCAGCAACTCGCCCACCAGAAAGGATAAGTATTTTCCTTACCTTCACCCTCACCCTTTATCTATTTTTGCAAGTTTAAATGAGGAGGTTGAAAATTAGTTCTTGGTGCAATTGAGACAGTGCTTGAGTTTTGTAAAGTTCAGAGGAAAAAGAAAGATAGGCAAGAAATATGTAAAAAGCTAAGTAATGTTTTGTCATTTGGGTTCCAGTCTAAAAACACAGCTTAAGGAACTCTCCCAAAAGAAGTTAAAGCAGTCTTGATGGGTGCTGGCATATTAAAAAAATACTTGTACAGGTTGTCCAGAATTCCCAGTCCCCTTCAGAATGACATCTACAGTAGTACCTGCAGAAAAATGGCCATATGTGTTCTAGCCTGTCATGTATGATTAGAGGCCATATACCACAGTTGCCACGTGAAGAAGCCAGAATGAGTGCCTCTGATTTTTGTTAAAATAGCTGCCTTTTTAAGTATGTTTTTAGATGTGTGTTAGATAAACATATCTGGGATTTCTGAGAAGTATTCTAAATGTACCAGAGTAGTTAAAACATCCCCCTTTATGCACAAGGGGTCAGACTCTTTCTAATTTACTTTCTATCGGACATCTGTTGGCTTCATTCTTGTGACAACCAAGATTCTTTTAATACACCTTCAATCTCTACTTGGATGAGCAATTTTTTTTGTGCAAGCATAATTCAGCTTTTCAGACTACCTGAAGGCACATTTTTCTGTGGTATATTGCAAAATTCAGAGGAGAGATTGTTTTGCCTTTCTTTACTTTTTCAAAAAATACAATCGTTCACATCCAAAGGAATCCCTTTGGTCAACCTGGTGTACTCCAGAATAATCCAGTTGCTGTAGTTATGAGCTTTGACCTAGATAAAGACAGAAAAGGTATAGTAAGATAAGCATCAACATGAGATACCTCTGTTTTGTAGTTTACAGGAGCATTACCATTACGATGGCATAATCGGGATGGAATTGCAGGACACTGCAGAAAGTATTTGGATAGCAGATAATAAGACAACATATAATCCAAAACTTCTCTGCCACAGTCAATATAGATAAGGGAATGGAAAACTGATAGTAGAGAAGAGGCCTCTTCCAGCTTGTTCTGTTTCTTTTTAGTGTCAGACATTCAGAGTCATCAATTCAATGACTTTGGTTTCATCAAAGCATTGCAATTCCTCTGCAAAGCTGATACAGACAATTCAGCAAGGGGAGGTGGATCCACAGAGCGCCTTAGAGGGCACTGAAACCAGATCCATTTGTGGCATCAGCACTTCTCGAAGCCATCCCACAAAAAAAGGCATGATTTTGCTAGGGCTGACCTTTACAGTTTCCTCTAGTACTTTTAGCTTTCAGCTTTAGCGTTGCAAGTGACTTTGAATAAAATTGCATTTGTGACATAGCTTTATATTGCTATGCCATGTGGCTTTTTCTTTTCCTTTCCTTTCCTTGTTTTTTTTTTTTTTTCCTTAATGCCAAGCATTTGGAAGCTCTCCAGTATTTCAGTATTTGCACTCTTTGCATCCGTCTCTACTGCTGCTATTTGGAGCTGTTGCATTTCAAGCCATTAAATTATAACCCCTTTTTTCAGAGAGCAACTGACTCCATTCCAGCAATTAGGTGCCCTTCAGACACGTGAGACCAAGTCTCCTGTGCTATTAATGACTTTTTAATTATGGGAAAAACTGCAACCATTTCAAAAGGAAAACCAAGTATCCCTTTCCTCAGCTTTTCTCCCACCTGTAGTTCTGCATCCATACCTGTAGTTCTGTATCCATACACCACAACAGACAAGATCACAGTGTATTAGGAGGTAGCTTTTTAAACTACCCCTCTAGAATGTGAGCCATCCATATTGGAATTCCAGAATTTAATCATACAGAGGAAGAAGAAAAATCCAGAACACTTAAAATCCCAGCTGACCACTCAAATTCAGAAGATACTGGCTGTTTTGTACAGCCGAGATTAATTCTAGTGTTCAGAAGGAAATTGAGACTTGGAATTAGTTGAAAACTTTGAAGTTTGTCTTGATGATGAGGAGGATGCTGCCTTCCCTGTGACTTTCCTGTGAGGTCTAGAAAAGAACCTGCTTCAGCCTGCTTTGTGAGCTGATAATGCCCAGTATCAATTTCTATTTTATATGGTAGACATCCCTTACAAACAAGGGACTGGACAAGTACAGGATGGGCAAGAAATTAGTGAGTTGAGAGGGAGCTAGCCAATTTCTGGAGGCAGTTTCTGGCATGCCCAGATGGAGGAGGGCAATTGCTCTACATAACTGTGGGTCATGGCTTAGCTTTATTGTTGGGCGCTCAGGAGGAAGCTGTGACCAGGGCTTTTGTTCATTAGTGTTTGTCAAGTCCCTCTTCTCAAATGCAACTTCCCCAAATGGAAGCAAAGGAGTTCAGCAGAGACATAAAGCATTAAATCAAAGGCAGAAACTAATCCAAAGTATTTCTTTTGCAACACTTTGCACTAGGAGTGTGTCAGAGCACTCATTTCAAGTCAAGTGAACATTCATGTCCCTGTGAGTGGCTGTGTGTGGGACACAGCCAGCTGTTCAGAGACAGAAAATTGTTTAAAGAGAATGTAGAATAAAGACCTAATTGGCAATAATTTGGATTTTTTCACCTAGCTGGTAATTTTATCCTTAAGTAAAGTGTTTCAGGTGGGGCTGCTCCTTTTAAGGTGAACTGCTGAGTGTGGGAGTGGAGGGAAGTTTCCAGCCCACAGTGATCAGGTGGAAGCAAGGTGAGTGTGAGGAGCAGGAATATGAGACTGATGCTCAAAAGGCAGAGAGCAGTGTGTAAACTCCACAGCTAGGTGTCTGGAAATGGGAATGAGTGGTTCCTCAGCACCAGAGAGGACTTTCTTATCTGTGCAGCTTGCTGCAAAGCAGAGCCATTAACTTCTTTGAAGACATGCTTAGAAGCAATGACCTACTTTCAGGAATGTAGCTAACGGGAAGACTTGGGTATAAACCTTTTTTATTTCTGTTCTGCTTTGCCTACCCTCTTTTGAGTTTTCTCCACTTAGAGTCAGCTAATTAGTTTATAATCTAATTAAATTTGGCTTTTTATTTTAGTTTGGTCATCTTTAGGGAGCTCGCTCTAAGGAAAAGCTCTGGGAAGATGTAGTTCAAAGCTGTAACTGATGAAGAATCCCGTCGGGCTTTCCCCTGCCTCATGCAGGGACACCCAGCCTGCACAGCTTGCTGCCACTTAATATTTGGGCAATGCTACAGCCTCATCCACACCCCAATTCTGGCAGTGCAAAGAAAGGAGCTGGTGGAGGCCAGAAGCTCCAAGCCTGCTGAGATGAGCTGTGCTCCTGTTTTTACTCGGAGTATGAGTGACAGCCCTTGCATGAAGGTCTGCAACTTGCTCTAGTTGTTCTGGGTGGAACATTTTTGTTACAAAGTCTGTTGAATCACAGACTTGCTTTTTCTGATGTTGTGATTGTTGTGTATAATGCCATTATGGAACTACCTATGACCTTCAGATGAGTTGATAACCATGAAAAAATAACCAAACCATCTGCAATACATCTGGGCATAGGAGTGCCTGGCTGACATCTTAGAAAATGAAAAGGGGATTTTGGAGAAACATTTCCTGTTAATTCATGCTTCCAGTTGGTCCTAGAATTCCTGTGGGTATTACTGGGAGCCAGTCATCTAATTATGAAGGGCCTTCAGTGACCCATTTGGTTCTCTTACACAGTGATAGTTAGAATCGCAAGTTTCAAGAGCTTTATTTTTCAGTTCTTCCTCCCTATAAATTTACTGCTGCCCACCCATCTCTTAGAAGGGACTATTTTATATTAAAGATATTCATGCAGGTTTTATTGTTGGGTTTGCTGTTAGTTATTTATTTCTAAAGCAAACTCAAGGTTAGAACTGACTGCAGGCACTAGAGTGGTGATTTCTTACCATAACTAGTATCCAAGCAAAAATCTCATTTCCACCTGTTTTGAAAAATCTTGGCCTTCAGATTTTATTGTAAAGTTCTTACTAGGTCATCCAATTAATAGATTGACCTATATTTATTTCATTTCTCTTGCTACAGGTTAATTTTGACCTCTGGAACTCAGAGAAATAAAGCACAAAATAATGCATCAGATAAAAGAAACTATTGCAATGTAAGCTGAGAAGCCAAAGCTGAAGGGCAAAGGTGGCAGGGAAGAAGGCACAGTACATAATTTCTGGTGGTGATATTCATGGCATCTCACAGTAAGTGCATTCAAATACATTTCTAGCAACTCACATTTGCTTCTTATGGATGAGGGGGATTAGCAGTAACAGGAGGTAGGACTTTAAAGTGAAAACGTATTAAAATAGTCTGCTTACAAAAGAGCATGTCTCCTGCAATCCTTCCAAGGCTTGCATCTTCACTGCTCTGTACTGTGTTTGCATCAATACAATAATTTGTATTTGCAGCCTGTAGGAGTTTAACTTAGCACCTGCTGCCACCTTATTTAGAGGACTGTATATTTTCTTGCTGTTTGTTTGTTATTTTTTTTTAAAGTAGGTGCAGTTCTTTAGCCTATTTTCTGCTTCCAGAAATAAATATATTATAGGCTAATTCCATACTGAAGGAATCACCTGCCTTTGCTTAGTCTGCAAGTAGGACTATTAGGATGCGGGCTGGCCTGCGTTGGAGCTGGTTTGGGCACCACAGGATTTAGAGCTGTAGCCATTCAGAGGGCATTAGCATTTTGAAAGGTTTAACCAACAAAAGCACACTTGTGGCTTGGGGAATACAGATGCTGAGAAAATGTTTAAATTCATGTAATGGTTTGGATCTTCAGGACTGCTTGATTCACCCTTGCAACCTTGTCTCCAGACAGTGCCACAGGCTTAACTCACCTGCCAAGAAGTGTGAGCATTCCTTCGAGTCTCTGTAAAATGCATCTGTGTGCAACTTTGATAGCTTTTACAAGGCATAAAATTACTGTTCAGAGTAACTCCCTTCAGCTACTTTTAAGTCAAGTGAAGTAAGAGTAAATATTTCTCAGCAGGTTGGAATTCCAAATGCCACTTCTCTTTCTGTCTTTGGAGTCTCTTTATATTTTTGTATGCATATAATTCATGCAGGTTCAAGCTGAGATGTTTAGGGGTCAAGGGAAAAGAAGTCTGGAAAAATCACAAAACATTCGTGATAAATATTCACCAATATGGTAAATTCCATGAAAGTATGGGTTGTTTTTTTTATAAGAAATATGTATACATGAAGTGCTAAATCCATATGGAGAACTTTTTGTGTGATGATAAATAAGAAAAATTTACTGTTACCTTGAGATTTTCTTGGTACTTTTAGTATATAAAATTTCAATTAAACATACAAAATAAGTAATGGATATGTTGATGAATATGGGTTTTTCTGAGAAGGAAATTATATGCTGATGTGATGGGCATTGCACTGTGGTGGAATAAGCCTTGTAGGGAGTTGTGTCTCTGGAGCAGAGATCCCGTGTCCCTGCTCAGTACCAAGGGTTGACTCTGAAAGCAAGTCACTGTGCTGTGCTGCTTTGGGCTTCCCAAAGGGAACCCCCCAGAGTACTGTGAGAAACAATTCTTGCCCTGACCAGGAGCAGATGCAGCCTTGATCTAAATGGGGCGTAGATTTTGCCCCAAGAGTATGGGACTGTGTGCTAGAGCGTCAGTACCTCTATGAGTCTTACTTTTTCAGTCCAAATCCACTTCCTAGTAAGGCAGATGAGACATTCTGCTCTGACTCCATTAGTCAGAACATGAAATTGGGGGTTTATTTTCCCATTTTCAGTCTCAGAACTGAATCCTTCTTCCAAGGGGCAGGGTCAACATGTTGAGTCCAGGCTCTTAAGCCTCTAAACAGGCTCTTTTGCAGTGGCAGTGAGCACAGTGCAGGTAAGAGAACTGTCAGGTAACTGCAGCTGGATTAGGCTTTTTGCAAGTCCTCAGCAAACACCTTCTCCTTTGGAATCAGTGTAATGAAGGTCATGAAAGATGAACTTGTTCCTCGTTCAGAAGGTGTGCTGGCTTTGCCTCTTTACCCCTTTCTTAAAAGGAACCTTCATTATCTCATTATACAAGCTCTGTTCTGGTTCATATTTCAGACTATGCTTACCTTCTTACAATTCTTTAGGTTTTGTTTTCATTTTTTCTGAAGTCATGTTATCACCTTGTGTTAACTGATTAACACAGAAAAGGGCTGGATGAATAATTCATTGTGTATGATTAAATCAAAGAATTTACGTTTCCTTTTGTTTAATAAAATGTCTGCAAATATATCAAAGCTTTCTTTCAGCTATTTGTTTTTGCAAAGTTATTTTGCCAAATAATTGCAATAAATATTCCTTTGTGCTGGAAGTGAAGCATTATTTGTGCAAGAATTTGACACGGGTGTGCAATACCATTACAATGCTGGTAGAGACAAAAAGGAAGGTTGTTATGCATTGAGTTGTTCGGGATTTTTGAGCTCCACTCCAGTAATTTTTGTGCACACCTCACTTGAAGAACCAGTGGAGTACAGGACTGCTCTCGAAGTAGGAAGGGAACCAGATTTAGGCAGATGATCATGTACTAATTACACTTCAATTTCTATTTTAGAGCTAAAAGGACTAGAAATAAGATGTTGTACACTGATCCTCAATATATGCCTAACTCCTGATGTTTATCTGAGAGTTGTGTTATTAGGCATGCACCTTGTAATGTGTACAGAGCAGCACAGACTGGCTTCTCCCCAAGAATACAGTCCTGTTATCTGTGCTGTCATGGATTTCTTGCATTCTGTCTAACAAAGTTAGAGAAGGAAATGGCATTTGTTATTTGCAATATTTCAATCACTTTTTGAAATCCACAGACAAGTACTTCAGCTGGTAGAAGCAGATTTAAAATGGCAGAAGCTTATTTAGTGGAGGAAAGATTTACTAGGCTGTACAGAAAAGGCCTGGAATCTGGGGGCAGTGGATGGGCTCTGAGCACTTCTTTCTCTGTAAATGGCTAAACTGATAAGAAAATATTGGTATTTGGTGGTGCCTGTCAGCTGGAGACCAAAGCATCTTTACCAAGAATTTTCCACTGCAGATTTCGGGTCTTACAGGCACTTAAAAAAAAAAATTATAAATAAGTACATTTAATTTTTCTTTTTACTGTTGCACACAATGTGTGCCTGTGTGTGTGTTTTATTTTCATAGCCATTCCTCAGGAGACAGAGGGAAGATTTGCCCTCTTAAAATAATGGCAAAAATAGCAAATCAGATGGTAGTGGGGGGGAGGAACAGCCTTGAGGAGACTGTTTATGAAGGCTTTCATTCCATCATGTACCTTGGACATAGCTCAAGTGAGCGAGAATCTGCTATGCCAAATCTAAACTTGGCCCTGGTAGAGGCAGATAAGGACCTGTGCCTAGTGCAAGCCATGGGAAGAATCATCTTTGGAGACAGGCACAGCTGATGGAATCAAAGATAGTGATAACCTGTGGATCAGACTATGCATCTTTTTGACAAGCATCAGCTGTTCGTTCCCAGCCTCTGGGTGACTCCTTTATACCAGATGCAGTATTTCAAAAAACAATTGCTAGTGATGTGGATTAGGAGGGAAAAAAATGTAAATTGGAAGCGACCCAAGTTCCAACTGTGCACGGGTGTCCCATGGGTCAGATGAGAGACTGTTTCCCAGGAATCGCAGGCCAGATGACATTTGCAGAAAATGTGGAGGGAAAGGCTGTTAGAAATGGGATTGTCTGAATAGGAGGAGGCTGCATAAGAAGAATTAAAATTTGCTAATGCAGCAGGGTCACCATTAGTATCCCCATTGTGGGCAGCTATCCCTAAACTGATGCTATTACGTTTCTGGAGACATCAAGAGATAAAAAATTACAGTGGACAGAGGATCCAAATTTGGTGATCCCTGGAAAATGACCAATGTAGAGGAAAAGTACACTTCTTACCAGAGGAGTTAAATTGGTGGCCTGTGCTCCCATCCAGCAGGAGCAATCCAGCTGTTTATCTGATCAAGGCTGCTGCACAGCTACGCACTGTTTCAAGCTGGACCAAGTAAAAGTAAAAGCAAATAGGATTACTGTGCAATCAGGGGAAAAATCGGATGTCTAGAAAGGAGTTTCAAAGTCATTCACAAGGGAGAGAAGACATCCACAGCTTTGGGCAGGACTTGCCAGAAGCTTCTGCTGATGACAGCTGACAGAAATACACAAGCAGTTGCTTTTACAATTTTTTCCAGGAACAAGGTCTTTGTAAGATTGTGCTGAAATAAGGGACTGCTCAGGCAGACAGATTTCATGTCTTGTTTTTCAGGAACAGGTACCTGATGTCTACCAGGTGTCTGCCCTGGTTGTCAGGTGAGTTTTTCAACCTCACATGTGCTCTGTGCTGTTGCATCCATCCTGCTAGCAACATCTGTTTACTCAGTTCAGGGAAAGCCTGGGTATATTTCTGTGCTCCACAAAAAGCATTTACCAAAGCCTAGAAAGATTTGTTCTTTCTCCCACTCTTTCTCTCCTACTGCAATTCATCTACCTTTGACTTTCCCTCCAAGATGACTTCTGAGAAGTGTAAAATCTGTGCAAGCTGGTGCAAGGGCAGTGGCAAGAGGCTTCTGCAGTCAGCAAAAAGACCTATGACAGAGCTGAGCAAGGCAATAGGCAGCTATCCTGGTGGGAGTCTGTTACAAACCACCCAACCAGGATAAAGAGGAGGACAAAGTATAAGTGCCTGGCTGTTGTTTTAAGATTGCCAGCTCTTGTTCTTGTGTGAGACTTGAACTTGCTGCATGTCTGCTGGAAACTCAACACAGCAGAGAGGAAGCAGCCTAGGAAGTTCCTGGAACGTGTGGAAGAGAACTTCCCAACACTAGTGGTAAATGAGCCCTCTGGGGTGGTGACCTGCTGGACTTGCACTCCATGAAGAGAGAAGGGCTGGTGGGAGCTGTGGTGGTTTTATAAATACATCAACAATAAAAGGAGGGCCAAGGAAAAAATCCATCCTTTATGGAGATCTTGATGTGAATCAAGCCCAACTTCCAATGAGAGCCAAGCACAACTCCTACAGTAATGGCAGAGGCATAAGGCAATTTGGTGCCAGACCACTCAGAAGTCACAAATCCCTTCCCCCTGTGTTTCATCTGGAAGGACAATAAGCACGTTGCAAGATGACAAAGATTCAAAATTACATGGGAAGATTAACAGATTACTTTTCTCTGTAATATTCTCAGAAAATCTATTACAACTTTTTAAGCATGTTAAAGAGGAGAAGAGGAAAGGCTGGTTTTAACATATTTCAGTCAACTGATGGCAGTCATTGCTGTGGGATAACTATGAGCCCTGAATTTTAATGGATTTAAAAAGGAGAAGTGGGCATACTTAAAGGGATGGGAAGATTAAAAGATTTAAAACAGAACCACAGAGAGCTGCACTCAGCATCGTGAAGATGAAATCTAAGCACAAATTGACAGGAACGGGCAGATGTTTCTTTTTTGGGTGAATCTTTCTATTAATGTCCACAAGGGCTTCTTTGCCCTTTCCTCTGAAGCTTTAAAGCATGATTCCTGTCAAAGAAAACAGAAGTAGCACAGCTGTAAAAAATGCTGTAATGCTTGAAAATAGCACTTTGTAGTGAGCACTGGAAAGCAAAAGTTCTCAGCCATGAAAGGTAACTGGTGGTAGATGTTTAAAGAATAAAGTAAAACTTTTACCCTTTATCCAAAGAGTCTACTTAAGGCTTCCATTAGAAGGATTAGGCCTTTTCTTCTCCATCAGAGTCTATTCTCAGCTTGTACATCAGTCTTCCAGCAACATAGGAGTAGGGTTGTCCATTTGAGTCAGCTGAGTCCACTTTGGCGTGGGAGACAAGGGATTGTGGTTTGGAGAATAGCTTTCAAGCTCCAGCACCTTAACCCAGAATACTTCAGGATGGTAAGTGCACTGTTCTTTAAGAGGAGCAATTAGGAAGAACCAGGCAAAGACACTTCCCAAAGTGGCAAGTGGTTCATGTCCCAATTATGACAAGGCAAATGAATAATTGTAAACTTTCCTCATGTGAGGTTAAGTGTGCATGTCCATTTATATGTGTATATACATAAATGTACAGGTGAACTGAGCTGCATTTCTGAAGAGGCCAGGCCAAATAGCTTCATGAATTGTCAGGTGCAAAGCCAAATAACACAGATTCTTTCCTTTCATTTGGTTTTAGCATGAGAATAGCTGAAACCCACAAGCAGTTTTATGTCCAGAAGAGTATTAAGTGAGAAGTTTTGATATGAAATCATTATCTTCCCTCTTCTAAATCCAAATACTAATTGCAACCTTGCTGTGAGCCTACAGTATTAAGGCTATCATAGCCATGGCAACAGAAAGCAACATTAAATGGAATACATATCCACTGCACAAGATTGGGTTTTTTGTTTTGTTTTTTCTCCATTTGGGCAGTAGGCACACATTTCAGCAGCCATGGTATACAGATCAAAAAAGCTTCCAGTTCTTCAAACTGCTGAGCTATTTTGCCACATATCCTCTTCTATCAGTTAATATTTTGTGTATCTGTATAATTAATTTCAGTGCAGGATGGTTTGTTAATCCACAGACACAAACAAAAACACAAATGAAAATTTCAGCATGCATTTTGCGCTATTTACCTTTCAGGATTAAACCCATAATAAAAACTTTCGTGTAGTTATAATTGAGCTGATTTTTCTTAAAATGAGGAGATAAACATCTATGTAAATAGCCTCAAAAAGATATTGTCTTTAGGAAAAGAGCACTTCAAATGAGCTGCTTAAAGTCACCTTCTATGCTTTGCATGATAATTGTAATGCAAAATAATAAACAGCACAGGGCACCAAGCACAGCACTTCAAGGATGGAGGATGATCTTGTGCAATTTATATAAAGAAAATTAGGCATTTAAAAGCAACCAAAATCACTTAAAAACCTTACAATTAAAATAAATAAATTTAAAAAGAGAGAGAGAGAGCGTGTGAAGGGTGTGTTCAAGGTAAGATTATTGAAATAAGTTTCCATTTGCTTTATTTTCCTGAGGGTATGTGTCTGTAATGATCTGCCTGACACCAAAGCATCTGAGTACACTGTGAAATTAATTGCTGGGGACATTGCAGTGCACCACAATTCTGTAGACCACGGGTGATGTTTCAGATGTGGATGTACTTTACCTCTTTTTTAGTACATATGAAGGTTAGTTTTAACTGGAAAAGATGCTGCCATGCCCAGATTGCTATGTGACATAGAGGAAAACTTATGTTAACCAAAGACCTTATGGCTTAGATTGCTTATTCTTATTTTCAGAGAGGAAATCTGTGAGAGAAAACTGTATCAAAACAAGTGTCTTTATGCAGGTATAATTGTATCCCTCCTAACGAGACCTCTCTACCAGAAAAAGCTCTAAAACATTGCACCTTAATTCCACACTACTCTGTCAGCAAAAATTTGTATTCTGTAATGTAATATTTATGTGTGTTTATAAATGGTTAAGAAAGGGCTAACATAGTCAGACATCATTAGCATGGGCAGAAACTACTGGGAGGTGTTAGAGATTGGCTCCTTATGCCCGTGATTTACAGCAATTGTCCTGCTGGAACCAGTAATTATCCAGCAATTGATTATTAAAACACCCTTTAGCGAATTATTTATGAGGATGCTTTTGATGTAAATTGCACCAGAAGTTGTTCAGAGGAGAGTTTTGCATTGATAAATAAATATTTTACTGCAGACAATTGAAAAAGAATTTTCAGCAGGTGAAAGCGTTGCTTTTAATGGTAGAAATGTGTTCAGGTAAGTCATGTATGCAACAAGGAAAACGATGAGTGTTATATCTGAAGGAATGAATCTCTTGTGTCCCACGGCTGTAGTTGCAAAGGGCAGCAGTGGAGGAGGTGAGATAATCTAAACCAGAAATCTTTGCAGTGCTCAGTGTATCCTGAGCCATTAGCAAAGAGCTTAGATGGAATTGAAAATGTATCTCTGAGCTTTGCATGGGCTCTCGATTCTTTGATTCTTTGCTTGGGAGGGAATATTCACCTTTTCAGCTCTGTGTGGCCATGTTCTTGTGCAAAAATTTTAAAAAAAGGATCTTGTGATGAGTCCCAACTGTGAGGTACTCCTAGCTGAACAAAAGACTTGATAGTGGCACCAGTTGTTCTGATCTGAAGGCATCTCATCTTGCAAACTGTATCTTCATGGGTGCTCAGACTATCATGGCTACAACTACTTTACAGTTAATACCATTTAACTAACTCTAGAGGGGCCAGTGTAGTGTTCAACTAAGTTACTACAGGTATTTTGTTTACCCTGGGCATGCTCAGAACCTTAATATGAGTTCTCTGTACCTACTCCTTGTATGTATGTTATTTCCATGCCAGCTCAGTCATATTTTGCTGTGCTAACAATGGGACACCTGACTTTGTGTCATAGTTGTAGGAGGGAGAGTAAAGGTAACCCTCATAATTTCAAATATGCTTAAACCATTTTGGCACAACTTGTAAAAATTAAAAGCTGATTGTACTTTTAATAGCAATCTTGTCAGTAATATTCAAAGCAGTAAGTCTCTAGTATTCTAAAAGCACAGATTACCTGAAGTGACTGAAAGAGACTTCAAAGAATCTATAATTAAAATCAGTAATATGTACTGTATGTTTTAAAATCCTGAACTCTGGGAGATTATTTTCTTTATATAGTACTTAAGAACACATTCAGATATATTGATACCACTATTGTCTTATTTAATGACCATTCCTGCTGGAGACAGGCCCGTGTTTGGCTGAGTCCTGCCTGTGGGACGATAGGCCACTGTGCTGTCCCAGGAGTAAGGCCGACAAAGAAACATGTCTCGGACACAATGCTGTCCCATTCTGCTCTCTCAGGCCAGAAAAAAAACATTAAAAAGGTGCAGTTTACTCCCCCCTGCCTGTCTATGGCTCCCCTGGCAAGCATGGCAGGAGCAAATTCCTCTTAGTCTCCATTCATGTGCAAAGGCACAAAAGGAGAGAACAATATCTGCATTTTCCACTGCAACCCATACAATATCTGGGTAGGCAGTGTGGCTAGACAGGGATTTGGGCAATTGTTCTCGTGCTTGGGTCTGAATGACAAACTGTTCTTGCAAGAGCAGACTGCTGGTGTTGTTACACTGAACTGTGGCTGATACACCTGGAGTCGTCTGTGGATGAAAGGCACTTTATAACCAAAATCTGTGCCCTTCAGAACGATTTATGAACCATTTGTACAAGAGTGTAAATTTAACAGTGATGTTAATAAGCTTTTGGTGATTTCACTGGGAGTTCTGTATGCAGAAGAACTGAGGATTAAGCTCTCCTTGAATGTTTTGAGGTTTAAAAAATGGAAAGAGGGAAGGGGCTGGCCTTCATCCATACCTGGGATCCTCTCCTTTCTTCCCATCCTCCACTCTCTAAGGCAGACACTGCCACAGTAAGATCTTTAGGTGTATCATGACAAACTTCACCTGGAGAACTGGCTTAAATACCTTTAATTTATTTATTCTTTTAACTCTTTCTCCCCTAGTCTGACATTTACCCTTATTCTATTATTAACGTTAGTTTTGTGGGCACATCTTGTCATGACTAACACTTTGTGTGGAGATGGCTGCAAGAAAAGGCATGGGACTGTGTTTTCCTTCTGTCATCCACTGTTTATTGTTACATAAAAAATATTTTATTGTTTATTTATTAAATAATGGAATTAGTATTTTCTTTGCCTTATCCCTTATACTGTAGTAGCAGTAGTAGATACGACTTCTTTCTTGGTAAGCTGGCTTGTTAAAAGTTGAATGGTACTTTTCATTGCGGAGACAGGTTTTTGATTTTAATTTTTTTTTTTTATTTATTTGAATAAAACTAATTTTCAGGCCTCATCATCATCATCTGTTCTCAATGAGCTTTTAGAAGCCCCCCCTTTGACTCTGAGTGTGAGAGGTCTGAAAGCAAAATGGATTCTCTCTTAAACTGTTATCGGTATGTTGTTTGAAATACAGTTTGGACCAGAGACAAAGTAGTTTTATTGGCCTACTAGAGAGATAATTCTCCTTTCTCCTTAGTATTAAAGTCCAGAGCTGGAACCAGCAGGTCTATTAGAAATAAGGAGTAAAGGTGAATTCTCTCTTTTTTTTCCTTTCATTGTGTGCAATGGGGAGATAATTCCTTAATGCTAGAATTGCTAGCTGGAGGTAGAAGGAAAGGCTATGTAAAGAGAGTGGTAAGAAAGAAGATTTGGATTTAAATATTCATGTTTTGGGGGCTATTCAATGATATTAGGAATAAATTACCAGCTAAGGACACACTTGATTGATTCTGTCTGAATTTGTTTTATAATAATTTCACATAATTTCATTTATTCTCTCCTTTAACATCCATTAGAGGAAAAGAGAAAAAAATATACAGCATATGAAAAGAACACAGGGAAATTTTTAATATAATGTTAATAATAGTTGATATTTAATTGAGATCGTATCTTTAATCTTTTCTTCTTTTCCCCTGCCAGTGTTTCATCTCTATACTTATTATCTTGTTTGCAGTACAGAATTATCACCCACTGGTTTTCAATTACAGTGATGCCCATATTGATTTTCCCCTTGATTTTAACTCGAAGCTGAAAAATTACTCACTTAAGCCAATAAAAGTAGATGGTGTGCTTAGTTTTGGGTTCCTTTTTTAAAATAATAAATGAATAAAGAAGAAGAATGAGAAGCTTATAATGATTCTGAGCTACAGCAAATTCGTATGGAAATGCATTTTAAATCATTAGAACTCAGAACAGTGTTACAAATTTATATTTATCTCTTCATGTTGAAATGGTCCCTAAGGACATAAAACCTATGTCTGTAATTCTAAGTTGCATTTGTCTGTGAGTTCTTGGGCACTGAGACCCCCTGGCAGATAATGGATTCTGTCTGCACTTCTCTTGGCTTCCAAAAATAAGGTTTTTGTGTGCAAAATGCCCATTGGGAATGGTCCATGTCCATGCTAGCTCACAGACCGTGGCCAGGAATTGTCTGGGAGTGCCAGCTGGCATGGGCCAAAATCACCACTCTTTTGGATTAACAGTAGAGATGATCACATCCTCAGGCTTAGGGAAGTTCCCAGGCACTGCTAAATTTACTAACAGAGATGTAGCCAGAGAGCATTGTCCCATCTAGAACAAGTTACATCACTTCTCCAAACTCTTCTGTGCATACCTGTCTGCTCAAGACACAAATAGTCCCTCAATGCAACAATACCAGGTTACAAGCTTAAAACCAAGACTCGGTGCAAGGTTTGACCTTCCAGGGAGGCAAAGGTCAAGGCTTGTCATGGTATGGTTGTGGTGACCATGTGCAATTGTGAATCAGTTTTTATCGATGATTGGAAATTACTAATTCAGGAGCAGAAGCTGAACAGCAGCTTTTCTGCATGGTACACTGAAGGATTTGATTGTGCATCCATTGCTGTCAAGGGAAAACTCTCTTACTAGCTTCTGTTGGAGCAGACTGAGAGCTAGCTATAGGGAAAAATCACACAGAGCCATCAATTTTACACAACCCAAAATAGAGATAGTAAAGGGTCAAAGTTACCAAATGACAAAAATTAAGATTGTTCAGAACCTCTGTCTTGAATACCACAAGAAAATTATCTCAAATGCTTTTGACAGAAAGAGTGGTTTGTAAGGGAATCCACACAGGTGCACACATTAAAGTATCAGTAGGTATATGTGTAGGTGGGATTTCTCCAGAGAAGGAGGAAGGAAGTGTCTCAACTTCAAAATATCTATAGAAGAGAATTGCTTTAGCTAACATTAGCCCCAGCGATCTGGGATGATATTCCCAGCTGCATTCAACTACCTACATAGACATAGTACAAAACCAATTATTTTTAGCCTGACCAAAAAACACTGCAAAGGCAAATCCCATAGGCTTATGTGCTGTTGGTTAATTTGCCACATGTAATCCCTCATTTTATTTGAGTGCGTTCAATATTCTTGGCCATGTTTTATTGTAACTCTAATTTTTAAACCAAGGACTGCTAATCTGTAATGACACTTAGAAATATTTGAGTCAAGATTTTCAGGCATGTTCTTGTAGTCCTGAAAACTCCAGAGCACCCCTCATTCAAAAGGCCTATTTTGAAGAGCAGAGCAGAGCCACCATGAAACTTTTGGTGCCATCTGGGTTCTGGGCCTCTGTCCTGCCTTAACCTCTGGTTGTCCTCTCCCAGCTCCAGACAGAGAGTCCTGCTTTCTCAGGGGCCCAGCTGTATTTGCCCCATTTCAACATCCATCTCTCTGGCTTAGAATCACATATTTACTTTAACAAAGTTTTTCCTATGCTTGTCACTTCACAGACTTCTTTTTACGTGTCTAATTTGTCCACTTTTTATGCATTGTAGCAGCATTGCCCCTCTTTGGAAATGTTCCAGAGAGCACCTCTACTTACTCATTTGTAGAATGCTAGTATGGTAGGCTGTAATTTGCCAGTCCATTTCTTCCCCAAGAGTAAATTAATTGAGTTGATAGCAGCAGAATTTATAGTTTTATACGTGCTATATTACCATGCTAGGGAAATATTTTAGCATTAGGATGGAGTAAATGAGTCATAACTGATTATTGAGGAATTCCTGTCTAGGCAACGATAAGAAGCCAAGGCTTCTCTTTCCATTCTTTCTGGGATGCCTGCCCTGCTTAACCAGTTGCCTATATTCCCTTCTTTTTCCTTTGCACTTAGGGCTGGGACCTCTAAATGGTTTGTGAAACTGCAGAAGACACAAATTTTCTGCAGTGGCTCACCATCACTGATTATATTGCCTTTGCTGTTTGGGCCAGTCCTCTTGATGGGGGCTTCAGTCTTGCTGGTCCTGCACATTATACATATTCTAATTTTTATTTCTCATCTGCCAATTATTAACATGGAATTTTTTTTTTTAATTTTAGGGTTGGACTAGTAGGTCTGTGGCTCTTTCTGAACGTGCATAGAGGCTCTTCTACCACACCCACTCACCTCTACCCTTATAATACTAAAACATTTCTTCAGGCTGTAGTACCCTCTATACCACCAAAAAGTTGCTGTTGTTTCCTGTGAAATACCTCAGGTGCCAAACACAACCTCAGTGCAGCCTGTGGAAATGGAGTCTCCCAAAGGGGATGCTGACTGTGCATAAAAGTGGGCTCTGTTTTCCAAGGCACCTGCCAGAACCTTGCTGACATTTTCAGCATATGAAAATATTTGGCACTAGACAGCTGTTCAAAAGCTTATACCCTTGTAGGTAGTAAAAAATGTTCCCTGTTTAAAAATATATTTATATAATTTTTGGGCCTATACACATGTGAAAGGCTTCATTTTTTCTCCCGCTCTGAACTTCAGGGAATTTACCTCCTCAGTTCTTCCTATTTCCTCTATCATTCCTCACTGTGAACACATCCAGCTCTTCTTTCTAGTCTCAGTCTTTCCCAGCAATCTGAGCTGCAGGATGGTTAATTGCTTTTACTCTTTCTTCCAGGAATTAGAAGTGTGACCCAGCGTCTATTTATTATTTTTAGGTTCCCCTAATAAATGCACCTTGTTGAATGCTTAACATGTTTGGAATTAGCACCTTCTCCCTTAGCAGTACTGCAAGTTATTTCTCTTCCGCCTTATTCTCCCATAAAAATGATGAGGACAGGATAGTACATGCAAGCTCTGAGGTTTGCCACTTTCTACCTTTCTACCAGCTGGCTTTTCCATCTCATGATGTGCAACTGGCTTATGTTTCAGTGTAAAACTACTGAGCAGCCCATTTGCTTGTAAGTTGAAATTTTAGCAAGGAGTAAATTGGTGCTTTAATTATTGCTCATATGAAGAGTTTGTAAGAGCGACTGGCCCTGTGTGTCACCTTTATGTCCTGCACAGTGTGCTGGCTTTGGCAAAAGTGGTGGTGGGTCACTCATTCACGACAGCAAAGGACAATCCCTTGCAGCTGCAAATGCCAGGCAGTGTCTTAAGTTGTGGCAGTATCTCTGAAGTGTTCAGATACATGTGGCATTGTCCTTGCCCAAGCCTCACCTTGCTTCCCTTTTTCTTTTAAATCCCAGCTCTGTATGTCTTTCCATCCATGTCTCTTCTTTCAGTACTTTGGATTTTCCATAAAGACTACTGAATAGATCATATAAATGCTATCTGGAGAATATGCTGATGGTGGCTGGATCTTCTATAAACCCTAGATTATTTATAGACTCCTCTGTTATTTCTCCTGTTTTGTACCTTGTTCTAATACAAAGAAACACAGATTGGTTTGGGTTGGAAGGTCCTTAAAGCTCATCTCATTCCATCCCCCTGCTGTGGGCAGGGACACCTTCCTCTACACCAGGTTGCTCAGAGCCCCACCCAACCTGGCCTTGGACATTTCCAGAGATAGGGCAGCCACAGTTTCTCTGGGCAAACTGTGCCAGGGCCTCACCACCCTCACACAAAATAACTTTTTCCTGATATCTAGTCTAAACCTACTCTCAGTTTGAAGCCATTTCCCATTGTCCTGTCACTACATTTGCAAGTAGAAGTAAAATGCAGTATTCAAATTCCCCTAATGCACTGTTTTTCACAAGTAGAAATTATGAGATTTAAGGTAGTCTTGGGAAGGGTTGTTTGTTTGTTGGGGGTTTTTTTAAAATTTTTTTAATGTATTTGCTTGTTGATTGCAATAGATGTCGTACATGGAGAAACTCCAATAAAGACCTTCATTGTCCTTTATTTTCCTGGACAGTTTCAACAAGAGTTTTTCATCTTGTTATTTAGCTGTTGATCAGAGCCCTTGACTGATGAATTCCCATTGCCTATCATTATGGAACCTGAGTCTTTGTATAGCCCAAAATGCAGCCTATTTTAATAAATTCACAGAGTTACAAATGAGAAGAAGATACTAGCAAAGTCTTGAACTGTGTTGTCAGGACATGCTCCTTCACTTTGTTCTCTTAAAAAAAAATACAGATAGGATTTAACTAGCTGCTTCTGAGGGAAAATATAGGCTGCATTCCAGAGAAAAATATATGTGGTGTTAGACCATGGGTAAGATAAAATGCAATTAATTCAGTGCATCATAATTGGAGAGTAGTCACCTTGAGAACATTTCCCAAAATACCTCTCCAAAGTAATTCGGGATAGTGTGCTCTTACATATGTGTGTGGAAACAGTGTTGAAAATAAAATAAGATAAATATAAGAACCATACTCTGTCAAAACTCTAAAAATTTTGTTGTCCATTCTCAAGCTCTATGGACTGAAAGAACAGCAAAACAGTAAGATACAGTCATAATGTAAAATTGAACAGCAAACAGTAAAATTCAGTTATAATGTAAGATTGAACTGTACCATTTCCTTAATATTCAACAAAATAGGAGTCAAAACATCTGCAAGTGATGAGCAGTGTAACCCACACCACCAGCACCAGCTCCAACCTATCATCCGTAGGAAGGAACAAATAGCAAGATCATGATAGCTGTTTTTTAAACAGTTTGGGCATTTGTCTAGAAAACACAAATTGGAAGCCAAATCTGAAGTGAAACCGATATATTTATCAGACAAAATGAAATTTTCTTTTAAAGAGGAATCTGGAAAATGGATGTGCAAAGAGGTTATTTATAGAAGAAATCTCACTCCATAGACTTGATTAGAGATAAGCCATGGTTTAAAAAAGTGAGATGATCTAGCTGTAAATATCAATTTAAAAAATTTTAAATTATTAGTAAGCTGTTTCACAAACTGGCCTTTTCTCTTTTTTTTTTTTGGTAGAAAACAAAATCAGTTCCTTCAAAATGGTGCAGGGAAGAGTGTGTGGGAGCAAGATTGACAGAATAAAGGTTTCCTTTAATTTATTCACTAAAGATTCCTGGCAGGTAAGGCTCATTTAAAGGAAACACTTTCTTTTTCATGATCTTCTAAATTCCCATCTGTACTCAGACAGTTCTATTTACACTGTCACATTCTTCAGGAGCAAAACTTCTCTGATGTAAAATGCTGAAGGAGTTGTGCATGAACATTGCTGAAAAATGTCTCTGTGCTGAAAGTTTCCTGTAAATGACAGTGGTGTTCACCACAACAGCCTCATGTAATCAAACCCCCAGCGTACCACATGTACTGTCCAAGGAAGCTGTTGCAGCCCCAGCTAAGGAGACAGGGCTCTTTTCATTAAGTTGTAACAGGTCTTGTTTTTAATGCAGAAGGTCCTCAGCTTGTTCCCTGATCTGTCAAGCTCATGGTAGCTAACATACTAAAGGTATTTTATTTCTGGGATAAATGTACCACAAATGAAGCAAGCAAGGAGGAGAGATCATGGCAAGAGACATGCCCAGTAAGTGCAGTCAATAGAAGTTATTTGAAGTTGCTTAAGTGGCTTTAAAAAAATCCCCACACCAAATCCAATCCCTACCTCCTACCCTTCTATTTGCTGGTGTTTTTAATACTTTAAAAGCCTCACAGAAGTCTTGTCCAGTTCTTGAGGATGTTCAAACAATTTTGGATTTGCCAGGTTTAAAGCTGTATTTACTCTTCATTCATCTTGGACCTAACAAACTTTTTCAGTCTATGATCTCTGCCATGACCTGAATTTGCAGCGTTATTTGTTCACTTCAGTGCTGCAGTAGAGTTTCTTTCTTCCAGATTTCTAATTGCCTTCACAGTCCAGCAAATCTAAGTGGTAGCTGGTATCCAATGACCACAAGAAGAAACTATTTTGCAATGTCCATAAAAGAGCGGTAAATTTTTGTTACGATGCTAACAGCACTAGCACTACAACAGGGCAATACACTTACAACAATACACTTAATTTTGTGATATTTTCTACAAGACACTAAAATTGTTCTGGAATAGCAAACCTATATAACTTTTCCAGGCATTGATTTTGACTGCTTGGATGGTAGCAAATGCAGATTGTCAAGATTTCAAACTCTGTGTACTGTCGATGTTCTTCTGTTGCAGTTTCTGAAACACTCCAAGGTAAGAAGCCGTCATTGTGTATAGCACCTGCAGAGTGTAAGACAGTGACTCTGCCAGCCCTTGCTGGAAATTGTCAGTGGATGCTGAGATGTGTGCTTCCAGGATCCTTAGTAGATTAGCAAATGAGGTTTTCTTTATGGAGGATTTATACCAGTGTGGGAAATCCCTGGACTTCAAACACATAAAACGGGGTGTCTACAAATGAACAGGCTAGAATAGGGGCAAGAAAATTAGGCAGTGAAGAGTGGACAATGGTGCTTTGTAGGAAGCCCCAAAATACTTGAAGATAAAAAGTCTGATGCATTCCAAAGCAAATGTAGAAATCACACTGGTGATGGACATTTAAGCAAAACTTTCTGTGTTGACATACAGAAGCGATGTAGCATTAGGGTTCACAACCACAAGCCTAGGAAATTTCTGTAATAAATTCCAAGCCAGACAACAAAGGCAAACCGTGATACATTGACTGCCTTACTGTCCTTGAGTCGAGTTAGGTATTTGCTTGTTTACAAGCACTGAAGAAATTTCATGGTGTCTGACTTGTGTTTGGGTGACTGGGAAGCAGATCCCTCACATGCAAAAGCAGCAACTCTCATTGAGAGCTCATTTGCCTGGCATGGAATTCCAGAGACTGTAATTACAGATAATGTAACTCAATTTTCCTGTCAGGGATCTGCTATTTGTAGTACCAGCGGAACCAGAGTGTGTCACATCCCTGCCACACTCCAGCCAAAGCAGAAGCAGTTGTCAGGGTTGCCAAGCATCCTGGGGTAAAAGGGATACAGAGAAGGTATTTTTGTACATTATTTGGTGATCAGCAAGCCTACAGGATCATTCTGTGTCACACCATGCATGGATACTGTGGTGCAAAAATGCTGCAACTCAGTCGAGGTAGGAAAGCACTCCATCTGCTGTGGCCTAATTTGTAAAATAAGACTGTAAAACCCAAACTAGATATCCCTCCTCCAGTGAAAAGGTCTGCTGTGCTCAATATGGTGTGTCCAATACAGCAGCAGCAGAGGACTTACTTGAATAAGAGTGGGCATAATTTACAGTTTGTCAGGCTCTCAGAATCAAAACTACACACAAACTCAAACCCAAGGCTGTTACATTTAAGGATGTTGTATTTGTTCTAATTTGTGCATTTAGCAAATTAGGCCTTTGGCTTTTTCCTCCATTTGCAGTAAAATATTGCCTTCTTGCAACGAGGCTCCAGAAAAAAACACAGAGTATGAAATTCTGAGGAGGTACTGAACTTTCAATGCCCAGGACTAAGTAAAGTGCCATCATTAAAGCAAGTAGAAATGACAATAAGGTTTCTGTTTTAAAAGCTAGCATCAAGACACCTGCTGTTACTGAATAACATGTATCAAAGATTTTTTCACCAAACAAAGGTCATCTTTTCTCTTCAATTGACTCTTTGTACTTGTGAAAGCAAAATTGACTTGACTCAATCAAGACTGGCTTTTCCTTTCTCTGTGCATTATGAATTTAACATATATGAGGAAATGAAGGACATTTCCTCCATTTTCAGAAATCCAATGGCTATTTGTGACTCCCTTTTAGTTTGACTCAGCTTAGAGTAACTGGTTGCTAAATCTGTCTTTGAGTACCCCCCATGCTTAGACACTTCAGCTATCCATCACATAGTTATTTAAGGCAGAGACATCTTTACCTGAAGTCACCTGGAAAGAGAATCTCCAGTTTCCTATTCCTGTCTTCCATCATATCCAGCAATTTTATTCTGAATGAAAATTAAAATCAACTTAGAGGAACCTGGGAATTATGTTTCGATGCATGCAGTGCAATGGCTCTGAAATAGAATTAATAACGCTGTGACACGTCTTGCAATTTCTAGAGATGTCACAGTTCATTTGATATCATTCATAGCCATGTCCTAGTAACACAGAAAGAAGCAGTGCCCAGGATGTAGAAATTGTTACATGCTGAGGGGAGTGAAAATTGGAACAGATTAGAGTCAGAGAATCTGAACAATTCAGGTCGTAAAGACTTGTAAAAGTTGTTCAATCTGACCTCCTGCTCAATGCAAGGCCATCTTGATCAGTATTTCACGGCTGTATTTAAGTTTTGAAAATCTCCTGCAGCGCCTCTGCACTTTTTCCAGTTCTGCGCCAGCCTCAGAAGGAGATGATTTTTTCTCATTTGGTTCAGTAAGAGTTTTCTTGCAAGCAATTTGTTTTTCATTGCTTCTAGGTCTTTTTCTGTGCATCTCTGGGATGAGTCTGGCTCCGTCTTCTTCATAACCTCCCTGCAGGACTACCAAATCTGTCTCTTCTTCAGGCTGAACCTCAGCATTTCCTCACAGGGAAGATGCTGCAGCCCCTGACTGTAACAGTGGCTCTCTGCTGATCCTTTCCTGTTTGTTGGTATCCAAAACTACTCTCACAAGTACCAAGCAGAGGAGAATGATCACTTCCTCTGACCTGCTGTCTGCACTCTTGCTGCTCATGATGTGGTTACCCTGCATTGGCATTTGATTCGTGTTGCCCTCCTGCTGGGCTGTGAAGCCTGGGAGGGCAATATGGATAAATATCTGGTTTATGGAGGCAAGGAGGTGAAAAGTATTGTTCTTGTGGGAAATTATCTCATCCAGCAAACTGACCATTGTGCAAGACTTAGAGGATAAAAATGGAAGTGAAACACACAGAAAGAAGTGAATGAGGACCAGCAAGAGCTCTTAGAGCTAACACACAAAAAGGTTTACAAACAGCAACTTCTTTTACCCAAATATCTCCAGGCAGGTATCTGAATGCTTCTGGATGTGTTTAAGAGCTGTGTACATTGGGTTTGCAAAAATACCTGTGGATTCTGGTTGGATTTGTTTTGGTTTTTTTAAAATCTATTTTATTATTTCCTGCCTCACATCCACACGTGACTTGTCCATAATGAGGGCTTTATATTCCTGATCAATGAGTAAAAACATATCATTTTCACAAAATATGTGTTAAGTGTACAGCAGGTCAGTCATGTTTTGATTACTGGCCATGCACATGAATTGTCTGGGATAACTATTGCCCAGCAATCCCAGCAGCTCAGAGCCTGGAAAACTGGTACACCACTGCTCAAAGCTGTAGTCTCCTCCTTAAATCAGGAGAAAAGGGATTGCAGCTTTTACTAGCAAGATTGATTAAAGTTAATCCTCCAGCTGAGAGAAAACCCCTATATGTGTGTGTGTGTGTATATATATATATATAAATGTGTTTCTAGATGATGCTGTTTACCTCCTTCAAAAAGCTTTATGTTCTCCAAGAAGATGCCATAAGTGGAGATATATGGAAAGGTTATACAAAAAGGCAAGCTTGTTCACAGTGACATCACGCTATAAAATTGAATATCATTGTATTATTTTTAATTTTTCCTCTTTATCAATATCTGTCTCTATTTTGCAGTATTTATGCCATGGAATTAATGAAATAAGTAAAATAATTGGGTAAGATATTACTAGACATACTTCATGCTTCAGTTTATGAATATAGAAACCAGTAGGTCTTGTTAAGAAAATATTCATATTTTTAAGTTTGTGTCCCTTGGAAGAAAGCACTGGCATTGAGAATATATAGCAGCATTGAGTCAAATGTGAGGACTTCTTAAAGGAATGATGAAGAAAAATTTTGCAGTCTTTACTCAAACCTGTTAATCTTGAAGAATGAAAAGTGCAAGTGCATTGCAGCTACAATGCATTTATTTTTAAAGACAGCCTTCCTGGAGTAGCTTACTCAGTAGTGTGAAGCTACTTGGAGCCTTTGGCAGAGATAAAGACTTACTCCTCAAGATTTGTGCAAAGGAATTGGAAGATGGCACTTTCCTCAGCACACCACCTCTGAATTTATTAGCAGTTGTGCCTGAATGCACCTGCAAGACCTGACACTAGAAAATAAAAAGTGAGTGATCCTAGCTCTGCCTTTGAAGTTGGGTGTATGAAACAAGAAACTTGTCCACTGGAACAGTGTTGGCTGTTGTAAATCCTGCTGGTGTGCAATGGAGCGAGGGTTCAACCACACCCCACAGGGAGGGGATTCTGCCCCTCTGCCCCGTTCTGGTGAGACCCCACCTGCAGAGCTGTATCCAGAGCTGCCTTCCCTGGTGTCTCAGCACAGGAAGGACATGGAGCTGCTGGAGTGAATCCAAAGGAGGCACCAAGATGGTCAGAGGGCTGGAGCACCTCTGCTATGAGGAAAGGCTGAAAAAACTGGGATTGTTCTGCCTGGAGAAGAAAATCTTTGGAGTGACCTAATTGTGGCCTTCCAGGACCAGAAGGAGCCTACAAGAAAGATGGAGACAGACTATTTACAAGGGCCTGGAGTGACAGGACAAGGGGGAATGGCTTCAAATTTAGAGATTAGGTTTAAATTAGATTTTAGGGAGAAATCCTTTACTGTGAGGGTGGTGAGGCCCTGACACAGATTGCTCAGAGAAGCCGTGGATGCCCCATCTCTGGAAGTGTCCAAAGCCAGGTTGGATGGGGTTTTAAGCAACCTGGTGTAGTGGAAGGCATCCCTGCCTATGGCAGGGGATTGGAATGAGATGGTTTTTAAGGTCTCTTTGAACCCAGGCCATTGTGTGACACACAGGTGGGAAGGTTAGTGCCATGCAGAGCCCCCGTGCAGCGGCACTGGCACAGCGTCACACCAGCCTCTTCCCCTGGCTCCATGTGTCCACTTGGGAATCTGTGTACCATGGTCACTGGCGCTGTGTAGGTGTGCCCAGCGTGTTTTGAAAGACAACTGTACATATTGCACAACTTTCTAAAGCAGGGGTGTCATTGCATGTGAAATGCACTGTTTGCATCTAAGATTAGTAAGGGAAGACAGGAAAACAGAGAAGGATAGTTCCCTGTGTTTTGTCACAGCTTCTATTTGCCTGAAGAAAATGCTCACATTCTTTATGTCCTCGGGGCAGCCACCACTGCCCCAGTTCCAGCATTTGCTGTATCTCTCCTCAGGGAAACCCTTGAAGCCATATGGTTAACTTGCTGTTCCTACATTTCTGTGTGCCTTGGTAGTGGTAGTGGTCCCTATTCTTTCTGCTACTTCACTCCATGTCTCATTGGCTTTTTTTGCTTTTCCCAAATGAAAATGTGACTGTTGCGCTCTCCAGCTTCCCTCTTGCTCAACATCAGCAGCATATAAATATGCTTCTACCAGCACATGATCCTTTTTTCATATTAGAGCAACCAAAGGGATACAAATTTGCTTTGTAGTGACAGTATTGGAAAAATCAAGCTTCCTAATCTTTTTATATTGATCTTCTCTTAAGCAAGTTGATGGACTGGATTTTGCTTCCATTATATTCCTACGTATCTCTCCAGACCTTTTTATCTGGGACTCTAACCCCATGCAGAGAGAAATCTGTTCCCAAAATCAAAGAGGCTGGTTGATTTAGGAGTGTGCATATGTGTGTTCAGCATGACAGAGCTGGCAAATAACTTCTGAAGAGAGTGTTACAGGAAAGGCCTTTTGATGGTGGATATATAGTATTTTATATATCACTGCGTAATATATAGTGAATATGGTATAAGTGAAAGAGACTACACTATGATATGCAAAAATCCCATGGAAGTGTGTTTACCAGGTAGGGATCCCCACAGGGTCTGCAAGGGATGTGTGAGTCTCAAGTGACAAAGACTTAAAGGGTGAATAACAGCCAGCTAAATTTTAGTCTGTTGTCCAAGTGTGCTGGGGCTCCTGTTTAGACACAATGAATGAAGAAATTCCGCTTACATGTCTGTGGACTACTGGTATGCTTATTTTGCAATACATAAGGTTTGGTACAAAGGTTGCGTGACATTTAGACTCCACAGGCATGGTCAATAGCAAAATAACATGAAATGCAATATCAGCAACAATTTTTCATAGCTCCATGTTAAAGAACATGGAATAAAATACACAGAAATGCCACATAGCTTGACTATGTGATGTCAAGGTTGGTGCTGCCTGCTAGAACTGTGGTTCTGTCCTCCAGGATGTAGTGCTTTTTTTCAAAGCACATCATGTTCAGAAGAAGAACAGGAATTCATGGGATGATTGCAGGACAGAATATTGTCCAAAGTGTTTGTCAATAGCTCTTGAAACCGGAGCTTGCAAAAAGACCTGGCAGAGGATTCATGAGGGTCTCCTTCAGCCTGAACCAGTGAATCAGTTTGTTCCAAACAATTCAGTCCACGACAACAGCTTCAAGGAACTGTTTGAAGACTAACAATTACACTGAATCTGAAGAATTAGCACTTAGAGACATTAAAAAGAATAAACTGATATGTGTATCCAGATATTTGACTGTGTGTCTCTCAAGGGCAGGTTACAGTACAGCCAAGAACAGAACAGTAATTCAAACTGTAAAAGAAAAAGAAAAAAAACCAAAACAAACAACTTTTATTCGTCTTCAAGAATGCATTATTTTGGATATTTACATCTGAAGTCTGCTTTTCTATTAATTTATTTTTCTCCAAGTTCAGACTTGTACTTTAAAATTTTTCTGCTCATTAACAGTAAAACAGTTTAACATTTAACTTTTTTTTTTTCAATTTAATTTTGCTGAAGTTGTTTGGAAAAAAAGATGCAGAGGTAAACAGAGATTCTGCAGACACAAACAAAGTTAGTGCATCTGTTCTTGAATCCCTTGCCTAGGAGATGTAATGGATACTAAGGCACCGTATCCAGTGTTTTAAGGACTTGGTTACATTATACAGCATATCTGAAAAATGGCTGTGTCATTATTTACGTTGTACAGAACAAAGGAGTATTCAGAAAATGTCATGGATGATTAAAGCAGGAAAAAATGAAATCCATTCCCCACACTGACACTTATTTTCCTTGTGTCCTCATACAAGTTTCATCTTGCAGGCTGCTTAAGCACATGCTTTCTGGGTGACTCACCTCACTCCAGTGGCAGGCTCTAAGACGTATGAGGAGTACATATTCAATACACACAAGTGTTTTCAGAAAGAAAGGCCTTCAATTTTACATGCCTCATTTCCCTTATCCTCAACATCAGGAGGATATATTTCTTAATTTTGTGGGACTGAGAGAACACATAATTGTTTGAGATGTCAAAGGGAAGGTTTTAGCAAGTAAGATAAACACAGAGACAGCAAAATGCCAGTACACAAGGTACAAGTGCAGCTGAAATGAAAATCTAAATTTTGAGCTCTGAAATAAAAAAGTACTTTAAATAAGGTTTCCTGCTAGAAGAAAAAGAACATCAGTAGAAAAAATATTTATACAACTTGAGATTACAGGTTTTTAAGATATTTAGATCAGCATTTACCTAAAATGTAGCCCATCCTTAAACATATCTAGAGATAAAATTAATTATTTAGTGTGACACTTTGTTGTGTGTCCCACAGAATTCTTATCTGATTTGATTCTCAAATTGATTTGTTTGTTAGGTGTAGGACACCTGCACTAGTCCTACTTTATTTGCTGGCTGGGTGGACACACAGCTGTGATGGTTATAGCTAACTCTGCAGAAACATTCTTTGTCACATAAAGTAGGTGGAAGCTGAATGAAGCAAAGAGCAGGTTCACTCCAGTTTTCAAAATAATGGTTTTTTTGTAACCTTTAGCTAGACCATTAAAATGCACACAAAAATCTTGGATCTTTTGGAAAAAAATTCACTTTATTTACAATGGATTTTTCTTTTACCTTACCAAACCCCAAATGGGTACCTTATACATGCTTATTGCTCCTAGGCATGCATAAAATCTACAAGAACAAGTGGAAAAATGCAGAATCCCTAGCATTTTTATACACACAGGCTTGGGGTCTGGCAGTTGCTCATTTGCACAGTTACCTGTCTGAAGGCAGGCAGGTTTTTGGGTGAGATAAAATGAATAACCTGGCGGTTGTACTCCTGTGTCACACAGTAGCTCCAAATTCTGCTGTTTGGACCTCCTTATGAACAGGCTAATCCTGACAGTATAGCTATGAGTTAAAGGGTAAGTAGGGCAGTTTTGTGGAGGTGGACTCTGTTTTGGAGAAAAGGAGCAGTAGAATTAGTCAGGGATACCTTTTCTTCACCTCACAGCTCACAGAGATTAAATGTTCTGTGTTACAGCAATAGATAGGGTGGGATTTGAGGCATGTCACAGCACAGAGACAGGAGCAGCTGCTGTCGTTTTTAGTGGCAATTCCAGAGGAAACCAAATTAATAACCTGTAATGGTAATGGCTGCTTTATGAAATTCTTCCTTTTGAAATTATGGGCTGCATAGATAAGACAGTGAGTGAGATGAATGTAGTAGAATGTATATATGAAATACATCTTATAAATGCAACATAGGTAAATAATTTAATATAGATTATATAATTATATATATAATGGAACATATGAACGAAAATTAAGCTTGGCTTCAAGCATGCGGGAAATTGGTGGTAGAGCTGGAAGCTGGACAACTTGTGTTAGTCAGAAGATCATTCAGCAAAACCTGAAGGAAGGTTTATTTCTGTATTAACTTTCATTTTTTCAGGCAGCCTTGCCCTTCTAAAGATATCCCTTCAAAAGATGGACCTTTTAAGAATGTCTGCAGACCTGGACTCCCTGAGATTAACTAAGGGCACACATTTCAAAGGGAAGTGGTGTTCACGGGAATTCTCTGCCAGCCACCCAGATCTCAGTTGCAGAAGTAAAGGATAAGTAGTAAAGGAGTTTAAATTTCCTCAAGCTGCCTTCTGTTGTGCTTCAGCTTTGATCTGCCAGGATTACCTTGAGAGGTGGGAAAAGAGGTCAATTTTCCACTTTCACTTGACACTTCCCCTTTCTCTAGGGGCTGCTGAGTTAGTGCCCACTGCCTACCTAGGTGAGATGAATGCAATACCAGAACCTGCGCTTTCTGGGTGCTGACTGACTTCACAGGCTGTTAGATGAGGGACTCAAGGATTTTCCTTGGTTTCAGTGTAGCTGCCAGACAACTACAACCAGAGAGGTGGACTTTCTACTCTGATCAGCCCACAATGCCACCGTCTTTACCTTGTCTTTTCTCTGTGGTCCCACAGAGCTTGACTTCCTAGGAAACAACCTTTACATAGCCTTACAAGTTATCTTTCTCCATCCCCAGATTAAAACCTTTCTTTGTGGTGATTTAAAAAAAGATTTAAATCTGCTTAGGTGGCTTCTGGTTTTTTTTATGAAGTTAAATATGTTGTCTTCGTGTGTTGTTTTACTCCTTCATTTTTGTCTTTGGAGTTATATTTAGGCCTTTGTTTTATTATTAATTATGTGTCATCCTTTTGTCTGCTCTTATCACACCTCAAACAATAGATTTGCAGCCATAGCCAAGGCTTCTGTCTTCTTCAGTAATACAAATATTTGGCAACAGAGCACAATGTGTGTTTGTTTTTAAACAACCATCACATGGAAGCTCTCATGTCCTTGCACTGTTGTCAGCTGTTGCAAAGGACAGAATAGCAGATGGTAAAATGGACTAGAAAAAATTACTAAGCATGACTTGAGCTGCAGTAGGAGTAAGAGGGATCAGAAATAATGCTGTCCTCCACTCCAGGATCCAGCTTTTTGCAAACTTCTGGCTCCGTTATTCTGGTTGTATATCTACTTGGCACTGGATGAGGCTGGTCCTTGTGCTGTGGCTTTCCTGGAAGGAGGAAAGCAGTGGTAGAGCACGATGGCCAGGGTGCATGTGCCCTGGCCCCTCACTCTTGGAGCTGCCTTGCTCTGTTACAATCCTCAGCTGCAGTGCGCTGTGAGAGGTACCATGGGCTGGTATTGTACACCACTTATCTACAGCTCATCATACAGCTCAAATGTACCCTGCAGACTCAGACCCACAAGGTGAAAACAAATAAAACCTGAGATACAGTTTTTGTTTCCCCTGGGGCAGGAAGCAGAAACCTCAGTGACAGGAAGCAGAAACACTGATCTAACCTGTTTAGCTGGTCTCAACTGTCCTTGAACTGATCACAGTACTGGTGGTAACCTCCAGGACTTCCAATATGCTTTGTCTCTCATGGCAATCTGTGTTCAGTCCAGGGACAATTTTAAATCAGGCATGCAAAAAGCCAAATACAGCTTCTTCACTGGGCCCAGCCAGACCTGCCACCATGGTCTATGCATGGGGTAAGCTGCTTCTGTCCACTCTGCTCCCAAGACACAAAGGGCAGATAAAACAGCATCATGGAAATTTCTAGGAAATGCAGTGAGTCAGTTCCTGTTAATGATGAGACCCCTGTGAGTCAGATCATTAGCACTGATTTCCACTTTCATTGCTCTTGCTGTTGTTGGGCTTTTTGTTTGTTTGTTTGTTTGTTTGTTTTAAGAGAGGGGACATTTTCATTTTACAACTGTTTTTAAACTACTTTCCTAAGGAAATAGGTCTTACATGGTAATTGATCTCTATTTGCCCATCCTTTCCCAGAAACTTTTGTGTTCATCATCAAGAAAGGTAGCATTTTCAAAGTTGCTAAGTCCCTGCAATGTTCATGAAAACAGCTGGCTGGATAGAAGAAAAAGCCCCTGTTAGTGCTGTGGTGAGAGACATGCCACAAAAGCAACTCACTCTATGAGTCACCAGAGAATCCACACCTCTAGATGGCAGGAAAAGCTTCAGAGTTTGCATGTTATATTAGACCTCAAACAGAGACACATCTATTAGAAACTAAAAATAATCATCACCGTTGCTCCCAAGAAAACTGATTTTTAATTGTATAAAACCCATCCTGTAAAAGAAGCATTTGTATCTGGCTCTGTAGATTCATATGCTCCCCTCTCTCCATACACATTAAGATTTAAGGTACTCATCAGTGGGAAATATGTATAACCTCCCACAGGACTGCAGTCTCTCCTTCAGTACTAACATATTAAAACCAGACTTCTTAAACATTCATATTAATTAGTCTGTAAGGAACCATTATCAAAATATGGTGTGAATACATAATTATGAGGGTGTGTTGTCTGGCAGAAAAATGAGGGTCTGATCCTGCCTCCTCCCAAGTAAATGGCAGCTTCAGCACTTGTTTTCGTATAAGCAATAGTGAGCCCTAAGGCAGCAGAAACGGGAGACAATTTTCCCCTTCCTGCCTCCCTGGAAGCACTGTCTCACCCTTGCTGAGAAAGCACTTCACCCCTCCTGGGAGGGGAGATAGAAAGCAGAGCGTTTGGCGGCTATTATCAATATTCATGCACAGCTGCAATTCACAGGCCTTATTCCCTGCTGAAATGTGCCATTAGCTGCAGCAGGGCTAGACCCAGAGGGGGACAGACCCCTGTTAGTGCCAGTCAGGAATTCCTGGCTGTCCTCTGGGTGCACCTACTGTCCTGCCACAGGAGAGGACAACCTGGTTCCTCTTGTGTCAGGGCTGCTTTATCACCTGGTCCTGGTCCTGTGAGAAGGGCCAGCAAACTGTCCTGCATGTGACGAGGCTTCAGGCAGTTGCAGAAGTTCAAATTCTGCCATTTCACTGGGCTTATAGGCAAAACCTTTGTCTGCCCCTGATAAATGCAGTTCCAGAGCCTGCAGGATATGGCAAGCTAAGTGTTAATATTAAAATATCAGTCCCACAGCTCATCTCTGATGAGGATCTCATTTGTTTGGGTTTTTTTGTTTGGTCTATTTTGTCCGAAATAGAAAATAGCATGGTCTAGAAAATGCAGAATGGGACTGGAAAACTGGAAGGAAATCTCAGATCTTGTTTTTCTGCCACTGATTTGTTTGCAGTCCTGGGAGAATATGAGGATATTATTTCCCTAGCCCCAATTAATGTCTTGTTTATAATCTGGTGGAAGTGCTTTCCCTGCTGTTTCCCATCCCCAAGTTTCCCTTCTTGGCTTAGCCATATGCAAAAGCTGTGGTTTTTTTGCTAGCACTAGAACTCATCCCCTCCTGATCCAGGATTTCTCTCTCTCCTGCCATTCTTGTCTCTCCCATCCGCTGCAGCACAGTTGCACTGCATTGGGAAGAGCAAGGGTAGAATACGGGCTTGTTCCCAGCTGCCACTCACTGCCCTCCCTGCCTGAGTGCTGGGAGGGGACAGCTGTCCTGACAGAGGGTCCTCAAGGTGTCCAGCACTCTGGGTACTCCACCACCCAACAGCTGCCCTGCTGTTTTAGGAACAATGCTCTGGCAAGACATCTGCAAAGGGATTCCATTTCACACTCTTTGCTGGTATAACTGGACAGGTGTGCTACAAACACCATCATGAGATTTTCAGTCATGAGATTTAATGACTCTCATTGAAGATAGGCAGACTCAGAGACAGAAATCTCTTAATGATGCACATAACCTTGACAGTGGAAGCATGGACCTCCCCTTGGTGTCTTGCAGTAACAAGTTCCTACACCAGTCAACATCAGTGACCCTGGTGGTGGTTGGACTGGAGTTCCTACTTTATTTTTACCAAACAACTATTGCATATCAGTAACAGCAAAGGTCAGTTATTGTTTAGAGAAAACCAGATCTGTAACAGGGCATGCATTCAATGAGATTTTCTCCATATGTACAATAGAAAATTTCAGAAATCCCTTCTAGGTACATAGTTATTCTCTTTTTTGCATCTAATTACTTCTAAAAATCTGGCCTTCGGTCACTGATCACTTGAACTGAATTATTGCTTGTGAGCAAGTGAAGAGGAAGAGGGAGCCTTATCAAGTTAGCAGCCTTTTAACACTCAAACATCACCCTTTTCTATTAGAATTTCCCCCACTTAAATGTTCTGTTGGCTTTTAGGAGAACAAGAAGTTGAAATACATCAGGAGCTGAGGGAAAAGGTTATTCTCACCTCTCTCTAAATATTATATATCCTTGGGATTTCAGAAGTGTCCTGAGACAAACAGTGCCAAAAGCTTTAGTTTGGTTGATATATACTTAGCCAGAAACAAATTCCCAAGCCTTGGATATTTTCACCAACTTTTGTCTCTTTCTAAGCAATATTCTTTCTGTGAAAGTAAACAGTTAACAATCCCTGCAAAATGAACATTTTCTAATTGGATTTAGTGAAGTCAGGACTGCATGTTGATGATGTGCTCAATAAGCTGCTTTAACCTGGGACCTTTAGCACAGAATTTGATTATGGCAGTGGTTGTTTAACTAGAAATGCCATCCAAAATGCAAGTAAAGCATGCAGCTATAGTGACTGTACCTAGCCACTAGAGAGAGACATTATCCCATGTAGTAAAGTGAAATGTTTCACTTGCTGTCGTGGTTTAACCCCAGATGGCAACTAAGTTCTACACAGCCACTCACTCACTGTCCTCTGAGGGATGAGGAAGAAAATGGGAAGGATAAAAGTGAGAAAACTCCTAAGTTTGGATAGAAACAGTTTAATTGGTAAAACAAAAGCTGTGCACACAAGCAAAGCAACACAAGGAATTAATTCCCTGCTTTCTATGGTCAGGCAGGTGTTCAGCCATCTCTAGGACAGCAGGGCTCCATCACATGTGACAGTAAATAGGGAAGACAAACATCATCACCCCAAACATCTCCCTTTTCTCCTTCTTCCGCCAGCGTTATATGCTGAGCATGATCCATATTGCCTGGGACATCCCTTTGGTCAGTTGGGGTCAGCTGTCCTGGCTGTGACCCCTCCCAACTCCCTAAGCACCCCCAGCCCCCTCGCTGCTGGGGAGGGGTGAGGGGCAGAAAAGGTCTTGGCTCTCTGTGAGCCCTGCTCAGCAAGAACTAAAACATTCCTGTGTTACCAACACTGCTTCCAGCCCAATTCCAAAACACAGTCCCACACCAGCTACTATGAAGAAAATTAACACTACTACAGAGTTAAGTTTTTTGTTAACTCAAACCCAGCAAACTTCCGAATCCAGGGACCTCACCTCAGAGCAAAGTATCCTGTTCATCTGGAGCAGATGGCAGAATGGACTCCCTGATCAAACCTTGGAGAGCTGTGGCCACGACGGCATCGCATGCTGCATGTACAAGGAGGCCATTCCAAAGCACTGTAACAATGATGTGGGGAAGGTGTTAAATTTACATTTATATATTTTCAATCAAATCAGTGCATGTGCAGTTAGGGAAGTAGTGGGTTAACTATTGTTCTTGGACGGAGCAGGGCAATGCTAATCAAGTCCATGCAGGTAACTTCTTGCAGTGTGACACTTAGGCAGACAAACAGATTTTTTGGGCTTTACAGGAAGATCAGGAGCCAGACTGTATAGCATTGTTGCAAAACCTTCAGCACCAGAGTTCCTCCACGGTGTGTGCTTAAAATAAGTAATGCTGGCCTTGTTTTGACCCAGGTGTGTTTTAATCCCAGACAGGAGAGTGCTGGTGCACGGTGCTGTCAGCACCAACCTCGGAGGCTGCACCAGAGCCTGAATGGTTAACGCGGGCTGCTCGGCCCTGAGATTAACAGGTGCTCATGTGTTCGGAAAGGAGAACCGGGCAGACTAGAAACTCTCATGAACTGATAGCGGAAATGTCCATAAAACCAACACTACATCCAGGCTGATAAATGTGTGCTGCGGACTTGGATAATGCCCGGAGGTCAAAAGCTACACTTCTATTTGTAAAGCCTGCCAAGGCGTTCAAGCTTCCAAGCACAGGAAGATCTAGTGAAAGTAACAGTGGTGGGAAATGCGGGAAGTCTGATCGTGCTAAAAATGTATCTGGATGCAAAACTGGCTTGTCCTGTGAATAAGCTGGATAGTGCCCGACGAGTGACGGCACTGGGTATTTAACCCCCGGTGATTTTCTGCAGGCAGGTGCCAGCTCTGAGTCCCAGAGGAATTCCTTGAGAGGGGACTAAGCACCGCCTTGCTGTTTTGATCTTTCACAGAGTACCGAGCAGGGATCTGCTATTAGGATCAAGTGGTCATTTCCTATGTGATTAGTTTTCTTTAAATGCAGGCAAGGAATAGCATCGTCCTCGTGTGGGCTGTTTTAAGTTATTTGGGGAGTCCTGCAGTTCTCCTTTTTGCTAACGTGAAAACACTAGATAACACGTATTTGATTTACGACTTCTAATTATTTTATATTGGTTCTTAAACTTTGAGTTAGAACTTATATTAGTATCTTTGTTTGCACCTGCACTTACTCTCAATTTCTCAAAATAGAGTAGAGGTTCGCTTGTGAAAATCCCGTTAAATTTCACAGGCTGCTTTGAAAATCTCGGTAGTAGCACTTTAATGCTCTGAAGGTGCGGGTTCAGCTGTATGCAAACATGCAAGGAGAAGTCTCGGTCTGGGTTTCCACTAGGACTTAACTAGGTGCACGTTGAAAGTGAGCATTCAGTTTTTGTCTTGCAAATTAGCCAGCACTCAACTGAGGGGAGTCCTCAATCATTATGCAAATAATAGACGGGTAAAATCCCCTTTTCTTTTTATATAGCAGCACACCCTTTAGCGCATCCTCGGAATTAATCAGTTTTAAGGATTGATTACTGTAAGGCACCACAATCTGCTGGCATTACAATATTAAAATGCAACCTCTTAAAAGCCCCTTTTTAAAAAGCTAACCAAGCCTGGATTGCAGGCAGGGGTATTTCCTGACCAGCTGTGTTGGTTCCGAGAAGCTTTTCTAGAATCTGGCATGACACTTTCTAGCATCTTACAAGTGTTCAACACTTATACTTTTACCATATTTTCTGCATACTGGAAAATTACCTGTACATATTAACATTTCAATGAAATACTCCTGTGTCACATGGTGATACATGCGCAAGCAGCACTTGAAAAGTCTGTAAATCAATAGAGAGTTTTGAGGTTACACTCTGAGTAAAAAAATATGCAATTATATACATCTGACTACCATCTTGATGGTTGATACTAATTCTCTAAGATGAGAAACATGAGAAAAAGCCATGCTCAGTTTTCACGGGAAGAAAGGGGGCAAAAAAGGGTTCAAGACAGATTCAGAGGAATAATTGTTTTCTGCTTCTCTAGGGCAACACAGCATATTGCTATTTGCATTTCCAATATGGATCTATCATCCCACTCTAAAATTCAGCAAGTCCAGACTACTGTGCAAAGGGAATATGAAGAGTTTCAAGAACTTTATGGAGACTTGAGCTTGACTGTGAGGGGGCTTCAGTGTCCTCCCGAAGGAAGTTATTTAAGAAGTTATTGTTCTGTTGTGACAAATTTGTGGTATTCCCTGTCCACCACCTAATTCTAACTTCATTTGAGCTGTGCATAGGCACAACATGATTAACCTTACTTTACAGAGAAGACTTTATTAAAGCTTCTCTTTCACAATTATCATTCTGCTTAATGAACAAAAAATATTTTCTGCTCTCACCCCAATACAGACAACCTCAGGTCAGTGACCTTTCAGTAGTATGTCTAAAGAGTTATTGACTCATTTCATTTAGATATGGAGATGAAGTAGTGATGAAAGAATGTCTGTCTTTACAATATAAGAATTCCTGATGAGGACAAGGAGCACACAATAATGCCATTGCTCAATGTATCCAGGGCAGTTTTCGTCTGTGTGTAAAGATGGGGATTTTGGGAAGCCAGGTGGCCAGTGCTGTGTGCTTACACACTCATGCTATGTATATAGACTTAATAACTTTCCTTTGCTGCTGAGTATACATTTCAGCTTTGAGAAACTCAAGATTAAGTGTTTTCACTAGTTTGAAAGTGGGGAAACTGAGATGGGAGAAAGCCAGTGGCTGGAATGAAGCCGGAAGTCCTGGCTAGCTCAGGACTGTAAGGCTCAGAGTTCTGTGTTCAGACCGTGCAACCACAGGCCTGTGCAACAATGACAAGTTTCAGTTCATTCCCATTTGTGGAGAAAAATGAGACCATTCAAATAACTCAGTAGTCCCTTTCTCTAGAACAGGAATGCATCCCATTAAAAGGTGTATCAGAAGAAGTAAAGGTACCCTAAGTTTATACCAGTCGTCCTTTTTTTCCTCTGTTGATTGCACTCTTTCAGCACCCATGTTCTAAAGGACTTTGAAACTGACGTGGCTGTTTATTAAAAGGAAACTTCTCAGGGTGGCTCAGCTTAATTGTGTTCTCATTGGAGTGAAACAGGATGCTTGGCGCAAACCTTATTTCCTTCATTTCACTCTGTTCTATTCCAAGCACTTTTCCTGCATCCTGAAGTAAAATATCAGTGATGCTGCATTTTTTTGAGCACAGGGCATTTGAAAGGATGCATGATCAAGAAAATTTTCATTTACTGATCTTGGAGGCATTGGGGATGCCCACGTCTTACCGTGGGCAATTCTTTAGAGCCACTTTTCCACTTTTCCCAGTTTCCACTAGAGGGGTTACATGTTCTAGTTCAGAGTGCTGCAACAGCCCAGGATAAGATGGAGCTGCTTCTTGTCCACCTATATTTTTAACTGCTACAGTTAATTCACAAATACAATAATGAGCTGACAGTACTAGGGCTGGAGGCCTTAATAACCATTACAAAAATCATTAATTACCAAGAAATTAGAGAGGTGTCTGTTAAGTGGTTAAATTTGCAACCTTCTGTCCACAAACAAGAAATCCAAAGCTTGCCTGAATCATAGCTAACTTCCCACACATTGCTTATAAGCTATATCTTGTTTATTTCTGCATATATTACTCTCAGTAAATGATTAGATTTGTCACCCATGACCCAGTATGCTGTTTGCAATTATTTCTTTTATTAAATTAATCACTACATATTTGCTTTGAGAAATTATGTATGATATCTATCGATGCACGCATGTGTATGAGTGTATGTGAGCACATGAATTTCCCTGATTGCCTTTCCTCTTGTATGGCAAATTAAAAATAACAGGCATTAAAGCTGGCAGAGTTACACTGACAGGGAAATCAGCTCAGAGGGAGGGGGGGAAATTGCTATATAAAGTTTTTTTCTTTTGTATTTTAAGTATTTCTACTTATGTATTGAATTTTAATGATCTGGACAGTCTAATCTTCACTAGCAGATGTATAAACACTCGTGGCTCTAAGATTTAAGGGTGCTGGTGTGGACTGCACTCAGCTTTGCTTTTTCCACCGCCCACGTCTTGTGGATGTGCCTGGGTTGGGGGGATCTGCAGACATATGGGCCCTCACCATATCTTTGGCACTTTGTGTAGCAGTTATACTACCCAGATAATTCCTTTGCAGAATCAGATCCTTTGTGAATTACTTACTGGGTGAAAGTAATTCATGTGGCTTGTCACTTTTTGCTGGGGAATGTAAAGCCTCTCCTTTATACAATGACAATTAATTTGAAGTAGTTCGTTTTCTAGGAAAACTAAACCTTATTGTATGTGTAGAAATAGAACTTCCATCAGTTTGGGCTCCTGTAAAGTTGGGGTTTTCTTTGTTTTGTTGTTGTTTGGTTGCTTTTCTTTTAATAAAAATCTTTCTATTTCTGTTTAGTTTCCATGTAATCTTTTAAATATTTCATCCTATCAGATTTCTGTTCTGTCATGTGCTTTATTTTTCATTGCAATGCTTTCTCTGTCTTCTCCGAACATAATTTCCTCTGAGCAGAATTCACCCCCAACAGCTTCTGAGCTGAATTTACAGACCCATTGTGTTTGAGTGGGTTCAAAATGAGACAGAAATACTCACTTTTAATCTGTTATATTTCTGAGGTGTTAATTAGTTTGCCACCTCTTGTTTGCCACTCAGTTCAAACTGGCAACCCGAATGCTATGAGAAATTCTTTTAATAATCTTCTAAGAAGATGATATGGCGTAATTTACTTCTGCAACAAGTAACTTGCTTCAGGAAGGGGATCACTGAGACCAAGACAGTTGTGATAATGTGGATTTCAAAGCATAAACACTTCAGCTTGTAAAGAAACCAGATTTAGGACTATTAAAAGACAAAGTTTAAACAACCTTGTAGATTTCGTTACTTTTGTCTGTAAATATGTAGTGTTCTTTATCCACATACAAAGGGTGTGTTGGAGCCTCCAGTAGGTACACACACAAATTCCTTTCTTGAGTTTTTGACTCTGTTCCTTTCTTAACTAACAATGAATTCAGGGACACTAGGTTTTACATCACCTCGGTAGATGATCTGCTCGGTTCCACCTTGCTGCAAAGCAACAAGGCAGAGATGGCAGGGAAGTGATGTTTGAAAGAAACAGCCTCGTACCTGCGCAGAGCGAGTACATGTGTGAACCCGCCCTGACACACGAGTGAACTGTGGGGTTTGAAGTACTGCATTGTTTTGTCTTCTGGGCTGCCTGGAGTCCTTCCAAGTGCAACTAACAAAGGCTTGAAGAAAGGATTCAAAACACCATGAGGGAGGGAAATATCTTTGCTAAAGACTCAAATGGGTTTTTGGTGCATTGCCAGGTGTGCAGGGGAGGGTGCCCAGAGCTGATGCAGCTGCAGCGAGCCCCGGGCAGGTACCCAGCTGTCCCCACAGATGCCAGGCAGCCACCACTTCCCGAGTTCCCAGGGGGAGCCT
This sequence comes from Corvus hawaiiensis, assembly GCF_020740725.1. NCBI lineage: Eukaryota > Metazoa > Chordata > Aves > Passeriformes > Corvidae > Corvus > Corvus hawaiiensis. The sequence goes on from NC_063216.1 coordinate 5,621,738, forward strand.
GAGGAAAGTACTGGCAGAGCAACAGGTTTGGGGAGAGCAAAGGGGATATCCCATCTGGAAAAACGCTTCTGTGTGCACGAGCCAAGGCTTTCCCTTAAGCTTTTTCTTGGTTGCCTCCCTTCCCTTTGCTCCCAACCAAAAATAGGGTTCACCACAAATGAAAAGACTGTTTGGATTTGGAACCCAAACTCTATGGGTTACAGACAGACAGATGATCTGAGTAGAAATTATTTTCTCTCTTTATACAAGCAGAAGAACCCCTGGGGCTGAACTGTCCAGGCTTCAGAAATAAAATCATCAGGAGAACCCTGCAACCCATAGAGTTGTATTCAGGTTTGATATTCAATTCAAATATTCACCTGAAATTCTGTAAGATGTTGCTTCCTCTTTTGGACTTAGTGGAGGCTGCTATGGCAGTTTTCATTGGTTTCATTGTAAAATCCCAAACCAGAAAACTTCATTTTGGCCCCAAGTCTGCAATACAAGGATTTGGCACACGGATTCAGTTTATAGTTGGTGTAATTTATCCATGTTCTCTGTCAGTGGAAGACACTGTCCATCCTGTCTAGAAGCCTCCCAGTTGCACAAAGCTTGCAGGATGAGTTCTTAGACACAGAAGCGCATGGGAACTCCAGATATCACACTGCCAAGTAGAGCTAACACCAGCTGTGGAATTGCAACTCTTAAAATGCCCATGGCACCTTCCTACAGGGGCATGTCTGGAAAACACCTCCGCTTTTAGCATTAAAAATGCCAGTAGCCAGGAACACACCTGAAGAAGGCCAGTCAGCACCTTTCAGCTGTTTGTCTGTGCAATCCCATATCCCACCAAACACAGCTGCCAAGATGATAATCACTTTCAGCCAGTGACTTTTTTCATGAATGTCACAGTTTGAGCAGGGTATATTTTGTGATCTGCTAACCTTCCTTCCTCTATCTGTCAGAAGTTGGTTATGATCAATTGGCACTGGCACAACTCATCTTCTAAACAGCCAAGGATCTTTAAAACAGCTTCACCTACTTCAGTTCTTGTTTTTAAGAGAAGGGATTTTAAAGCCAGAGAAGTTGTCAGACCTCACTCCAGTTCACACAGGCATCAATGACAGAGATGCGGCTGGAACTGAGCAGGAATCCTGTTAGTTAATTTCTTAGGCTGGGTTTTCCTCTGTATTTACCTTACACATTTTTCCTTCTCCCTTTTTTGTCTGACATCCTTTACTAGAAATTTGCTAATCTCAGGATTACGCAAGGGAGCATATTTTCAGTCACAGGATGCTCACATGCTTCATGGACCAGGGTGAACTTGAGCTCTATTGCACACTTGTTGCCACACACACACACACACACACACAAACAGGCACACAAGCACTGGCTGAGCACTGATCATCAGGGAATTCATTACACCAAGAGGGATGAAGATGAGCTTGTGAAGTACAGTAACAAGCAAGATTGCACTTACCACCTCTGTGGAATAAATATATCCAAAAAAAGTCATTCCTTTTCCTTCAAAAATGATGTTCATCTCTGTGCATTGTTCTCTGATGAGCTGTGTCACCACGGAAATGGTAATCCTGCCACTTGTCAGCAAGCTGCTTTTTAGGAAAACAGCGGGCGAGGAGGGTAAACAGGTTGTAGGGGAAGGTAACATGAGAGTAGGAGGGTGATTGGTTTTCAATGCCATTCCAACTATTCAGCCACTAAATAGATTATAACTGTGAACAAAGAGATCTGAAATAGGCAAAGATAGCTTTTCCAGCTCTGGAGTGCTTCAAGAGATGCTAAATGTTCCTGAGCAAAAATGTCCTTACCTGCTATAAAACAAAGACTAATATTTAATTATTCTGAAAGCCTTGAAAAGTCCCATAAGTCTGGGAGCAGCCTACCTACTGAAAGCAGTGTTAAAACTCACTAGCTGATGGCCGATGCTCTTCAGGGCTCCTTTGTGTCTTGGTGCATCTTCCTGCTGTCCCATGCCTGTTGTTGACCCTTCTCCCTCCTTCCCCCTTAACATTCAGTGCCTGCTTCCTTATGGATACTAGTTATGTCACAGTCACTTTTCTTTTTGAAAACCTCCTTACTCAAAAAGGAAATTTAATTAATCAGCTGCATGAAAGCCTTCACTGTCAAAATATCAGTTTGAATCTATGAAAGAGAAAAGGAAATTCCAGATATAAACAGCTGGTGTCTGGGTGAGAAGGACTTCACGAATATTATAGTTGGAGAGTCCTTGCTGTGAACTCTTGGATTTGCTCTTTGTCTGCAAGCCTGGCTTCTAATCCCTGCCCTGGGTTTACAAATACCAGCCCCATTTCTGGCTTGGAGGATGAATACAATAGGGTTTTAGTGCAGATTTCTTTCTGAACAAAAGTCCTTCTGCTTTTTCCAAACTTTTCGGTTTGTTTTGAAGTCAGTTATAAGAAAAAATACAAACACCCCTCACCACACACACACTAATTCAGAGACCTCTAATTGGTCTGACAGGTTCTGAGTGAGGTTTTTTCAATTTGCTAATAGATCATTTTCTGCAGGTCCCAGAGTGCCACTTGACTTCTTGTTTCTATCTTGATTTCATCCTTGTGGCCTGACATCTTCTGTTCTGTCCTTCTTTCCTGCTTTGACTCTTCTGCACAGGGCCCTGAACCTGGTGCCAGCAGGAGGCAAAACCTCAGGTTTCCCTGCCCAGGAGCTCACCCTATATTCCAGCACATCCTGGGACTGTCTGGTGCTCAGCCATAGGTTGTGGGCTCGTCACCCACAGCAGACCACAACAGCTGTTTCAGTGACATGGTCAGAAAGGAAAATCAGCTCATTCAAACCAATCCAACCCAAAAGGTGTTTTTTGCTAGTGAAACTTCAACTTTATCAATAACAGCTCTTTACATAAACATTTGCAGAAATAGATCATTTGTTTACTCATCTCTTACTTTATTTTGTCTGGAGAGAAGTAGTTCTATCAAAATAAAATTTAAAAAAAGGATAAAAAAATATTTTCCTGAATGACCTTAATTTTTGGCAAAAGATTTGCAGTCAAGTCTTAAGTTTCCGAATGACTAAGAGTGAATGGATGGTGGGGACACCTGTTCTCCTTGGAAGCTTTTATGTTCTGCTATGTGAACTGGGGAAGCTGGATCACCAGTCACATGGCACATGTTTAAAAACATTATTGAAATGAAACTCTTTTAAAAAATAGTATACAAGCCTGCAGCACAAGTGTTTGGGTTTTGACTGGGTATTTTGTTTGGTTTTGGGTTTATTTTTCATTTGGGTTCTTTTGTGAGTGTAGGTGCATACATTTTCTCTGTGGGTTTTGTTGGGGCTTTTTGGTGGCTGAGACTGAGCTCCAGAAAAGCAATTTAGGGTCACATATAAGTGCTATTGACATTTAGTCAGATAGCAGGTATGTAATTGCTTTAGAATAGTTTTGAATATGTGACAACTAGGATCAATGTATCTAACGTGTGCTAAGCTTTGCTCGTCTGCTTTGGAGTCTTTGGCTGCTGAAATCAGCAAGTTGAAGTGTTTTAGGAATATTTGTGCCTATGACTTGATGTGCTGAGATTTGATTCTCACCGGGTTCAGCAGCTTTATACAGCTTTGTGCATTGTTATATTTGTGCTACTTAGTGTTGCTGATATCTGGAAATTCCTAATATTGTATATAATTTTTGTTCATGTAATATTAAGTCACATTTCTGACTTAAATAAATCGATTATATAAAGCTGTAAAGTTCCACAAATTAGCTGTGCAGTGTGAAACACCCTGATGTAAATCATGGAATACTTATGATGTGTTTCTTATATTGCAGACTATTTTCTTATACCACAGAAGCACATGAATACAGTGAGAAAGTAATGTTTGTTGTGTTGTTTTGTTTTCTCTCATGCTATTATTTATAATTTCTAATGCCATGTCTTACATCCTGTTTCACAACAAGAGTCAGATACTCTTGTTTAACTGTTAAGGAATCTGAACAGTTTGATTCCAAATAAGGGCAGCTCTGACTAGACACACTAAGAAAATAAAAGGCAAACCCCACTCTCCTCTCCTGGTGCAACCTGACTGCCAGAGTAGTTCCCACAGTACTGCACAGATAGCTAGGTTCATTTTGGAGCATCCAGCTGTGAGGTGACACACTTAATGCACCAGTGATCTGATCCAGTCTAGAAAATCTTTGGGGCCTGATTCTCCGGTGCCTCTCACCTTGTGCAGTCATTTGTAGTGAACAGCCTGAATGCCCACACACTGGAAAAGCAGAATATAAAATATTTTGCACTGTTTATCCTTCACTGCATACCTGTAGCCACATAAGCAGGTGCATGAGGTAAAACAGGCTTTGAATTCCTACAAGAATTTTATTTATATGCCATTGTTTTGTTTTCCTTAAAGGTAAAATATAAAGCTATTTGAGCCTTCTCGACAGTGATCTTTTGAGCATTCCTATAGGATACTTCCAGAGCAAAAGAATATGCACACATAGAAATATGTGCAGGTCTAATAGTCAATACAGACCAGAACAAGTGCTAAACCTGAGTTCTTCCTTAGAAATTCAGATGCTGCCAGTTTAAAGGGGTTGTTTTCCTAACCTAGCAATCATTTCACAAAAGGAGCTCCAATGCCAATTTTAAATCAACGATTGCCCTGTTACAAACACAAACGACATCTCATTGCAGTTCAACCTCCTCTCCTTTTAGTTTTTATGATAGCAATTTAAGGATATTAGGAGCTGTGTTACTCCACAAAAGATGGTAGTGCAAGAAAACAGCTTTTCATGAGAAATGCTATAGCAAAAACTGTATACACTCTGATTTTTCAAACTGATCACAAATTCAGAGAACAAAGTTTGTAGTAAGAAAGAATATTTTCTGGTTGGATATTTGGCAATTTTTTTACTTATTCTGTTTGGTTTTGTTATGTTTGTTTGCTTTTCTTGAGGGTACTAGTTATTGCATACATGCTGGAGAATAATCCTACAACAATGTGCTAAATTTTAAACAAGGTCATACCATTTTTTCCCACTTTTTTTTTTTATTTTAGTATTAATTACTGCACCTAAATATATATTAAAAAACAAGATAGCTCTATCTTGTGGCACAAAGGTTGATTATATCAAAAATTAGAGGCTTTTGGCAATGACAGGAAAGTGAGTCATTTTTTCTGTTCTTTTACGGCAATTTCTTTCTTTTGTTTTCATTTAAGGAGAAGTAGAGATAATAATCTTATTAAAACAGTATATACAAATCCCTGTTCCTGTGCTACTGATAAGACACTAACTGTTCAGTCCTGCTAAAACTTACTCACAGGAACTGGCCTCTATTTTCAGAAGTCGCAGATTATTTTGATTACCTCCCTTTTTCAGTCAATCACCAGTTTAAGAAAATGTGGCAAGATAAAAAAAATGAAAGACACCTGCTTTTGGAAAGCTCTATGCCACAATTTTTGTCAACTTGTAGAGTGCCCGAAACATTTGGAAATCACTCTGAAAACTGTGTTGCAGCCTTGGTTTGAGTTTAAAGTTCACACTGTGCGCAGCGGTGTGCCATGATGACATACCTGGATTACTTGAGGGTCTGCAAGTTCCACATCTGCACTGTCCTAATGGTCAGCCCTCATTAATTAGTCCTGACTGATCCCCACCGAGCCAGGCAAGACATATTCCTGGTGGTGTCCACATGTATTCAAGCATCACCAAATGGTTTCTCATCCTGCAAGCGCTTCCTCCGCCTCCAGTGGAGGCTGTGTGGAAAACACTATTAATTATTCTGGTGGTGAGGTAAACAGACAAGAAGGAAAGAGGACAGCCAGAATATATGCATGAGACCTCCAGCTGTGATCCTGGATGGGTTCTCTCACTTCTGGCAGGCACAAAAGTGAAATTAAGGTTTGGGTCTTAATCCTCTCCTGTATCACAGTGGATAATCTGTGATTTTGGGACGCTGTCTCTTGATGGGGTATTCTGGTATCCAGAAAGGCATGTTCTTCTATTAGGATAGAGTTGGAGAGGCTTAAATGTTTTGACGGCCTTTGTAACACCACAAAGTCAGAGGTGGGCTGAAAAGATGGATTTGGAAATGGAATATGGGAGAATATACGTATTTATTCATCTGTTGGAATTGACAGAAAGCTTTTGATCATGTTCAGTGTGGACTAAGGCTGAAAATAAAAAAGAGATCTGGAACTTTGCAATTGGATTTATGCCTAGGAAAGAAGCAAACCTAAATGAAGTGTTGTGGGGTTTAGGTCCTCCTCCTTTTTCTTGGGGAAGGGTTGAGGGGTGGTCTTGAGATGTGAGCTCATTTTAAAAGAGAGATTAGGGAAGATCTGCCCTAAATTGTCATTTTGTAATCCCTGCACCGGGCCCACTTAACTGTTTGACATGTGAAAATATTGTGCTAGTGAAGTTCCAGCCTGCTTCTTAAATCCATCCTTGTGACTGTCTTCATACATCTGCATGTCCTGATAGATTATGCTTATTTTTATATATACATGAGTAATCTCATTGAAATCTACGGGTTACTACTGGTAGCATGATAGATGATTGTGGCTTGTGCCTTTAATCCATTACTGAAGCTGAAAGCTGTTTACAGATTCCTGTAATACTTAATTTTTGCTCAGCATGGAGAACTTAAAACAAGTATCTTAACTTTTTCAGCTGGCTTCCTTTTCTCTTTATCATTCCATGTGCCTGCAGTAGTTTAAATTATAGAACGCTACACTGACATTTAATTTAATCAACGTTTCCTGTATCTTTTAGATTTTGTGTGCACCTTCTACTAAAAATAAATACATTCCTTGTTTAATTAATAGAACCTAAATGTGGGATCCAAACTGCAAGTTGCTGAAACATGATTCTATCATTTAATTTCAGGAACCAGCTAACAAGAAACCGCAGAGAGCGCCCTATTCAGGGACGCAACAGCAGCATGTTTTATGTTCCCTAGGAAGTTATTTTAATGTCTTTTTGAAATATCATAGATGGGATTCTCTATTGCCTCTGGGAGAATGGAGACAAGACCTGCATAGAACCACATTGCTTTAATTTAAGCAACAGAGGCTTTCCCTACTAGCAGAAATCAGTGCAACCTGATTTTATTATGGAGGAGCAGATAAGCCATGCTGAATGTAAAAGATGAGAGCGGTGCTTGGACTGATTAGGACCACGTAAGGGTGTTCTTGTGCTGATGCTCTCTGATATGAAAACAGATGTTTGTAAGTTCCTAAGTGGTTTCTTCATTTTGATATGGCTTTAAGGTTATCACAGTACCTCAATAATTGGATTACTCTGGCACAAAGATAATGTTGTTTTATAGAACTCAGGCTTTGTTGTTCAATGCTGTCATTTATACCTCTGAGAAGTAGCAACAAACCATTTCCATGTAAGAAAGGTGGCATTTTACAGCAGCTCTCGTGAAAATGAGTGTGCCAAGACCCAATGGAGTAGAAAACTGGCGCTATGAATTTTCTAGGAGGATGAGGCAAAAGGCAGCTGGTGAAGAGTGGTAGTGAAGGGACAAAGTCAGGGAAAACTGAAGACAGATTAGCTCTGTGTGAGCAGAGAGATCTATCTGTAAATTTTTTTTTCCTTAGAATCATACATAAAACTTTAATTGGTGAACTAGCAGGTTCAGGGGTGGGTGGGGGAAACCTATTGAACACAGCACTATGCATAAAACACCTCCACAAACTAATTTTTAGGTGCACACTGCTCACAGTAAAGGTGTGTGATACCTTTCATTTCAACACAGTCATGTTCCATGAACGCTAGAACAGAACTAGGCTCAGGCCATGCTTCCCTAGTGCTGGGAAACTGAGAGTCAACCAGACCTTTGCAAATTTCAAATTTAAAATAGCTAGCAATTTTTACACAGTAGCCTACTTTTCACTGGGTAAGTTGCACTGAAAATTTTCTTTTGCACTTTCTTTAGTTATTCAGGGTGGAAAAGTGGCTTGAAGCTGTGCTCCCAGCTGTGTCCAGCCCATGTGTGCTAACATTCAACATCCTGTGCACTCAAATATGCAGGGCTAAATAAGGAGATGTCTTTAGGTTCTACTAAAAAGCATTTGGTTGACTGAAAATGTTGAAATGAGTCAATGCAAAAATGGCAACATCCTTCCTTTAAATAAATAAATAACCCCCCTCAAAATTAATTCTTAGCAATAAATAGCAAAAATTAAATTATTATGGGCATTCAAAATTGTTTTAAAAAGCATTTGGAAATAGGATGCTAGTGTCTTTGAGGAATGAAATATCCTCATTATTCAAGACAAACTCAAATGCAGCTACTAGCAGTCCAATGGGGCTTTTTTTCTTTCTTTCTTTCTTTTTTTTTTTGTAATTCTCTTTTCCACTGAACACCTTAATCCTATTGTAGAACTAGAAAAATACAGCTCCTGTGGAGAGCATAATACAATCTCACACCATTGTGCTTTTGATCTTAAATAAAATGCACCCGCATTTGGCTTTCTCTCTTTGCACCAGATTAGTTTTGGACCCAGCCACCCTTATTCCTTTCTTGTGTTGAACTGCAAGGAACTTTATCATGATTGTAAGGAGGAGTTGGCATAAAGCAAGTAGTAAAGGGGTGGGGGGAGGAGTGCTTCTGCAAAGAAAAAATGGTGTGGGAAGGGTATGAATAGAGAAGAGTTCTGAAAGATATGGGGAGGACACACAAAGCCATGTGTGTCCCATGGAAGTTTGGCTGTAGGTCCCCAGGTTTGAGATGACCTGAGCAGACCTCCATGCCCGGACTGTCTCATTGCCTATGCAGCACTAAGGGTCAGCAGCCATCACAAGCAGGATTTGCATGAGCAGGTGGGGGCTGAGAACACGTAACTTTGACAGCCAGTGCCAGCCTTCATGCACAGTTTGGTGATTGGGACAGTGCAGGGTGAAACATTACCACTTAGCATGTGTCCACCTTTCTCAAAAGTCTGAATTTAATTCAGAAGAGGCAAATTTGGGGTTGGCTTAGTGTTTGGGGGTTTTTGATACAATTGGACCATGGCCAGTTCCCTGTCTGTCCTGCTTGGCTCACTGCAGGTCCTGAAAGCCATGCTGCTTCCCGCACCCCAGGTCTGCACCGTGCCAGAAATGTTGCTGCAGAGCTCAGGAGCCCCAGCCTGGGTTTTTCTCTGGTATGAGGAGTTACAGGGCTGGCTGGGAGAGCTGATGCTTGCACCTATACAGGGCTGGCCAAGCTCCCATCTGCCCTGCTCCCATCCCACCCACAGGACTCCCGTGGGAGTTCCTGCCACAGAGGTAGGGAGGAAGCCAAGAAAGAAACATTCCTCCAGCTCTTTTCTTTTTTTTTCTCCTTTTCCCGTCAGGGTTACCACCCTCTCTCACCACTCCTACGGAGAGGTCTGAAGTCTCACTGAATCAGCAGTTGTGAATATTATCTGTGCTGTTAATGGTTTGCATATTTTTGCATGAAAGGGTAAAATCACTTAGGGACACAAACACACTGAAAAGATCATATACAGTAACATATCCAAGCACGGGGGGAAAAAAAAAGGTTGTAATGTTCATGAATTCCAGATGATGACTTTTTAAATCCCCAAGAAGGCAGTGAAATTGTTTGATTGTTCTTGTTAATTATTGGACTTGTCCCAGTATCAAATATTTGTAGAAGATAAGACTTCCCTCGTGGAGATGAATAATAACCGAACTTGCTCTTCTTTGAGCAATTTGGCTCAGGGTGCAGATTTCTGCGTTTCCCGCTCTGAGGCTCGAACCCCGTCCAGCCGGCTTCGGCGCTTCGGAAAAGCACGTGTACAAACCGCTCCGTTAAAAATAAAAGACCCCGTAAGTAAACAAGAGAGAGAGCGAGCGAAAGGCAGACCTGGTACTTGGAGAGCGTGACTTTATTAGCGGCGGGGTACCGCCACCCCTCCCAGACCCGGGCTGCGGCCGCCGTCCCCCCGCGCCCCGGGACGCGTCGCACCCGCAGCACCGGGACCGGCTCCGAGCAGCTGCGCTGGGCACGGACAGAACCAGCGGCTGCTGCCGAGAGGAAAACACAACTCCCCCACACCCACTGGCGCGTACCCCCACCCACGCGCGGAGCCTCGGCAGCGGCCGGCCGGGTCCCCGCGGGCTGGCGGGGCCAGCCCGGGACACGGCTGCGCTGCCCCGAGCAGCGGCGGGGGTTGCTGGAGGAGAGCAGGAGGAGGAAGAGGTAACCGCGGGGTCCGGGGCAGAGGCGGGCTGCGGAGACAGGCGCTCGCTCCCCGCCTGCCTGGGGGAGCGGTGACACGGCGGGGGCTGCCCCGGGCCCCTCCGCCGCGGGCACGGGTTCCAGGAGCGCGGAGGGCCGCAGTCCTGCCGGGCCCCGCAGGCCACTGAGGTAACCCCTGGGGCTGCGGGGTGACACCGGTGGGCTTCGAACCCACCGCGTCATCTTCGGCTCCTGCGAGAGAGCGCGGAGGGGAAGGGCGCGGTGGGACCCCAAACTTCTGCCTCTCTCTCGGGTTCCAGCGCCCGGCCGGGGGTCCTGGGAATGAAGTGGGAGCTGAGGAGAGGGGATGCAGCGGGCGTCCGCACGGGCGGCTGGGCATGTGCGCGATCGCACCGCTGTGACAGGGTCTGTCGGTGCGGGAGGTGCTAGCGGACACGCACACGCCCACGGACATGCAACTCTCGGCGTGTTTACTCTTAGCAGAAGGGCGGGAGGGGGAACTGCTCCTCGGGAAGGGACTCGGGAGCGATGTTCCCGGGACCCGCGACAACCCGTCTCGGTGAAGAAGTTCCCGGGCGGAGCAGGGGGGAAGGCGGGAAGGGCCCGCTGCTGCCGCCGCTTTGAACCGCTGGCTGTACCGGCGGGCAGCCGCCGTCCCCGCCCCCTCCGCGGACTGTGAGGATGAGGATGGTGGTGGTGGCGATGGCCGTTCGCGGGGGCGGCGGGCGCGTCACTTACCGGTGGCCGCCACGCAGGGCCACCCCGGTGCGCGGCGGGGCGGGCGGCGGGGAGGAGGTCGGGGATGGTCTGAGGCAGCCCCGCCGCGCCGGGGGGACTCCCCGCTCAGCCCCCTCCCCGCTGTCACCATATCGCCTTCCTCCTCCGCCTCCTCCTCCTACTCCTGCTTGCCGGGGTGCCGGCGGCGGCCAGGCGCGGCGCGGCGAGCCTCTCCTCCCCCATTGTTCCCGGTCTCCCTCTCCCTCTCCTTTTTTTTTTTTTTCCCCTTTTGTTATTTGCACTCGCATTGTGTTGTTTGTCTCTGAAGCCGCCTCATGACCAGCCAAGGGATTTCACCTCGTCCTTGAGAGACAGAAAGCGAGAAGGGGGAAGGGGTGGGAAGAAGGGGGGAGAGAAAGGAAGAGCTCACCAAACACCCATCTCCCGGTCCCTCCCCGCACCTCTGGCTCTCCCCACCCCGCCAGTGTCTCACTTAGCACCCCGCGCCCGGAGGAGACATGACAGACAGCGGGTAGGTGCGCGACCGCCGCCGTTTTAACTTTGTTGCTCGCCGCGGCCGCTCCCCGGGGGCGTTCGGCGCTCGGCGCCCCGCGGGGCTCCGGGGGCGGGCGGGGTGGGCGCCGCCGGCGGGGCGGGGGAGGCGGCGGGGCCGGCTGTCAGCCCAGCTCGGCCGGCTTCCTCCCGGGCGCTCGCACACCTCCCGAAGTTTGGCACAACTTGTCACGCCCCCCCCTTTCCTCCTCCTCCTCCTCCTCCTCCTCCTGCTGCTGCTGCTGCTCCTGCTCCTGCTGCCGCCGGGGCTGGGGGCGGGCGGGGGCGGTCCGGCCGCGGTGCCCGCGCGTGTGTGGTGGGGCAGCCGCTGCTCCGCGCCCTGCCCGGGCATGGCTCAGCCCTCGGGATCCCGGCGGAGCCGGCGGACAGGAAGCTTTAAATTATTGTAATTGCCTCTCCGTGCGTGAGTGCCGAGCGGCGGCGGCCGCCGCGCCGCTGCCGGGGAGCGCGCAGGGGCGAGCGGGGGGTACGGCGGGCATCGCACCGGCACCGGGGTGGGGGGCACCGGCATGAGCATCTTTATGTGTTTCTGCGAGGCACCTTCCTCGCTTTTGCCCGAGCAGGAGGGTGGCTCTGTGGAAGGGGCTGAAGGCTCTCGGTTTGCTCGTTTCGGCTCTTTTCCTCTCAAAAAGAAAACGGGTCAGGGGGGAAAAGCGACTTCCCGGTCAGAGCGCGGCCGCGCTCGTCCCCGCGGCTCCTCAGGCACTAGCGTTGGGAGCGAGCGCTGCCTTCTCTGAAAAGTTAGGGGACTTTATTCCAGCCCGACTGCGATCCTAGAATAACCGGAGCCGCTTGCCGGGAGGAACGTGATCGGCTTTTCCCAGGGGATGGCATGCTGCCTCAGCCCTGTACTTTGGTCAAGGGTAGAACCAATAGCGAGCTGTGGGATTTTGGGTAGTAAGTGTGGGAATCTGCAAGAGGAGTAGGTCTAAGAGTGATTTGTTTTCTTACTGCTCATGAATAATGGCCTCGAGCTTTTTTTTTTTTTTTTTTAAAAAAAAAAAGAACCAAAACAGCAGGCCAACGAAATAGGCACATGGGAGATTTGTAGGCGTTCAACATCGCAATCCTCATCATCATCAACAACAGCAATACAGTAGGGACATCCAGGAGGACGGTGTCTGATGAGAACTGTTTTCTCTGAGAGGCTGGTTTCACATGCTGGCACAGGTAGCTTTTGCTGTTGTTGACAACATTGACCTCTTCTGACAGGAAAGCCAGCAATAGCCTAAAATCAGAGAGAAAATGACTTTGGTTGACTTTTTAATTTTTAATAGAGCTGCATTTCACTCCATCTCTGTTGAAAAGTGAAATACTAAGTTTAGTTCAGGTTAGGAAAGGAAGTTTGATTCCAGCTGTAGAACTGTAGGATAATGTGTCCTGGCTTTAATCCTGCCAGTTGAAATCCAGCTAGTTGCGCACAGCCTTGCTGAAGTGAGCCACTTCAGATATGAAGTTGCCACTCATAAAAGGCAACTTCTTATGAGGAGCTAGTACAAAGTTTTTGGTTGAAGTCTTTTATCACCTGAAATTTACCTGAAAACAGCTACTTGTATCTGCTGCTCTTAATCCTTCCCAGACCTGGAAGGTACATTATTGCCTCAAAATTAATTCTTTGTCCTGCAAGCTATACCATTTACAGCTATCAAACTGAAATTGCAGAGAGGTTTTTTAAATTTAGCTATATCTGTCCAGGTTAGAGCCAGCTTTGTTTTATGAGGCTTCTGCAGCTGAAGAGGGAGAGGCTGGCACGGATGTGTTGCATCTTGCAAATGGATAGCATGTCTATTCTGACATGATTTGAACATGAAAACCCTGTAAACACATGGTCATTATGCATGGAAATCTCACAGCAGAGCTTTCTGCTTGCACTTAGACTGTTTTGGTTGAGAGTTACACTGTAAGGAGCACAAGACTTGAAAGCTGCAAGTGGCTTGTGTAAACAGATGGACATTTGAGATGTATTGATGGTTTCAAGTTAATTCAGTTAACATGTGGGTGCACATGTATTTAATTCAGCCTAGTATAAGTTTTTGTAAGCAATGGAAGCTCATACGTGCCTTTTAGAAAGAAAATAAGAGCCTGTGGATTTTGTCTATAGGTCTTGGCTGTAGAGGCTCTGAGGGATTAGGATCATCCTGTTGTCATGATCTTGTAGGCCCAGGTGAGACTTAACAGTGAGCTTACAGTTTTACACTGAAGTTCACAGGTAGCTTGCAGATGAATTTTGAAATGGTAAGGTACCCTGTGCTGAGAAAACATAAAAGTGCTTAAACACATCTTGCTGCACTCTGATCGTACGTGCTGCTTGCCAGAATCAGTTAGGTTGAGCAATATCATTAAACTGTCAGCCCTATTGTTTACAATGGGATAGTTCCTCAATGCTCAGGATGAAGAAACCCAGCAGTTTTCTGTTACTCATTGTAAAAACGGAGCGCCGCGTTCCAGGAAGGTTTGTAAGTGGTGGAGCTCTCACTGCATAAAGCACGGGAGGAGACTGGGATTTGGCATCTCTGGCAGTGCTGCTGTACAGCAGCGTGTGTGCAGGAGCTTTGTTTTTGCCTGCAGTTCCTACTTACCCTGAGATAAAACACTCTGATGTTGGCATATGATACACCAAAAAAACAGAACGTTTGTTGAAAAATAAGAACTGCAGCATTTAGGAGAAAGTAAATGAACAGTCCTTCTAAAAATACAGCACTATGCTAAAATATTGCCAAAGCACTGCTCTGACGCTGTTGTAAGCTGTCATATTTTTTGACCATTATAAATAGATTAGTATTATTACAAGGATTTTTTTCCTATTAGCAAAGAAGTTTTCTTTTTCCTGTTTTCAACATGAGGATCCTCGCATGTTCCCTGAACAGGCAGAGCTGTGCTCATACAGAAGGCAGTGGGAATGTTGCTGGTGAGGAAGTGGGCATCTGGAGCCTACTGGAATGGCCCTTGTAAAGCCTTTAAGTCTCCTTTACTGTAAGTCCAGGGGATTTTGTAATCTGTTTTGCTTATATTCTCCATATCCTCAAGATGTTAGATATAGTCCAGTTAATCACTTAGGATATATTATGTAGTCAAGTTCAGACCCAAATTTGGTTTAGACAGCATTTACATTGAAGCTTGAAACAAAAGTGAGCTCCTTTCCAGTAGCACTGAAGTACTGGGGGCTTTGGAGAGCTTTCTTTCTTTTTCATGTTGTGCCCAGACCCAAAGAAAATTTCTTTTCAGTTTTGTGACCAAACAGTAGGATTAGGGAAATCAGCAGCCAAATCTGTTTCATTTTGGGAAACTTGCTAACAGATAACAACATTCAGGTCAAGATCAGAGCATTAGGTTTGCATTCTACTGCTGGTCGTGGTGCACTTCCACCTTCTTTGGGCACTGCGTGGAGAGCAGAGGCTGCATGTAAAGTGGATTTCAGATGACTTACGTACAGTGGAGTCCACATGGTGCTGGCTGCACTATGGACATCCTGGATAAGTATCTGAGGATCACTCTTGCAGTGCCTTTCCCCAGGTCTCCGGCCTCTTCAGGCACGTGGTGAATGCACAGGGACATGCACAGTACACTGTGTGTGTGTAAAGTGCATTGTCTGAATAAGTTTTTATTGCCTACAGAGCACTCATCCTTTCTGGCTGCACAGGCTTCTAGGTGAGGAGACCATACACTTCATGACAGCTTGAGGAGGGTCTCCTATAATATTTCTGACAGCTTTATTTTCTGTCTCCTCCAGCCTCTTTCTTTTCCTTTGAGCTGCAAGCGTAGATTGAAACGAAGGTAATACATAAGAGGATTCTTTAATATTGGCTATTTTCGGAGGCACAAAGGACAATTACTTTCTCTTCCTACTAACCTCCTGCTGGCTTACTAGCTGCTTGGGAGGCTAGTGATTTTAAGAATACCACTTTACCCAGTGCATCAAATACTGAGCAAATCTTTGCTCACCAAGATCCCAGTTCCTACATCCCATGGTAACACCAAAAATTGAACTTGAGTGGGCAAGAGCTCCAGCCCCTACTGTGAAGACTCATACAACCATCAGCACTTTTGAGAGTTAAATTTGATCCATTGGCCCTGAGCTGTGCTGACAATTGCCAGCTAAAAGACCTTTCAGTGAATTGTCCTTTAATAGAAGTCTTCCCGCCCCCCCTCCCGCCCCCCCCATTTCCTGTTGTTCTTTTAAATAAAAAGAAATTCTGGTGACAAAGCTAAAGTGTATTCTGTGATTATTGCTTGAAGAATAAAGTATTTGTCTATATTTCAAGGAAATTAATTGCCTGAAAATTGCAGGTTGGAGTTATTTTCCAAGGATAGTGTTCTTCACTACTGCAAAATCTCATGGAAAAAGCCTCACACTATTTACATTATATATTTATGTACTAGTATTTGATCCTTTGAATGATTATAGTTAAAATACATGGGAAAGTCAGTACTGTATTAATACTGTACTGGTCTGAGAAAGGACACCAAACACTTAGACCAATCTATTTTGGTTTGTGAGCACATCCTGAGAGAAACTGACCAGGCTCAATTGGCCAGTGCAATTTGATGACATTTTGTAGCTTCTGCAAGGAGCAGAGTTTTACAGAAGAGGAGCCAAGTAAAACCACACCTCACGGAGGAGTGATTTCCATTGTTGTCTCCTGGTGCCTAGAAGGGTAATACAGGTTTTATTTGAAATGAATCTGAAAGGTCTTAGGAATGCTTGTGTCTAATTCAGCAGGCTTAGATTTGCCCTATGTACACAGAACTTGCCTTTACCGGTTCAAGCCTAGTGGGATGTGTAAGGTGTAACCAGAGTATTACTAAAATTGTATTTGAGGTCTTACTACTGCTCTTATTGGCAGTGATGTTGATGTATTTAATTTAATTTAATTTAATTTAATTTAATTTAAACCCAGATTCTCCGCACTGGCTTTTGGGTTAAGCAGGTTAGAAGGATGGCTAGGACAGCAAAGAGCTGATGGGATAGGGCGAAATTGCTGGCTCATAGCTGGGCTCCTCCTCCTTTACATTGCTTCGTTTGCCCATGTTTTGGAGGAGAGGGGACAAAACTCAGTTAAGTTTGCTCTGCTGAGAAGCTTTGCAACGGTTGTAAATATGGCTTGCAGTATCTTCAGTTTCTATAGGGTCTAAGTGAACAAAACAGGTTTAAATTCAATGGAGTGCCATATTGTGGTTTGTAGCAGTCAGTCTAAAGATGCATTTAATTAAACTGGTTCAATTTCTAAACTAGGACTATGGAGTCTACCTTTTACACTGCTATAAAATCCTTGCGTATGAGTAAGCTTTCAGGGTAATGAAAAAGGCTAGGGGACACAGTTGTGATCCTCAGCTAACCAATTAAATATTTTCTTAATAAGGATCTGGAAGTTAATTTTACAGTCCATATTTTTGAAATGAAAGCAAAATACCTATTATATGGCTAACTCAGTGCCTTTAGCCAGTGAATAGAAGAGTTGCTTTTCTTAGCTGGGAACACCATTTTAATGTCACAACCGACCTTCTAGCAGGAGATTAGTCCTAATAGACCAGGTTTGTACTGAAAAAGATTCAGAAACCATTAGAGAAGAGAATTAGAAAATGATAGAAAATGAATGGTTTTTGAGTGATTTCAGAGCAGATTGAATTAAAGCCAGATACTGACTTCTGTATTAAAGAATTTTTTACTGAAACAGAAAGTACCTATTCTGTAACAGTGATCATTCCACCAAATCACACTCTGGTGGAGTCTCCTCCACTGACTCTGGAAGGAGCCTGGGGTCATTGAGGTACCCAGGGAAAGGCAGCTGTTGTAGCACTCTGCTGTCCTTACGTGGCATCCAGGAACATACAACCGTCTTTTCATTGAGATGAGCTTGCTCCTTATGCCATGGCATTAAGGATCATGGTACTCATGTTGATATATAGACAAATGCATAAATAATAGCAAGGAATGCAGTGTATGTGTCAATTACACTTCTGTTTAATAACAAATTGAACACACCTGCCAGGAAGCTATGCAAAATATATAAGAAGCATATTAAGTCACAGGAAAGGGAATGTGTTAATGCAATATTCTGCTTTACAAATTCAAATCTGGAAGAAGAGTGTGTTCAGTAGGAGATACTGTGCTCTTTTCTGTGCTTCAGATTGATTTTATATCTCTAATTGTATGCAGGCAGCTGCCAGGAGCAGGACAGAACGATTCTGAGGAAACGGAACGATTTGTTCTGATTTCCGGGAACGCGGGATTGTGTAGTGGCACCATGGTGCATTAAGTGCGTTGTGGTTGAGATTTACAAATATAGGACAATTAATTAGTTCAGGTTTGGGAGTCACACACAGATTACTCTGTCAGTGTGTGCACAAGTAGGGTGAGTATTGAGTTCTTGATGGAACTTGTTACCAAGATCTGTTTTGAGCCTCCTGTAGACAGGAAAGACAGAGCTGGGATAGAAATAGTGAAGTGCTTGTCACTTCTGTAAAACAGTTTCCAATTGAAACCTGAAATTATATATAATGAGGCATTCCCATAAACAGGGTTGCCGTAGGTAAGTAGCAGTTTGCACAGGATGATGGAAGTTTTTCCACTGTAGAGGAATAATATTAATTCTCATGAGAGGCTACAAATGAGTAAATGCTGATAAATATGTACAAATGTGTATGTGTGAGTTTAGTGCTTCTGAAAGGCAATTGACAGTTCTGGAAGCTGAAGGCCTCTCTGCCAGGAAAGTGCTGTGGAGGAAAGCAGCCCAGTAAAAGCATGTGGTGATGCCCCAGGATGTGTTCTGTGGGCAGCCCCTGAAAGCAGCGGTGAGGATGGGGGTCAGGTCTGCACCCACTTGAGGCTCTCTCAGTAAAACGTGTGTGGAGGGGATTCTCCAAGCACGCATCTAGTAGATGCCCAACACATCTAAAAGGTGTGCTTGGGTCCTTCATGTGGATGCTTGCCTCCTACCCCAGTCACAAGATGCCATTAGACCAATATCTTGCTCTGTATAAGATGTGGTCTTTGAATGAGAGCAATGCATGTGTTTTTACCAGGAGCAATGGAGGGGAGGGAAGCACCTTCTTGCACCTTCTACACATGTCCCACTGTTCTTTTAATAACTCGTGCACTGTGCTGGCACAGAAAGTGGCTCCTAGTGAGAAGTAACAAGCTGAAATGGGGTAGAAAATGGAGAAACCAACAGATTCTAATCCTTAAAGTATGTTGGAGATAAAGGCATGGGTCCCGTTGTGTGAATAGCAGCAGTACTTGCATACCCAAGCACCTCTGCAATGCATGCAAACACAGCATAAAGAAGTAGCTGTAAGAGGCAAGATGGGAGAAAAAAGCTGTTGCACAATAGTAAAAGGTTTTAAGAATGCAAGATTTTTCTTCTTGCTTTGCTTAGTTTTAAATTCTGTGGTTTTACATGTAAGAAAAAGGAAAATATGTACTTGTATAACTGTACGGTTTTCTGTAATTATTTTTATCTCAACACCTGAGTGTGAGTTGTAGAGGTGTGCTTTATGGCCCTGTTTAAGAACAATATTTAAGTATAGGCTTAGCTTTAGAAATGTGGCTTAATTCATTTCAAGTCAGCAAAATATGAGTTTGCACAAGTGCAGTGTTAGTTAGATAAATGAGATTTCAATGCAGCTAAGTCCCATTTTTGATGACCGTGCAGACAGTGCCCTACTGCCCTTCAGGGTGATTTAGATGCCTAAGTCATTCTAACAAAGGGGAAAAGAAAAAACATTTCCTAAGTTACCTGTGTTGTTAAACATTGTTCTGAAAACTGCAGGGACTGCGACAAGTGAGTGTGAGAGGTGTCTTCCAGGACCTCCAGTGACTGCAGTATTTACATGGATTCCAGTTTTAAGGAGTGATACTGAGGACATTGTAGATTTTTAATAATAGTAGCAGAGATTGGGTTCTCTAAGTCCTTCTACAGTTTTGTTTTCTTTTATATCACTGGGGATGTTGGTCAGGTGGGACCACAGGAGGCCACCTACATGGGCAGGGTCAGTGCTAGCAGCAGACTGGGACAATCATGGTTCTGTATAGTTGAGGCTTGAAAACCTTCAGGATGGAGGTTTGTTTAGAGTTATTTAGGGTTGTTTTAGGGTTTGTTAGGGTTGTTTTGGTAGGTTGTATTTCTCTGATTATATTTTAGTTTATGTTCTTGTTAAGAACATCTGTGTTCATTTTATAATGCTTTCTGGTCTTTTTTTCCCGGTTTGATATTCCAGATCAGTAGAATCTTTGTCAAGCTGATCCTTCATGGCTCCCTCTGTTAATGGAGAGGAGTTTCCTGCAGAAAGTGTTGCAGAGAAACATCTTCCCACTGACAGTGCATCTTCCCACTGACAGTCAGGGACAAGTCACCTTCTGAGGCCAAAATTGTACATGTGAGAGCAGAGCCTGAGAGATGGGAGGGGAGCGCTATGGGCCTGGTTTTGTAGCTGCTGCTGTCAAGGCAGACTTTGCTATTTGTTTTAGTCTATTGATGCTAAAACCTTGAGGTAGTGAGCCTGTGGTTAGCCACTTGAGTGTGCATCCAAATGGGATTTCGAAAATTGCAGAAAGAAGTTCAGCAGTCAGTGTTCAGTGATGTTCTATGGGCTTGGAACACAGCAGTTTCCAAATCCAGCTGTTTCAAGTAAAAAAGTAGCAAAAAACTTAAAAAAGAAAAAAGAATCTGACTGAACCATTGAGAGTTTTGCTATTAGTTTCCTTTATTTAGTGGGACAAGGTTTTGTCATTTCTTAGGTTGTTCAGGAAGCGTGGAGTCTTTTCAGTGTCCTAATAGGCTTTGGTTCAGCCCCTTGTACAGTTTCCCATGTAGAGCTTTTGTTTGTTACAGCTCCAGCTCAGGAGAGCAATGAGTGGGGTGTTTCTGTGGAGCTGTGGACTTCTTTGCATTGACTCAAACACACAGTTTAAAGAAAATGGGGATGTGTGTTGGGAGGCAAATGAAAGCATATTGTTTTTTATAAAGTGTCACCTGCAATGTGCTTCTAAATAAACCCCTGTATGGCCATGTATGGGTTTTTTTCACTTGAAAGACACTATCTCCTTCTTCTAAACATTTGCACAGCAAAGTAATGCATTATTGCATTTTCATAAATAATTGAAAAGCAACTTAAAAGAAAGTAGGCCAACAGAAAAAAAAAAGAAAGTGTCGGTTTCAAATTTGAGAGAAGAAAAATATGTTTCCTTCTTGATAGCAAGTCAGTTAAATGTTATTAAATCCCATTTTCCCACCCTGACGTGACCAAAGACAAATCTGAAAATTGACAATTTCATTTGAAAGAGAGAGAAATGGGGGAAAAGGTTTTGAAATGCTGAGTTTGGTTTGGATTGTTTCTCCTTTTTATTTTTTTAAAATTTTTTTAAATCCTCCCCCCTCCATAAGAAATTAATTGTGACCCCTTATCAGTTTGCAAGTCACTGAGGAGCAAGTCTCTGGAGGTCTGTGTGTTGGCTTCTCAGTGCCGTTTGCCGTGTTGGGCTGTAATAATGCAAGTTATTTTAGAACTGTGCATACGTTAGTGTTCTGGCGCAGCATGATACAATAATGTGTGAAAAAGCATAAGATCACACCTTGGTGAAACTTGCAGATTTCCTGCATAATCCGACAGTGAGCTCTTGTCAGGTTTTGACTATATGTAAAGTGAGAATAAAGTTTCCAGAAGCAAAGCGCAAGCCTTGGATGCATTTTGAATGGCTGTGCAGGGATTTTGGCCCTGACATGGTTCCGAATGTGCCTGGCTTTAAGCCCTTTAGTCCCACTGTAGCCAGCAGGTCTTCTTCAGTGCCTAAAATTTGGCAAATGTTTTAAGCCCTTCGCTGAATGGGGGCTTTAATTTTGCTGGCGCTGAAGAAGATCAAAGAGCCTGAGTAAATAATTTCTTAAAAAGAAGTCAATGACATGAACAGTTTTCATGTGACATACAGTGGGATGGATCTGGTGGCAGAACCAGATGTTGACTGTGGGAATGGTTTATGGCCATGGGTCTGTTCACTGCTCTGTGGGCATGTTGGTCCCGAGCCGGTGTGGCTGAGGGAAGATGGCCAGATGGGAAGTGGGAATATTCAGTTTCTAATGCTCTCAGTGCAAGATGAGGACCAGCAGGGTCTGTGCCTGGGCCCTGGTTTTTGCTGTACCAGGGGTTAGACGGAATTGCTGGGTGAGGTCCTTCCATCAGGCAGGAGGCCTAACCAGTGAGTCCCAGCAGCCCTTTTCTGGCATGGGGATCAACAGATCAGTGATTGCCTGTATTAATGTGTTGTTTAATTTGCTTTAAGATTAGAGCTGTTCAAAGAATCGACCCCAGTGAAGATTAGTTTCATGCAACTGATCTGTCCTCCAGAGCAAAAAATGTGCATTCTCTCCTGCTTTCCTCCCAGCTTTACTCTGTCTCCTTTCATTTTTTGCGGCTGTGTTTCAAGTCCCTGCCCACCGTTTCCAAAATGTGTGATATATTTGTTAAGGATTTGGAATTTGGGATGCTTCGATATAACTTTGTGTAGGTTTTGTAGAAACACCTGACATGTGTGTTTAGTTCCTAAACACCTTCTGTGCTTGATTTATCCTCACAGGTTGTCAAGGTATTCAGATGACCTGAAACTGAGGAAGTGAGAGGGAGCTCAGCTGGCAAAAGTCTGACATTGAGTCTGACTGCGGCTCAAATTTGTTTTGCAGAGTTGAGCCCAGGCTGCGTAGGCGGTGAAGAAAGCCTTCTTCACTTCACCATTGTATCCAAAAAGCTCTGAGCAGCATCGTTTTTTTGCAGGTGATGAATAACCTAGTTAGCTCACATTGATTCAATCCAGTGACAGTTCTCCTCGGAGAAGGCATGGTGGGAATTTGTGAGACTAGGTTCATTGGTGGGGATGCGTGGTGGTTCTTTGGGAGGTCCTCTCAGGCACAGAAACCATGACTTGGCCATTTGACAGGGACCACCAAGCATAAGTTATGTCTTTACATTAGACACTGCTGTTTGCCTTGGCTCAGCAGCTTGGCTTCTAGTGGAGAAGGTTCAAAACTTTTACCCTCTTTGGGTATTTTTCAAGTCCTGTGGTCACCAGTTGTGATCATCAGGGGCAGGCAGATCTTGAGGTTAAATATGTGGAGGATGCTCACAAGCCAGAGTCCCTGTTTGTTGTCACAGATTTTCCCCTCCCTTTGGCTGTCCTGACATTGTCTCCTGGGGCGTAAGGCCAGGCCTGTCTGTCCTGGGAGCTGCCATGTCTAGGTTGAAGGAGGGCTTTCTGGGCAGAAGGCAGTCATGCTGTTGATACAGCACTGTGTGCATCATTGTTTGTGTTATTACTGTTTTACATTCGTATTTGTAAGAACAGCATATTGATGACTGCGTGTTAAAACTCTGTCTTTTAGTGCCTTGCTGTGTTTCTGAAAAAGGAAGAAAGCTACATTCTTACTTGGAAAAACACAGAATTACATTGGAGCAAGTACTAGTGCTGTGTTCATACATGATCAAATCCAGACAGATTAGGGCACGGTGTATAAATTGCCTTCGTGTTCGTTGGGTTAGCAGCTGTCAAATAAGTGATTACGGGCGTTGGCATAGCTTTTATTCCCATAGTCACTGTGAAACAGGGATGGAAATGTAACAGATGCCATTTAATATGGACCAGCACCTAGGTTCTGTCTCTGGGTCTGGCTCTTCTTGCCTCATGGCCAAAGTTTCTTAGCATCTTTTTTGCTTTAATTCCTCAGTACTTATAAATTGAGATAATCGTGCTCACTTGCTTTACAGGAGATTTCTGGGGCTGTTTGGTAAATCATTTGAGATCCTTTGATGAAAGATACGAAGTATATGCTAGAGCATTAATGATAAGAATAAATTGAAAAATTCTGTTGAGATTGAGGAAAATTACTGCTCTTAGATGAGCTTTGCTTTGCTGGGTGTTGTTAACTTCTGCAGGAAGTAATTTTTTAAGATATTGTGTTGGGGTGTCATTTCTTGGGATTTTTTAATTTGTTAACTGACAAGGCTTTTTGATACCAGGCACTACACTTGAAGTCCTGTTGAAGAGCAAATGAAGTGTTGTGATGCTATTTTTTGCAGCATAGGAGTCTATGGTGACTCATTTAGTGTTTGTAATGCCTGTGACAGATTAAAAAAAATGAAATCAGTTATTCCCAGCGAGATGGATACACTCAGTCAGACCCTATTTGAGAATTATTTGCTGCACTGTTAAAACCAAAGTACACATCTTCCCCCTCCCCCCCGAAAGAATCCAGCTTATCATGAAATGTTTATCAGAGCCATATAAACATTTCTTGACTGCTGAATTTTGAAGGGTAATTCTTTTGGTCTAACATATGTATTGCAAGCAAAACTCTTCACAGATTTTAAAAA
This sequence comes from Corvus hawaiiensis, assembly GCF_020740725.1. Classification (NCBI taxonomy): domain Eukaryota; kingdom Metazoa; phylum Chordata; class Aves; order Passeriformes; family Corvidae; genus Corvus; species Corvus hawaiiensis. The sequence goes on from NC_063216.1 coordinate 5,645,560, forward strand.
AAAATATAATTAGCTTGGTTGCAGCCCTACTTATTACCAAGCATGCCAGCATCTGGCAAGGGTACGGCGATCTGGGAATTCACTGCTTGAAGCCTTGGAACAAAGTGTTCTGATCCGACCCCAGGCAGTGAGTCCAGGACTTGAACTGGAATCTTCAGGAGCAGAGAAGTCTTAAGTGTCTGGAAAATTGGCCTGTTGAGTCACCACACAGGCACTAAAACAAAACTAATTTTAAGCAGGTCAGAGTTCAGTGATTCCCTCTGGAATCTAATTTTTTTTTCCCTAAAAAAAAAGAAGTCTCATGTTTTAAGTGAAAAGGGTCAAAGTTGATGCACTGCTACAATTTTTGAATGCTTTCCCTTAAGAACAGCCACCCAGGCTAGGATTAGCATGAAGGGCTGCTAGGCTGGCACTTCAGTGTCTGGGTTAAAAATATTTTAAAGCAGTAAATGCAGTCAGAACAGAGAGAGAGATCCCTGGGAGCCTTCCTATTCAAAAATGTGTAAGCTCAGGGCAGCAACTGCAATGTAATTTAGGGCAGTATATGCTTCATAGCTTTGGAGAATATTGCCTCTTGTTAATGTTGCATCGGAGGACAGTGGGATAGTAGTAATTTTAGAAAGGTGGTATTCCTGTTTGTTCTACACTGGAAATTTCAGAATAAATAAAAGGAAGCGTCAACTGAGGAAGAAGTGTAACTGCTGAAACCCAGCAATGAATCCATCTCTGAGCAGACTGTAGAAACAACAGGGGAAAGTGGGCATAGAAACATTTTCCTGGGAATGCAGCTGCAAAAGGAGCGTAGCAGACAAAGGCAAAATCAGGTACGTACTTCAAAAGGCATGTGGGCAAACTTCTGTCTGAGAGCCCAGTGAGGAGCCTGCTCTCATTAAATTACAGAATGTTTGGGGGGATCAGATGACAGGATGCTTGTATTGCTTTTCCATTGCTGAAGAAGTGGGACTGTCTATAAGCAGGGATGATTCAAATAGCTGTTCAAAAAAGCATGCTTGCAGGAGGGAGGGAGATCTTTCATTCCCATTTCTTTATTAAGATAATTTCCTTCTTTTCCCCTTTGGGTCTTGCCAAGTTCGCTTTACATTTGCAAGTGAAAAGGATGGTCTAGGCTACCCAAGGAAGCTTGGATCTGAAGTCTGTTTGTGTCAGGCATTGTGGGCTTGGTGATTTCTGTTTATCTCTGAGGAAATAGTCCTGCTTGCACAACAGGGCAAATGCAATGCGCAGATGTCAGAGCTGCTAGAGCAAAGAGGGCTGTCTAGGAAAAGCTATGCCAAACCTAATGGTGGAGTGGAAAAGGAGCAGCTAGGACTTCTGGCTTCCTCCCCGTGCCTTTCCATGGCTGTAGGAAAATCTCTAGGCCAAACGGAAAGCTCGTTGCTGTTCACAGTGAGTTGTAGCCCATGTGAACTGTTCTGTTGATAGGAGGATATTTTTATGAATGTTTACCCACATAGGGGTGCAAAGATTTGTGTGCTCTGGTCGCCAGTGCAAGAGTCAGAATGGTCTGTGAAATAACACCTCTTCCACAGGGCTTCCCCTTCAGTGTATAGGAATCACTGAGAATGAGGCTTTTGGAGTGAAGGCGCTATAAAGCTTACATTTATTAGGAGAACTGCAGCCTGCCTTGCTACTGCATGAGGTTATTGGAATGCTTCTCCTTTGTTATTCCTGTAGGTATAGAGGGCATGGGGATTTGAATGGGAGAATGTGTGAGGCTCTGAGATCCAGTTTGTCTTCCAGGTTACAGCAAGGCTCCATTTTTCCCAGGCTTAACAAGTAGCAACCATGGTTTACTAAAATATTTATTTATATTTAGTGAAAACTTACTGACACGCAGTTGGTTTTGTGTTTAATATCACAGTTTATAGCCCTTTGAAGTCTGCATGTCTGAAGGAAAGAGAAATGCTTAGGATAAGCTGAACTTGAATTAATCGTGTAGGCAGATACAGATTGAATTTCCTGTGTGGTTCATTTTGCTAAGGGAGTAAGTCAAGCAATGAGTAATGCTAGGCCAACTTGTATCACAACAGGAGGTGGTGTAGCTTTAGTGCAAGATAGCCTGGTTCATTGAATCCGAATTATTGACCAGTTCTCCAAACTTCAGGGATGATGGTGGTTCTGAAGATAAAAAGTTAACTTACGATTTGTATGGCTTTATGTTTTGAAATTGTGAAGGTGGGATAAATCACACAGACTTCCAGCCCTGACACTTTAATCTGCAGTGATTTGAAACTTGAAAACTACAAAATATTTAAAGGTTTGGATTTATATTTTCCTTTTTGAATGATGTGTTTCTTTTCACTAGATTGTGACCCAGTGGAAACTTTGACATAAGGAAGAACTTTAGGGAGCTAAGAAGCAAAGTGTGTTTTGGGTAGTTCCCAAATACAGTATTTCTTTGTTTGTTTGATCTCTGCATTTGTAATTCCACAGTTGTCCTTGTATCCAGCCCCTTTTAAATCTTCTCTTAGCACAGGAGAATTGCAGCATGTGCATGCTGTGCTGATCCTTTTTGTTTAACTCACAATGCTTTGCTCTCAAACTGGCTATCAGAATATGATGGGTCAACAGGATCGTTCTCTTTAGCATGAAGCACACCTGAAATATCTGCTTAGGTAGTGCTTGTGATTTCTCAGCAAATATTCAACCCAGTGGGGAGCTGCAGGACTCACCTCCATCTCCCAAGGGTTAACAGTAACCTATAATAATAATCTTGTGGCACAAAAATGCTTCTTTTTATGCATTACCTATTTCCAGAGGCCTAATTTAGGTTTTGTATCAAAATGGATATCACAAACGCTTGAGCTTCCTGCTGGGAATGAAAGTGCTACCGAGAGACTCCGTTCTCTGTCATTCTCATGGTGTCCAGGAGGGGTGAGGAGGCAAGGTAACAATTGCTGATATCTGTAGCAGTAAGTATAAATAGTAGCAGGATGGGTTGCAAAGGTAAAATACTTTGACAGTATTGTTCGTGTGAAAGCCTGGCCCTTGCTCTCAGTTAGAATATATACGTGTGTGTGTAAATATATGTGTTTTCATATAGGGGCCAATTTATATCTCTACAAGAAGAAAGTTGGGTTTATTTTATAACTGCACAAAAATTTACCCATCATTAAAAGAAAAGGATATTGTTATGGGTATTCATGCCTAAATACACAGGCAGCTGCACTCAAAGATCAGCACGTGTGTCCCTGCTCTCTCTGTGCGTGTTTTATGCCAGATTCTGCTGTAGATCCAGTGGAACTGTTTCCATCACTTACTTTCCTCAAGGATCTGTCTGTTTAATGTTTTCACATTAAAAAATCATGTTTGGATATTTTGTTGTTTTTGTAAGAAGTTGAAACAGGGAAAGTGAAAGCCGGATTAAACATTTTTTTTTGAGGTCAGAAATGCTTGCTGAACACCCAGATAGTTTCTCTCTCCCTGGTATTGATTTTCCATTGGAAGCACATGTGGGAGGAAAAGGAAGATTTTAACAAAACCTACAAAACACTCATGTTTCTGAATTTCCTGGCAGTTGCTATTTTTCCTTCTCTTTTTTGCAAAACTTGGTTATGTCAAGTTTGTCCCAAACCATGTCTCTCCTCCTGTCCCTGATCCCTGCTTTGGGCAGGAGGGCAATTCCTGTGGCAGAAGCCATTCTCCTATCTCAGTCTCTGGAGGCAAGGGATTCCCAGGGTTCCTGTTGCTCTAGTGTGGCAGGTTCAGGTGCTGAAATGTGGACGAGGTGAAAAGTGCTCACCTGATCTGCCAGCCCCCGTGAGTGTAGACACCTGGGTTCCAACAGGGCATGAGGGAGAGAACAAGAACCCTGCCCAGTCCGGGGTGCAGGTCTGCCTTGGCATGCCGGCCAGCCCACAGACTGTCCAGGCTGGATGTACAGGGAGTACCTGGGGCGTGCATGAGTGTGTGTGTGCTGGCCTAAGTGCCGTGGCAGTAGAGGGCAGAGCCAGGCCAGGCAGCGTGGGATCTGTGCCATTGGTTTGAGCCCTGCACGGGTATTGTTGTATCGGCTTTGCCCAAGTCACCTGGCTGAGCACCCAAGTGGTCCTTAAACAGAGCAGCATTGGCCCACCCAGGTGCAGGGGTGAGTGTGGGGCAGAGCACAGAGAGCATGAGCTCGGCCCCGCTCTGCCTCTGCCGTGCTCTGCCGTGCTGGGGAAGTCTCTTGACCTTTTGTTCCTCGGCTTTCTTGTGTTTAAGGACGTACAAATTTAACCATCGCTCATGGGTTTTGCAAGAATTAATTAATTACAATGTCGACCAATTTGAAGACTTGTAACCCTAAATAAACAAGAACATAACCAGTTATTTTCCTTTGTATTTACGCTATAGGAAAAATCCACTAATTTATTTCCAAGCACGACACACAAAAACTATCTTCACACTTCTGAGTGGAGCTGGGGCTTGATGCCAAGGCTTTTTTTTTCCTAGAGAATATGGTATACTCGTACACTCAGATCGAATGGTACAACCTCACGGTTTCACTCAGGAGATAGAAAATTTTTTCTTACTGTGTTTTTGTACTTGGAAACTGTAAATACCAGGCGCTTCTCTTCGGTCAAGTTCTTTGTCCTCATGACCTCACCCATTGCCAGTGTCCTTCAGCATGTGAACTTTCTTCTTTGGAGTAGCTCTAACCAGTAAATGGGATGTCTTTTCCCCCCATATTTTCTGCCATCTCCTTCTACATTAATTATTGGTCTTAAAGAATCTGGGAATTAGGGAAAGAGAATGGAGAAAAAATATAATAGGGGTGCTTATCACCTCATCCTCTTTCTTTTGTGTGTTGAGAAGCCCTTGAGTGTATTAATTTGAGAATTAGGAGTAACTTCTGTCCCACACCTGATGCAGCCCTACAGAAAGGCCATACAGTGCCCTGGTTTAATGTCAAACATCAAGGCACAACAGAGTGAGGGAAGTCAGGGTTTGTGACTCTGCATTTGCCATCATATGGGAGTTAAATCAGAGCTAAGGGTTTTTCTTTTGTGTTTTAATTTCCTTTGTTTTAAGAAAGTATTTTTTAAATGAAGTGGGGGAGGAGAGTAATACGCCACTGACATGCTTTGGGATCTAAAGCTCCTGTGGACCCCATAGGATGTCAATGGACTCATTAAGATTTAGCCAAGTTTTATGCATTATTCATAATATACATTCACAGCATGCACCCTAAAGACTGTCTCCTGTGAATGCTTAGTCAGAATCATTTGCATTCTGTATTATGGATCCATAATATAGAATACATTTAGCTGCATTTTGTGTATTATCCTTTACACTTATTTCCAGCCTTTACTGTTCTGGCATATGCCCCAAATGTGTTTAAACAATAGCATGCAGTTATGTTTTGTTGCTCTATAAAAACTAATGCATAATAAGGACCCTGATGAAAATTAATTATTGCATAAGAGCAATGGACAGGCTTTCTCCTCTTTGTAGCTTCAGTGACCTTTTAAACTTACTTTTCTAACATGTTTAAGAAGTATTTTAAATTCTGGACTGATATTTTGTAAATTTTGTGTTTCAAATACACACAAAAATCATTTTTGATGTGGAAGGTTGGCAGGTGATAAAACATCGAATTGAAGCTGAGATGCTTAATAATCATAAGAGTCTTTTGCTGTGAGTTTACTCTAATCCTACGAACATTATTTCTGCTGTACATGACAAGGCGAAAGAATCAACAAAACACCACATCAGAAAATTAATTCTCTTCCTGTCATCTAAAGCATTGAAGCTCCTCTGTTTTATTTTTCTCAGCTGCCAGTACATCATGGTGATGGGTCTGATCTCGGCTTTGCACTGATCCACAGAGTGGCCCAGACGTGTTCCTTACACACCTCTGCCTTAGTTTCCCCATGGGAAATGGTGCTCCTTAAATTCCTCTGTAGGAGCTGTCTATCTAGATTTACTCCTTCAGCACCCTGCCTCGGCCAGTAGAGAATATTCGTTTTGGAAATTCTGCTCTTGCAAGAAAATGGGATTTCTTTCAGGGCCAAATTGCAGTAGAGGGAAGACAGGGAAGTATGAGGATTATCTTCCTTGTGCAGAATTGGTTAAGGGAGCACTTTTTTGAAGTGTCTTCCATTTTGGGGACCATGAAAATATTTCTAGTTGCTGGAGCTTGCACATGAAAACACCAGTTGGGCAAAATCCAGGATCCTGTGGCATCCTTTGCAGATCTGTTTCACTTGGGGAACAGCCCCTGTGTGTGTTCAGGAAGACGTGGGGAATGTCAGCCTTTCATCCATTTTATTTTTCAGGGAAGGGCTACAAGGTTGTATAGGTTACAAAAAACCTGTTGGGATGGTGTTATCCTTGTCTCAGGAGCCTGCCTGGCTCACACTGGGCAGCAGTGGTGCCTGGCTAGGACTAAATATACACCGTATACACAGAGGAAATAAGTGACTTACTACGTCAAGTTCTTTGCAAATGTTGTAATACTTGATTAAATGCCAGTTCTTATCAAAACACTTTCAAAAGTCTTGATATCACATAAGATTGAAATGTTTTCTTTCCCATCATAGACTCCCAACATAGGAGAATGTTTTGGCAAAGTATAGTAGGGAGGAAAATAGTTGGTATAAAATGAATTTAAAACCTTAAGGGTTATTTTTATTTACTTTTTTCCACTAGGTCTTCAATGCTACCTTTAGGAAGCGTTCGTACACGCGTGCCCTGAGGATACAGTAGAGAGTTAGCAAGGATTTTTCTGTGGCCCAGGCAAAGTGGAAACATGCTATCCTTTGGTCCAGAACTGTCTCTTGCGCTCTCAGTAGAGTAACACCTAAAATACAAACATTTGACATTTCTGTTCAAAAGCTATGACCAGTTTTTCATGAGAATTTTTTAATAAGTGAACTGAGAATTGTGAATTTGTAAATACATGTATTTTGCAGCATGCCATTGCTGTTACTTTTTCCTTTTGCTTACATAGAAATTAACAGTTCATGATTTTTAAGTCTGATGCATAGAAATAAAATATTTATTATTTCTTTTAGGTAAGATGTGGTGCAGTGGAGTACTCATCTCTGTGTAGTGTAGTAATAGTGTGTATTGAGTGTAATAATGTGAAGTATGAGTAATCATTGTAGCGGGAGTATAATCTCTGAGACCAAATGTTACTGGATGCATTGCCAGGTGAATTTATTCCTGTGGAGCAAAGCTACCTTTCCATCTTGGCTGCTGCATACATGGGACAGGGGACAGGAAAGAAAGACAGAAGATACGAGGCTGAGATCCAGGTTTTTCCTCAGCTCTGTGCTGGAAGTTTTTCTTATTATCTTCCTTGAATCTTGAGCTTTCCTTCCTTGCCCTCTCATATTCCCTCTCCTCCCCAACTCTTGTTGCAGCTATGGCACTTCTCTGCTGTACCCTTTCGTCCTTGATGTACCCTAAAAGCTCCAGCATAAACCCCAAATTAATCTGTGCATCAGAAATTATTAGCTTGGTCTCTGCCACATGCTTGTGATGCATTGTTGGTCCATCTCACTGGTTGGAGATCAACATTTGGGACCAGTGAGAACATATTTTTGCCATTACAAATCAACAGAACAGGAATATAAACAAAGCTCAAAAAATCAAGACATCTAAATACCCCTTTCAGATTCATGAATATGCTATATATATAAGCCTAACTTCTGAGATTTCCTTTTATTCTCATGAATATCATTTACATTTGAGCAAATGCAAATTCATTTCCACTTCTGATGCTCTGGAAGCTGCTTCTGGAAAATGAGTAGAGTGTGCCCTTTAGTCCATCCCAGTTCAGGCCCCAGTGCTGTGTGTCCAACCCTGGGATTTCCAGAGCATTCGGCAGTTCTGCTCCATCTGTTTTTCTTTTCAGCAATCTAAATTCATATTGTAAAATTTGCAGTAGTGCAATGAGCAGGGGTTTTGTTAGTGTTATTAGGCTTATGATGTGGAAAATAAAGAACTTGCTTCCTACTGTTCAGCAAAATTTCTAGGAAGTTCCTAGCAGTTTATTTAACACTTGAAATAGGTATCTTTATATTTCTAAATGATTTCGAACAGTTTTCTTCAATGAACAGCTGTATAAATAGGAACTAGGGTACATAGAAAATGAGCACTGTACATTAGCTGGACTCACAAGAGATGGTAAGAGAACTAATTTCTGTACCTCTGTGGTAATATCTGGCCTAAAAGAACACTTCTACACCAGGTTTCAATTCAAGGCTTCTCAGGTACTGGATTGCCATTATTAATAATCACACTATAGAAGCAGTGGTTTGAATGGGTAGATTTTAAAGGGTTTCACTGAGTTACCTACTGTATTGTTATTCCATTTTACACTTGGAAAGGTTATAGGATTTTACTTCTGGTTCAGTTCATCACAGGAAATCCAGACTTTGCAGTTTGCTGAGATTGTGTACACTTTGTTCTCTTGGTGTTCTTTCTGTCCTTTGTCCAAAATTATCTGCATAGTGTTTCTGTCTATCCCTAGTGTTAAAAAGTCAGAACCCTTATGCATTGTGGGGTTTTAAAAGTAATAGATTGTGATTTCCTTTTTATTAGCCCTAGCTCTCAGTCTTTATAGCTCAGGCTCTTTAACTTTCAACAGTAAAATTCAGCACTTAAAAAAATGAAACTGAGATTTTCATATGATCACAAGCATTGAGGCTTTAAGGAAACCACCAGGTATTCCAAGACAATAGAAAAAGTTCATGGGTGTTTGCAACCCTGGAACTTCCTGGAACACACCATGAAAAGGGGTCACAAAGACTCTCAGGTTATGTGTTCCTCCTACAAAGAAGACCTTTCACCTTGTGGTGCTTCGTGAGGTGCATGATATTCAAAGGAAAAAATAGAGACAGTGCCTCTCATATCCCTGTTCTCCATACAGTGGATTTGGGAACAGAGGGATACTGAGAACGATGAACTGCATTTAATGAGGATAACACTTCTGTTCATTTTGCTGAGATAACTTTAGTCAAAGAATAATTTTCTCAAAATTTGAATTTAATTCCCCAAAATTTAACTGAAGAAGAGGTAGAAATTTGCACATATTTCTGTACTGTGAATTGCTCAGACACTTTGACAGACTCTGAAGATCTGTGCCTTTGAAAGGAGTATTTGTCTCTTAACCTGCCCCTTCTACTGGTCTTTGCTGGTATCATCAGGAGGGCAGGGCAGAGAACCTTCTCTCCTGCTTTCGTGTTTCCTTCCTCACAAGCACTGCAGAAATCAGCCATGCTCAGCTAGCAGTGACAAGTGGACAAGGCATTGTCGATATTCTGGGGTTTATTACTTAAATCCTCAGGTCTCTGGTGTGAGTCTATTCTGAAACAGTTTTCTCTGCTGTTTTTCTGTAGCACTTTTTGTGTGCATACAAATTTCTCCTAGGATTTGCACCAAAATTCCTCCACCCTTTTTCCGGTGTTTGCTAGTAAAGCTTAAAGCTGTTCTGGGGCTTGCAGCCCTTGCCAGGCTGTTCCTTCACCCCTCTTGCATCTCATTCTCAGACAATTAGCAAGAAGTACAGTAGCCTGCCTGTTACTTATTCCTGAGTTTAAAAACCTAAACTTGCTATTCACCATCTTCTCACTTCTGCCAGTTTTGCAGCAGTGGCACTGCTCTGATGTTACTGATTTGTTTCAGCTCTTAGACCATTTTATAGTGATGGATGAAAAAGCAAAGACGAGTTTAAAGCTACACTCATTCATCTCTTTATTATTTTAATGCTAAATCTCAAGGATAAATATTATTTTTATATTACTGTTGGTTAAAATGTACAAGAGAAAAGTCCTGTTTTGAAGATCAGACTTCCTTACTGAGGAGAGGGGATGACAGCTCTGTTGAAAAAGGGTAAAAGCTGAAAAGCCTGGTAGGTATGTCCATTTTAAATGTGTGCCATGTGTGCTGAGGGTGACTTGGTTCACACAGAATATTTGCAGTCAGTCAAAAATAGAACTCATAACTTGCATGCTTGTGCTTCCTCAGCCCAATCTCTTCAGAAACAAATCTCCACGTTACTTAAAAAGAGCAGAACTGAAACATGACTGTTGGAGTTTGCATCAATTGCCTGTTGATGTAGGGTGAGAGTGGGGTGAAAGGCAAGGGACAAAAATAGGGACAATAAATAGGGAGGCTGAAGGAGATGTGAGTGCTGTACCTGCCCTGCCTTGTAGTACTTTGATCTTCACAGGTGTCAGGCCAGCATCTCCTTTAAATACTGGATTAATACAAATATTTCAAAACTAGTGCCACTACAGTACAATGTATTACTCTGTTTCACTTAGGACTAGGCATTATATGTAGTAAATAAACCGCAGACAATGGCAGTCTTGGTTGCAGCTGGCTTGTTTCCTAAATATTAATACTAAAATACTGAGAAAGTAAAACAATTTAAAAGAACTGATTGCAAAATCTGTACAGGTGTAAAAGTTAACCATATGGCAGAGAGGAGATTGCCAATGAAAATGACAGATGATTAGCATTCATTAAAACTTTCAATTAACACCTTGAAAAATTCCATAAAATAATACTGCATGTAAATAATGTGTGATTTCTCCAAGCATTCTTCTACCTGTTTTTAGGGGAAAGGAAGAGTGAGAAAGAGAAGAAGGGAAGTCTATTCCAAAAGTACTTACTACTAAGATTTTTTCAGCCCTTGGTTTGTTTTGGAGTTCAATGGTCTAGTGGTGAATAAAACAAGTTTTAGCTGTCAATATGGGAAAAGATTTGGTCTGGATAAAAGTTAGTCCTGTATTTTCTTACCCCTATTTTTATGGTGGGCATGAGAGGGAAGCCCTGACAAACTGCAGGGCAATATGAAGGATGCTCAGATCAGTTGGCTAATTACAGAGATGAGAACATGACAGTAGTGGCAGTCCTGCCTGTCGTTTCACACTGATGTCAGCTTCTGCAGGATCTCTCCATGTTATAGGGAATTCTAAGTCTGTGCCTTTTCCTGTTGGTGCATACACATGAACTAAGGAAGAAGCCTTTGTCTTGTCTAAGTGAGCTTTATGACTAAATTAAAAAGTCATCATTAAGAGCTGACTTAGGTGTTCTTAGTGTCTGCTGTTAACTATACTGAAAAAGCTTCCAAAATCAGGCATGCCCTTGGCTGTCTTGTGTTACTGGAGGGAAAGAAGCATCTTTGTCTTGCTAAATCAGGTGTGTGGTTTAAACAATGCATTTAAATTCATGTGAGTATTACCTATGGATTCCCTGACCCCTGGGATTTGACTTGTTTATTTAAGAAAGCCTCCATTGACACTGGCGCATGCAATCTTTTTTCTTTCTTTCATTACTGAGCACTTCTGTGGTCCTGGCTGGACTCAAGAGCTGCAGAGCTCTGGGACTGTGGAGATCCAGACTTCTGGCTTAATTTCTTCTACTCCATTCCTGTTTGAAGTTCTTGCATTTGTTTCTTTGTCACCTTTATCTCCTCTTCATAATTGGATACAGTCAGGGCATGAGTGTGGCATTTTAAAATATAACCTCCCTCCCACTAACCTGTTTCCTTCCTTTTTGAAATGCTATTTCATAGGTTAAGAGTGTGTGTCTGTATGTCATTACGTTTTCACACTGTTGGTGTCTTAGAGGTGCCCTTTGTTTGATGTAGCTGAGGACTCATGGAGAGGATGTGATGGCTGGTAAAAATACTATGAAACAACTTCATTTGTAAAGCTCTCTGCCTTCCTGTCTTGGCCTAGGTCCGTTATGCTTTGGGCCATGTCCACATTGCAAAGCCTGGGTCTGTATTTTTCTTGGTTCTTGTGGTGTCCCTGTGATGGTTTTTTGACACATTTTGGATTTTGGCAATTCAAAATGCCTGAATTACTGGGCAGATAGCATGGCAGACTGGTGTGGGGGGGTGATTTTTCTACAAAATGCCATTGAGTTGTGTGTTTCATGTCCTGGGTTGTTGGCTTGTGGGTGTTAGAGGATGAGAGGTCTGCCGGAAAGGTTGAACGAGCCAAATTTGTCATTCTATGTAGACATATTCTTTATGCAGCATGAATGCTGGGATAAACTCTCCTGTCAGACTGCTTCCCCTTGGAGTGCAGTTTGTTCCAGAAAGGAACAGGGAGAAAACTAGATTGTTTTTTTCAGTGTGGACAATCAGGGCACCTCAGTACAGGAGTAAAATATGAAATGAACTAAATAAATCATGTGCACACATTCACTCTTCCATGAGACATGAGAAAGCTGGGTTGGAGAGACAGCATCAATTTTAGCAGACTTGCAAAGGGCCTTGACCTCTCCATTTGGTCTTGGGGACCCCTTCCCTGAAGCAGCATGTAGATGATGGGGTACAGTTAAATAAAGTTATAATTAGAAGCAACAGGAGGGAAAAGAAAAATCCGTCAGTCTGCTATCTCTTTGCATTTGGCTGCTCTTGGATTGCTGTTTTCAAAAGTGATCTGCAGTGGCATCTCTTGGCTTCCAGGAAGGCAATGGGAATTTTATAACTGACGTCAATGGGAGCAGAATGAGGCTGATGTTAAATGCTTTTTTTATAACCTTGTCCCTAGTGTGCAGTCAGTTTCATTGTTTTCCCTGATATTTTTGTGGGTGTTACATAGATCAAGAAGGAGAAAATAGTACTTAAGAAAGACAGGTTGTGATTGTGAAACCCCAAAACTGTGAGAGAGGCTCTGGGGGGCAGTTGTGGGGCTCAGGAGTGCTGTTACTTAATGTTACAGGTTTGAGTAGGTTTCAGTATCACACTATTTCTTCGAGCACCTTTCCTGGCCAGAGGACATCATCAGTAAAGTCCACCCTGTCTCAAACAAGAAAATCCAGAGCAGTTCTACTGATGAGTTTGTGATTTGCTGCAAGTGAGAAGAGTTTAGCCCTTTAGATTCCAGTTTGTGTTGGCCAGCTGAAGCCTGACACCACTCCCAAGTTCATGCATTTGACTCAGGATGTAGAAAGAATGCCTATTTTCTTGCAGCATTCTGACAGGCTGATCCATGGTGAGACCTTTACAGTGTGATGTCTACTCTCCCTTGATCCGTGTCTGACATCCACTAACATGGATGTCCAATATATGTAGAAGGGCTATTCAGACCCAAGACTTGCTTATCGTAGCACTGAAGCTAATCTCTTCACTCTGCTAAGGTCAAGGTTGAAAACTGACTCCAAAGAGCAAAGAAAGGGAAGACAGGTTTGGAAATGGATACAGGGAGAACAGACAAAATATGCTGCTGTAAATGCTGATTTTTAATCTCTCCCTTCCTCTCTTGCCATCCCTTTTTCTTTCACTGTCACAGGTTATTCATTAAGTATTTATTGAAATACATGGTAAAAAGAATTTGTCTAACAGCTAAATTGCTGATTTTGGATTAGGCATTAGATGGTGGATTTAAATTTGGAGAATCTGTATTCACCAAGTGTTTGGGGGTGAGGTCAGAAGTTCCTCCCTTACAGCATGTATTCTCATTTGTTGCAATACAGTGGTGTTCTTGTGGTACGTGGGGATAAAATGTGGTACGTGGGACAAAAAAGTGATTAGGCTGAGCAGCCTTTGCTGCATCTCCAGGGGGATTGCTTTTTGAGGCAATCAGGAGAAATCTGTGTGGAATGTAATGGCATTTGTTAAGCAACCCAAGTTACCCTTGGTCCTACAAACTGCTCTTTTGGTATTTAACAAGAATGAATAAAAAGAGGAGTTAACCTTTGTTGCTTTTGCTTTTTTGCCACTCTTTGAGGAATGAATAATAGATAGTTGATGCTGGCAGGAGTCTATCATGTCGTAGTTACATTACTGTTTTTAATTGAGTGGTTTAAAAATTGTGTGAGGGATAGTCTTGGTACTGCTAAGTTAGAGGATGCAATAAGCCTGGTTTTGTAGCCATGTACCTCCATACGTAATACAGTATTTTTTGAACTTACAAATGCTGTGTAACATATAGGAAGAAGCCACGCCTTGCACTGAAAACGTTGATTTCATGTATCAGTATATTTATATATTTATATATTCATATATCAGTATATTTCTTTGTGTTATAGTCTTTTAACAATACTAGGCAAGAAAAAACCCCTCTCTCTTTGCCTCAGTGTTGTTTTTAGTATAAAGAAATAATAAGATTTCTGTGTGTAGGTGTATCATCTTTTTACCTACTCTGAAAACCTCACATGAAAAGAGCACTAAAATTATGATTAAGTGCTGTAGATTTGTAAAAGTGGACTCTTTAAGACAGCATTTAAGTGTGCAAGATGAGATAACTTCCTGCTCCGGAGCTCATTTAAAATCATACCTATAAACTCCTGACACAAGAAGAGTGTCTGGCTGCTGTACTGCAAAGACAGCAGTCATTCAAACCTCAGCAGCCCCTCAGGTGAGTGTTTCTGTCTACCTGTGGTGGGTTTTTCTTCAAAGTGAGACATGGATATTAAATGCCCAATTGTGCAAGTTGTTTTGCAAGAGGAAATCCTTTGTGGATACTTCTGTAGCAGCATGGAAGTCGAGGAGGCTTTGCATGCAGCTGTCTGCCAGTCTGGCAGGACTTCAGCCCAACTCCTCTGGCTTGTGATCTTAGAAGAAAGAGTTTACCCCTCAATCATGAGGAGGCTGTTTTTTCCTGCTGTTGCATTTATAAAGCCTGAGATTGTCTTTGTTCAAAAATAATTTTGGTAGTTCTTGTGCTTGGAGCATACCATGTCCTAGCATCATCTAAGTTTAGCACAGAATTGGCTTTCAATGTTGGAAAGCCAAAGCTCTTGTAAAGATTTTAAATTATCTGATAATATTTAATCAGTTCATAGACTGTGTGTGCTTGAAGAGTAAGCACTCCTGAAGAGCTTGCACCTTTAAAAAAGAGTGAAGTACACTGATAATATTGCAGAGAGTGGAGAGGTTTAAAATTATTGGAGCACTTAATTTTTTCTATAATTGCTTCAATTTGAAGGGAACTAGGCAAAATACCAAGCTGCAAATGAGTTGCATTAATCGAAAAATTCATCAGTCAGAAAGTAGGATTTAAACCAAAACGCCCAATTAGAACCAAAAAAAAAAAAAAAAAAAGAAAAAAAGAAAGAAAAAAAAAAAAAAGACTCTAAACATCTTGGCATTAAATCCTTAAAGTGATGAGCCTCATATTCCTCGGTGTTGGCTGTTGACTTCAGAGACTAATAGAAGAGTTTCACACATCCATTTCGCTGGAAACAGCGGAGGAGCTAAGGTGGAGTTGGAAGCACCTTGCTTGGAAAGCAAAGCAGTGCACAGTGAAACCCTGGCCCCTTGTGATGTACCACAGTGGATAGCAATCAAGTGTGAGCATAGATCAGCTAAAGGTTAATATCTTTTTATAGTAAGCTGACAATAAGATAAAAAATTTAACACCACTGCGGATACCTTATGGCGGGTAAAGAGCTTTTTGGTACTATGTAATTATATTTCACAATGATTTAATGAGCCTTATTAAAAAAAGGAAAAGTTGTATCACTTGAAAGGTACCAGAAAAACCAAAGCAAAAATGAGGCATATTGCTGCAGCTCAAGCTTTTTTGAAATTTTCAAGTCAGTAAGTTTACCATTCAAAGTCAAATTTGGCTAATAGTCTGTTTTTCTGGTCTGACTTGTATCTGGCATAAGCAGTGATTGTTACTAAACAAGGGAGAGCAAAAAAGAATTTATTTTTGAAAGGAGATGAAATACTAAGAGTGCATATTATATTTCACTGGAATTTAGTAGTTCCAAATGAGTCTTGACCACATATGGTTTCAGTACAGCACAGGGTAGGTTTCCATGTACCAGGTTTCACTGGGTTTTTGGCACTGACAATAGACACCCAACTTTCAGTATGTACGCCGTCATCTTTGAAACCATGGGACAGCTCATGGAGTTAGGGATTTACAAATCTTTCTGAACCTTGTTCACCCTTTCTTTGCATCATGCAGAATGTTTTATGATACAGTACTTTGGAAGGACATGGACAACTCAAATTATATTTTAGTAAATCATGAGTGGAGAAAAGCAATGCACTTCCTTTTTATTTGAAGTCTAATAATATAATGACTGCTTTCAAAGGTCCATACTCCTTTTGTTCATACAGGAAAATGCTGTATTTTGTGTGTGATCCTGTTGGCAGGATTGGGCTGGATCCAAAAGAGCTGAAAGTTTTGAGGGGTGGAAACCTGCATCCAAGTCCTTGCGGTTCTTCTAATCTGACCTGCAGGAAAAAGACCTGTTACTTGGCTTGAATGCAAAGTGATGTCTGCCTCAGAATTAAGTAACGGGATAATTTGTAGCCTTGTCCCTCACACTTGTGTCTCTGGGAGGTGCCAGGGGATGCCCAGTGTTGGCTGTGGTGGTCACAAGAGCAGAGATGCTGGGCGCAAACAGCACTTGTGGGACTCATGTCAGAGCAGCAAATGAAGGGGATATCTCTTGGCTGATAAAACCAAGCGGCCTGCAGGAGTTGTAGCCTTCTCCTCCTGAGAGACAGCTTCTTTGTCTCTCATCTTTGTTTGTAGTCTTCAAGTCAAGGGAGGACTTGAGCTTGTGTGTGCCTTGTGTGGAGCTGTGTGTACCTCATGCAGAGCTCCGTGTGCCTCGTGCACAGCTCTGTACCTCATGTGGAGCTCCGTGTGCCTCATGCACAGCTCTGTGGAGGTGGAATAAGGTGAATAGGTTGGAGGTGGGCAGTGGTGAAGCCTGTGCAGGAGAGGGGTGCTCAGTGTTTTAGCCAGATTGTATTTCTGCTCTTCCAAAATCACCTCTTGTTTTACAGGTGATGCCACTATGTTCAGATGAGCCCAATATGGGCTCTCAGACCAAGGGCCCAATTTGTGAGGCAAATTAAAGGAAAGCACTTGTAGCTGTAAAAACAGCCTGAGGTCAGGTGCATTTTCTAAATATCCTACCTTATTTACTTAGAGATGATGACAGACAATTTAAATTTCTTAGCATCTCTCCAAAGAAAGGAATGAAGGATCAGATTTTTACAGAAGCTTCGGTCAGGGATGGAAAAACTTCCCTGGTCCACCACTGACATTGTGTATGAATTTCTAACACACCTATTTTGTTTTATCAACCTCCTCACCTCGCCAGTCCCACACCTATCTTGTGGTGTCCCCTTTTTGTGCCTCATACACCTTATGTTTTCCTCATTCTAAACTTTCAGCTGCAGTCTAGCCTGCTACAGGTAGTCTGCCCCTATTGACCTGAGGTAATACTGTGAGAAATTATTTTTACTATTTTTATGTGCTTTTTTCGCCCTTCAGAAATGTGAGCAATAAGTATTAATAATTTCAAATTCTAGAGTACTTGATTACCAATAGAGATTACCCAATTGCATGTCAGGTTTTTACATCTGATACTCTGCTTCCATTTGTTTCTTCCACTTTCTTTTTTATCCTTTCTCTTGCTGGTGGTCATACAAATCATCCTCAGGAGCACATATACTCTGGAAGTTGCTGTGCTGGAAATTAAGACTTTAAACAGTCAGGGGTTTTGGTTTTTTCCTCTTTTCTCATCTGCACTGAATCCTATCTTCGGTGCTGAAAGAAAGAAGTGAGAGGAACGCCAGTGATGGTTGGCTGTATTGCAGTTCCACTGCGTTTTGATTAACCTTCGGCTCAGTTTGCTTGGGTTTGTAATCTACTCATCAAGGTGGATACAAACTCAGAGGAATGACACCCCAAATGTGTTTTTTGATGGAAATTTGCTCTTCTCTTTTTGTAATGGAAATGCATATTTAAATAATAAAAGTTATTGGATTTTACTTTCCAGTGACTGTTACTTGCTTTTAAGGGTTACAAAGATGGCTCAGGTGATCTATTACTGTCTCTCCTGTGTTACGTGCCTGTAAGATATCTGTGAGTACCTGTGAACATTTCCTAAGATTATACCTCTTCTGGAAATAAGTATTTTGTGGAAATCCCAAACATTTCAGTCAATCCTCTATTATCCTGCTTTAACATCCCTATAAGGGATGCAAGGGCTCAAGTACCAAGGGCTTCCTGCACCTACTCTCAGCGTGCTGTGGCTGATGGGGAGTGACACCAGGCTCATCTGTAGTGTCTTTGTGGAGTCCACAGCTGAAATGGGTGGTCTAACTTATTTTATTTTGAATGCAGATACGGATTATTTTCATCCACACATTCATTAATCTCTCTGAGCCCTGCCAAGCTCTTTGAGCTACTTTCTCAATTTAATTACATGTTACAGAGTTTCTGGGTCTTTTTATAGTTCTTGAAAGGGTGTTTTAAATCTAAATGCTTTGTATGATATTTAACTGTGTGTCTGGTGTTAAGAAAAGGAGTAAATACGAGCAAATGATCTCTGCAATACCATTTTGCATTAATGCCTTCTGTGAACTGCATTTTTTTCAGGAAGTCATGTAAACTTACCCACGCTTCCAATTATGGGAATGAGAGGAAAGAGTTTCTTTCCAATTTGTCCATTTTA
This sequence comes from Corvus hawaiiensis, assembly GCF_020740725.1. Taxonomy (NCBI): domain Eukaryota; kingdom Metazoa; phylum Chordata; class Aves; order Passeriformes; family Corvidae; genus Corvus; species Corvus hawaiiensis. Next base: position 5,663,962 of record NC_063216.1, read on the forward strand.
AAATAGAATAATCAGAACTAGCACCACTGGCAAACATTGTTTTTAAAACAGGGGGCTCAGTCCACACAGGATTTGATGGGAAGTCCTGCCAATTCTTTTATTTCAGCAAGGTACAATCATGGTACAGGAGTCCTTTTTCCAGCCTTTTAACAAATCGGGAAAGATTGTGGGCTCCTTCAAAGCGCCTGTGAATAGTAGCTGGTAAAAAGCAAGGGGTTCTGAATAGGCTTGAACTTGCCCAGAGGGCTGAGATTTTACTGGGGAGTTTTAAGATTTCTACAAAGTAATGAAGGTCATAACATATTTTGCTAACTACCAATCTGTTTTAGAATTAATGTCCTGAAAGTAAAAGATACAAACTGCACCTGCATAACCACTTTAAAGTGGTGCCAGAATGGGATGTCACAGAACAGAGCAGTCACACATCCTTTCTAGGGCTTGGCAGTTGTGTGCGGAGCCAGAGCAAGGGACTGATCCGGCTGCAAACTAATGTTTAGTGAGTTTTTTAATGGCACACCCTGTCACATAAGCGTCAGCCGAGGTTGCTCATAACCTGTTTTTCTGTGACCCTGTGGAAGCAATTGTGGAACTGCAGCATCTTTTTTAAATACCTGTCTCGGTTTGGTTTTTTTGGTTTTTTTTTCCAACTGCAATGTCTGAAGTAGCCGGAGGAGGGAATTTAGCAGTCAGATGAGTAAAGAACATGGATTCTGCTTGTAGAATTTCCTTCTCAGAGAAGAAAGCCATCCTGCATAAATGAACTGGCTTCAAGAGTGCTGCATCTCTGTCCCTGTTGCAACTTGGTGGTATATGGGGAATAAACCAAATCCATAGCTAATGGTGGTGTCTGGAGCTGCCCAGCAGGATCTGTGAATGCCTGCTTTGCATTAATACGTGAGAAAAGACTTTGGGGGAACCTCATTGTGGGGCTTTATTCTGTCTCAAATGTACAGCTGGATCCACTTTGGGGCCAAGCACAGACTGGTATTTTTTATACATTGTGAAACTTTGTCACGAAAGGTTATGGATGGTCTAAAAAATAACTGTGTTAGAAAGCAAATTGGCAAGTGGATGGATGGAAAGTCCATCAGGGATGTTGAATACAGAGATGTAAACAAAGCCTTGAGGCTCTGTCCTGGAGTACTTGGGAAGTCTGTGAACTACAGGTTGCAAGGAAGGTACACCCAAGGAAGAATCACTCTCTCTGACTCTCTTCCACAGTTTTTCCCTGGGTATATGTTCCCAACTGATGCCAGAGAGGGGAATGGATGGGCTTTTTTTCTGAATGTGTGTGACTTTTTGTACAACCCCTTGAAGTTCTTCTGAAATCTGCTTTATATGGTTGTGAGAATTGAGTGTAGCTGAACTGCTGATACTCTTCATGGTGAGAATTTCCTACTTGAAGTTGAAATAGCTTTGAACTACTTGATGACGTGTGCTGCCATTTAAAAAAAAGAACTCAGTATACTAAATGCCATTGTTATCTTTTATTACTAGATTTATGTTTGCAGAACCAGCTGTCATTATAAAGCAAACTGAGAACTTGACTGCTTAAGTCAGAGTCCATTAAAATGGGCTAAAGATGGAATATTGTACATCAGGCTGATTGCTGTTGTACTCAAGTCTGCCCAGGTATGAGTACTGTTCCTCTGAGACCTTAATAAAACAGAGGTGAGACTTTTTAAGATTCTCCTACTGTGTAAAACTGATCCACTAAACTGACTGTGCAGCAGCGAAATACTGATAAGGGATTAATGATCATGCAGTTAGTTGCCATTTGTAAACAACCGGACAAAAAAAAGCTAAACTAGTTTTTTTTTTTTTAATTGCCCTTTATGTTCTCCATTTTAAATGAGCTCTTACAGTATTTCCTAGGAATTAAGGGTCTAGATTTTGCAGTTACATCTCTGGTTTTGCAGGGCTAAAATCAGCAGGGCTCCAGAGCAGCACAGGGGTTTGTCCCCTAGGATCCAGCTGCAGGCCTGGAAGCAGACTTTGTTTGTGTGTTAGTCTCAGTTGCTCTGGACTGGAGCCAGTGTTTCGCCTCTGCTTAAGGGCAGAATTGTACTGTCAGGCCTTCTGGTGGTGCAAAAAGCTGCCAGGCTGTGCGCTCTTCAAGTAGGTTTTAAATATATAGTGCAAATTAAGTTAGTGTCCCTAACTTAGTGTCAACACTTCAACTTTTCCTCCTGAATGGTCTTACTCATTTTAAAGTTCATACACAGAAGTTAGTGACAAAGCCCTTCTCATCTATGGGCAGGACCTGGTTTTAAGTGGCTTCATTAGGATGGTGTGTGCTGCTTTATGGGCTGTGGGATTTGCATAGCCCCGTTTGTTTAATCTTGTCAACTAGTTATGGGCTTACATTCTTTTTAAGGTCTGTCTAGTTTGTTTTCTCAAAGTGATGGGCAGGCCTTTCCCAAACAACTCTGATCCTCTAATTGATCTGGTTTTGGAGCTCACATTGAATTCAGTAGATGTTCTGGGCATGGAACAATTACAGGATCAGGACAATGTCTATTTAAATCCAGTCAAGTCATATAAAAGTGTCCTTTTTCCCTCCTTACCAGCAGGAAATCAATTTCATGCTTTTCAGTCTCCCAGTATATTTATTAAAATATTATTTATTCATTTAGTTACTTTAATTTTATAACAAAATTTGGCTTTGGTCTTTGGAAGAAAGGGTGGAAAACACATTATATTTTTTCCCCTCAAAACGTACATATATTCTTGCCTCTTTTTTAAGATACAATGCTGCTGTGCACCTTGGAACAAAAGTGACTAACAGCTCTCAACAATAGGAGTGGAAATAATGGCAGGGGTAGCAAAGACATGAAGAGTTTTGAAAAGCAATATTCTTTAATGTTGGGAAAGTAATAAAAGGTCAGAACAAAGTGCAATAGAAAAGCCATTGTGAAGGGAATGGGCAGAATTCTGGTTTTATGCTGATGTCAAGGCTTTGGATTTGTTTTCTTTCCATTCTGAGAATTTTTATTTAGTTTAATTCAGATTATTATTATTATTATTATTTGCTTTAATGCATGCAGCTATGCTAGGTGTGATTTTAATGCTGCACAACTGTAAATGGCTAGGTTTGAGACACTTATTTCTCTTTCCTTTTTTATTTGGAACCTTCTGTATAATGAATTCTTAACCAAGAATTATTGTTTAGTATTATTTACTCAGAGCTGGGCCATGCTACTGAAATACAGACAGAGTAGCACCATACTTTGCTGTTAGCCAGGGCTTCTTATGCAGGAGGGTAGGTGCTTTTAGAAGTATTTCATGTACCGTTCCTGACTCCTTGCCAGTACTTGACTTCCCTGTGTCTGCAGTCAGTGTAGAAATCCCCACTGACCTCCATGCCAGCAAAGCAAAATTGGCTGTGGCTGTTCTTGATAACATCATCTTAGAATTTGCTTTCTTATCCCTAATTAAGTAAAAGACATTCAGCCTTCATTAATTATGGCAAAAGTATGTTTTGAAAATAGGAACAATTCAAAAAATTACAGATTTGTACTGGGTATCAATGCTGAAATCCATCGTCATTTCCTTTTGGTTTTGACTTAAGAATACAATTTTGTGTGATGGGTTGCTGATGTAAAGCACAGTCCTCCGCTTCCCTTTTTCCTTCTCTATATGTAAAAGCAGCAAAGTTGGTCAATACAATTTAAAATCAGCATCCTTCAGGTATATCTTTTTTCCCGGCGTAACATTGGTAGCTCAGCAGCTGCTCAGTCCGTATGTCCATGTAGCCAGTAATTTGGCTGATTTCAAATCTAAATAATGTGTAGTGGCTACATGTGGGGAGAGCCTCTGTAACTCAATTTTATTTCCTTTCTATTGCATTTAATTTTTTTTTTGGTCATTTTCATTTTTTCCAGCCATGACTGATAATAAGATCCCACTGTAGATAGTGCTGGAAGTCTGGAAGGTCTGTAGAAATGTCCTTCCAGAGCTGTTAAAAGACAGATTAGACATCCATTTCAGCAAACAAATAGTCAGAACCCTGGACCAGTCCCCACGGGTGGTTTCACCCAGACATTTTTTTCTGAAGTTTTTTAGAGTGGTTATCAGAGGCTATTTCTGGTCTTGTTTTGTAGTAGGGGGGTGGTGATTTAAAAGCACTCACGCTTTCTCTCTGCTGTTATGGAATGAAATGCTAAAGCTCTCATTTACCTCAGCAGCAGATGAACTTTGTTGAATGCCTGGAAATCCCCAGCCCAGAAGTCCAGTGATGAGCCCCATATGCAATCCACCACTGCCATGGTAAAGGTTAGTCTCAAATATAAGCAGTGAGTACAACAGCTGCTCAAAAGATGCAGGTCCCTAAATAAACAACTTATTCCTTTACCATTTCCTGGTCCATTATGCACAGGGAGGAGTTTTCTCTTTTCTTTTAAGTGTCTACATTTGTTTTTGCCAAGTGCACTTAGCAGATGAGAGACTACCCTTCCTTGCCTTCGCTGGATATCAGTGTTCTGAAAAATGGACACAAAATGCATTTGGACCTCCTTTCAGGTCCAGAGGTTGGAATTTCAAATAATTGTAATTGAAAATTTTGTTTACATTTTGAGTTAAGTTTACCTTTTTCCTCCTGCCTTTTTTTTTAAATTTGAAATTGTTAGACAAACATGTTTCTTGAAAATTGTTTTGCCACTGGGGAAAGGAAATGTTTTCAATATTTATATTTAATTGAAAACTGGCTTATCCTTTTTATTTCCTTTTTTAACCTCTCCAAACATGTACATTTCAGATTCCTTCTTAGCTGTCTCAATTTCCCCTATGCCCTTTCTGGTTGACTTTGTTAGCGTGGTACATTCCTTTTATGGAGTTCTACATTTTTCAGTTTTTGTCCTTCAGTGGATTATTCAGATGGGATTCTTGGCTGCCGACATCTGCTTCACTCTGGGTACCAGTGTGTGCTGTCATCTCTTTCATGGGAAACTGGGCTTGTGTCCTTCTTCCCTTAGGGAGTCAGCTTGGAGGATCAAGGTACAAAGTTGTCCCTTGCCATAACCAGGGCTCTGCTGCAAGCGGGCCAGAGGAGGGTTTTTTATATGTTGTGGTACATGATGGTTCTGGGCATTTGTTTGAATTTCTTAGCTGAGGGGGTGGTGAACTGTGTGCCTGGGATTCTACACTTGCTGTGTGCTTCAGGCTTCCAAAAGTTTTGTATGCACTGGTGCTTCTGTATGCATGGCATACCTTTAGGGAAGGTGAAGGTATCTAAATCCAACACTTTAAACACTGTAGGAGCTTAACAGGAGAACATCTCCTTTTAGTCTAATAGAGCAATGGATAATGTTCCTGATTATGAAACTGGAAACCAGGCTGCCAGAAAAAGGGTGAAATAATAAATTTAACCTTTCGATTATTTGCAGCCTTCCAGTGCCTGAAGGGAGCCTACAAGAAAGATGGAGAGTGACTATTACAAGGGCCTGGAGTGACAGGACAAGGGGGAATGGCTTCACACTGGCAGAGAGTGTAGGTTTAGATTGGATATTAGGAAGAAATTCTCCCCTGTGAGGGTGGTGAGGCCCTGGCACAGGTTGCCCAGAGAAGCTGTGGGTGTCCCATCCCTGGAAGTGTCCAAGGCCAGGTTGGATGGAGCTCTGAGCAACCTGGTCTAGTGGAAGGTGTCTCTGCCTGTTGAGGAGGGGTTGGAACGAGATGGTCTTTAGGGTGCCTTCCAAGCCAGGGCTTTCTATATTTCTGTGATTTTGTGATTGTATTCACAGCCTCCTCTTTTGTTGCAGTGTGCCAGGGCAAGTTCAGGTTGGACATTAGGAAAAGATTCTTCACTTAGAGGCTGGTCAGTCTGTGCAACAGGCTCCCCAGAGAAGTGGCCATGGTACTAAGTGTATCAGAGTCTAAGGGCTGTCTGTATGACACTTTCAGTCCATGGTTTAGTGTAAGGTAGCCCTGCAAGGAGCAGGGAGCTGGACTCAGTAATTCTTACGGGTCTCTTCCAACTTGAGGTGTTCTGTGATCCTGTGAATAGTTCCCAAGCTGGTGTGAGGAATGACAGACTAACCCTCACCTATACCATAGCCCTGAAAAATTCTCTTGTACTGTGTCTTTGCTCTGCCTCCACATCAGATGGGATCACCTCTCACCGCTCCTTCTGCAGAGTGGTCTGTGTGGATCATCTGCTATTCCATGCAGACACAGTGAGTGGGATCTCTGCTTTCCCCATCCTGCAGGCTGCTTCAAGTTTATGGTCCCTCTGTGGTCTTTAAATGGCATACTGATCCCAGCTGGAAGAGTTTACTTGCTGTTTACAGCGTGTTTCAGAAGTATTCTTTGCACATACATGTTAGATCTTCATAGGGGTCATGTTATTTCCTAATAAGATAAAAATGATAGGCTTGGTGCACACAGTGTTTTGCCCCTCTGCCTTTCTTCAATCCATCCTCTTTCCACGTCTTCTTCCCCTTCTTTTCCTTGCTGTCACGTGTCAACTGCATACTGTAGCCATTGCTGTCCATAATGCATTGTTTCAAAGCAATAAACTTGTTATGGAGAGTAGGATAAAGAGTATTAAACAAATTCCAAGCATATGGCCACTTGCTTGGGCAGGTTTCAATGCAGTCCTGTCAATATCATGAAACACGAATAGCACAGCAGCAGAGTCTGCCTTGCCACAGGGAAGTCCTTGCAAGCAAAGCCACTCATTGTGAAATATTCTTGATAGCTGTTTCTATCTTTTAGATTAAATAAATAGATCAAGGTTGGAAACCCAGTTCTGTGTTGCAAATATTCTTCATGGCAGTGTCAATTATGAATCTTTTTTTCCTAATCCAGATGTGAGCATTTTTCACCTTTCAATACAGCATGATTCACTACAATGGACATAGAAGCCAAAAGCATAGTTGAAATAGTAGAGCCATCACTGAAGGCTAGAATTACAGCTTTAATTTATGGTTTTATTCCCCACCCTTCCCCTGAGATTATTCTGTTTTCTGTCTTTGTCTCTCTCTCTTACAGGTTTATTTTTACATTTAAGTAAATTGTTATTCTGCACTGCCTATTTCAAATATTACAGGAAAACTTACCTTGGGTTTTTAATACATTGAAGTGACTGATTCTTAATCTAATTGCAATTTGTTTAACTTTATGTCCAGTTTAGAACTTTGAACTTGTTGTAAAATGTCGTATAAAGTACTGGGTGTTCTTGTACTTCCTAATTCTGTCTGGCATTTACAACAATTCTTTCACTATCTGTGAGGGTACAGCTCCTAACTGTGCCAAGACAGACTTAGAGTCTGATCCACTCCATTGCTATGAATAGGAGTCTGTCCATGGGCTTCAGTGGGACTTGATTCAGACCCTTTATTGCTTCACCTTTACAAACTGAATTCCAGGCCATTCTCCATGGTAAAAATCTTGGCAGTATTGAAGTGAATGGGATATTTGCTGTGGTATTCAAAGGAACCAGGATTTCAGCTAGAATATTTAATATCTCCCAATTCAAAATAACCTTTTTTCAGTCCCTGGATTTGACTTGGGCATTTTGCTTTAAAACAGACATGGGAGATTAGGGTGAAATAAAATTTCCATATTGAAGCTTGATTAAGGTCAGAGTTACTATTGGATACTTGGTGGCTTCACTATGGCTGTGGAGGAGAGAATTTACTCAAGTTTGTATTTTGCCCATTAAAGGAAATCCCGTGACATGTCTGAGTCAAGGGGATACCATCCAAGTGATAACTCTGACTTTGAATCTTGATGTGTGTCAATACTTGCTTTTGACTAATAAAAGTGCATATACTCGATGCAAAAAGACACAAACAGTGTGGTTAAATCTAACTGTAGGTTTATTTATTTATATGTATTTTATGGGGCAGTATTTCATACTCTTGTGAGCCACCCAATGAACCCTGAGAAGTCTGATGGTAACTGTTCTCGTAGAGCCCTTGCGGGGAGATTTTCCATCTGTGAGCTGAGCATTTCTCTTGTAACATTAATGGCCACAATCAAGTGCAAAACCAAAACAAGAATCACAGGTATTTAGGAACTAGATGCCGATATGATATCCTGCCTTTATCTCCCACACTTAAAAATTGTACTTTATATATTTTTTTTAAGTGTATGTCTGGTATTAAATAAACCTTCAAAGAGAACCTATTAGGTAGCTAGGTAAGTGGTTTGGTCTTGGATCCTTAAATTAATGAAAATAAATACTGGATTTGGTGGGAACCATAAAAAGGAACCACAGTTGTGTCTGAATTGTTCCTGTATTTTTCTCTACATGTCTTTTCAACCAACCGAAAAAGAAAAAAGGAAACTCATAAATGTAGTTCATGCATCTAATATAGAAATTCACTCATAAGACTTCTCTATAAAAATATGCATTAGATTAGATGCCTGTGCATATTTTTACTTATTACATTAGTCTACATGAACAAAAGTCTCCACTTAGAATTTCAGAAAGTCCAGCCCTGCTCTGTATTTTATAATGTTTGAATTTTTAATTTTTTAAAAATCCTTTTCACAATAACAGAGTAACTAAACTCTTAAACTGTTTCTGTCTGCCCCAAGGGTTTTTTCTCTTCCTCTATGTGTTGAAGGGAAATCTGAGCCTAAGAACACTAAAGAGGAAAAACATGTCTCATCTACTTGTCACGGCATCTATACTTTGCCATTTTTTTGCCACCCAAATGTGACAGGGCAGCACATAAATGTGTGAAGTCTGTCACAAATGGCAGCCAGAGCTGGGAATTCAGGAAAATGAGCTTTGCCTTTTTGAGGCTTTTGCATTTAAATCCTGCAAAGTGCTCAGTGCCTTCTGAAAGGTTATGCTAAGCCTGCTCAGCGTTAGTTCATGGGAGGTGTTCACCTTGCGGGATTCAGCCTGGAAAAGACGTATCTTCTAGATGGAGCCCTGTGGGAGATGCGTGGGGTAGGAGAACATGACATGTTGCCTGTACTCTCATATATCTCATGTATGTGATGTATCATATGTCAGAAGTCCCAGGTGTGGCTCAGAAGCGTGGGAATGATGGCTGCGGAGACAGAAAATCTCACCCTCAGAAGAGAGTGGCAGCAGTGCAGGAAGCCGGAATGCAGCCTACCCAGTGCACTTCTCCTTGGAAGTGAAAAGGTGTTTACAGTTCCATGATGCATTTTATGATAGTTCCTTCATCTAAAGTGCTGCTTAGTGTCTCTTTGTGCCCCACATCTGCAGGTGCTCACAATATGCTCAGATTAGAGTTGAGGATAATGTGACAACACTGAGCAGGAGGACAAGGCCACCACGTTGATCTTACACTAACACTTGAGGGAGAGCATCTGTGCAGTAGTAAAGATGGGCTGTTTTTTAAATGAATCACATGAGGCTCCAGGTGTTTTGCCAGTCTGCAACCATTCAGAGCCTTTATATTCAAATCCCTCTGTATCTGTGTCTGCTTCTCTGTGTGTATGTCCTACACTGATGTATTTTATTATTTCATCAGCAGCACCTCAGCAACCCTGATCCTCCCTCTTTTACAGCCAGGCCCTTTTGGGACAACCAGCTAGAGGTGACCCTGAGAGGCTTGTTTAGGCAGGAGGACAGCATTGTCACGGGGTTTTGAAAGAAGAACTGCCCATGTCACTATATTCTACCTTCTAGAGCACATGGCAGGGTGTACTCCTTTTCTTTCAGCAGGCAAGGGTAGGTCTGGTCCCTTCCCCTCCCTTTTCCCTCTCTCACTTGGTTAGAGGGCAGGTTGGGAACCAGGCACATCAGCAAGCAGCTTGTCTTGGGTGTCTGGCAGGATGGGCAGAGCAAGGGCTGAGCAGCACGAGGTGTGGAGTGGGCATGTTAACTTTGCAGTCTGTGCTGTCTTCTGTGGTGAGGTATCTCATGTGAAAGCAGGGGGAGGTTAGAAGGAGAAGGGAGGGGGAGAGAGTGAAATGCAAACATCACCACTATCCTCAGTAAGAGATTTAGATCTCTGTGTTGGCATAAAAAGGTCATTTTGGGCCTGAGGGTTTTGACATTGTTCCTTTAAGTTAGACCCACAACATAAACTATTTTCAACACTTGCTATGAAGAACAAATGACCTTTAGTAACTTGCCCAGAAGACAAATGGTACGTTAACACAATAAATGTACTTTGCTAGTATCTAGCTTCTTGCTTTAATTTTCAATTAGAAATGTTACTTTTCCCTCTCCCTTTTACACAAAGGACTGCACTTTCATACTTTGATTTTGTAACAGAGATTTCCTTGTCCTCTGTGGGATTGGTAATATTCACTGATAATTACTGGCTATACCGTAAATTTCCTTCTGTTCAGGGACAGCATTTCGTGCTCATCTACTCTGAAAGGTCTGGGTGGAGGGTATCTGTGAGGGAAGGAGGGGATAGTTAACAAGCATCACCAGCCACATCTGCTGCAAGGGCAGAGGAAAGGGAGTCAAAAGGGAAAACAGTTCAGAGCCAGTGCCGGTGTGTATATTTTTTGTTTGTCAGAGCTTTGTTAGCATGTGAAGTCAGAAATGAGACTGAAAATTACAGGTGAAATTATTTCTATTTACATCAGTGAAGGCAGAAGGTGTGGACGTTGGCATGTTGGCTTCTGTTAGGGGAAATGAAGGGCTGTGACTCATTTTTATTTTTATTTTGGTGAAGGTTTCCAGGCTTTGTTATGTAGATTGCTGCCAAGAACTCATTGGAGGGCCTGAAAGTGCATCCCTGGTTGTGAGTGTGGAAGCATTTCTGCTGGGCATGCTCAAATGATGGCTTGGCCAGCTGCTGAGCTCAGCCCCACACTCAGACAAGGTGGTGGAAGAAAGGGGAGTCTACAGTGTGCTGATGTAGGTCACCTGAGGGAGGAGAGGAGGAAAACAAGGAGTAGGGAAGCACCAGCTCTCCTACATGCAGTGCTGTCTTTCCTAAAAAAGTGGAGAAAGAAGGTGGACATTGAGATGCTTCCAGAGATCTGGGTAAACTTTCGTCAAGGGGATGACAGAAAAGATGTCACACGAGCAATAAATGCCTGGAAGAAGGGAGAGGGCGTTGGTGGTGGAAAGATAGTAGATCAAGGGATGGCACAGCAACAAGAAAATATTTAGAAAAAGGAAAGTGATTTGTCATCTGTTGGAGTCACAGATACACTTTCCTTAACATTAAGAGTGTTTGGAAGGTAGGAAGATCTAATGCATTATGCAGAGGCTCATTTGACATTCCATAAATGTTGGTTAATTATTTCTAGGGCTGATACAGTGCTCTTCATCCCAAAGGGATCCAGAGCACTTTACACAAAAGTAGATTTTTCAATTTGCTGATTGGTTTGAGGATTACAGTTATTTCACATCAAATGGAAACATTTTGGAGAAGGTGTTTTTTATTCTTTGATGTGGGGATGGACTTTTGTTTCAGCTGAACAGAAATTATTTTACAGAACCAAAAATGAAAGCTGTCTTTTGAATTTAGGATCACAAATACTTTGGAACCTCACTGACAGCGTGCTTATAAAGAATATTTAAGCAAAGCCTCTGGAAATGAAAAATTTAAATACTTTAAGTTTAAATAGCCCTACTACATCTCCATAAATGTTTGTTTCTTATTTTGCATCTTATTTTGCCAACTGACTCTGACCTTATTTTATACAATTCATCATCTGATTTCTTTTTAATCAGCTGTAACAGTCTTCTTTTTTTTTTTTTTCCCAGCTATATGTTTATGCCCTTTTATGATCACTGAAGTGGGACTTAAATAGAGCTGGAGAAGTGTGCTGCTCCAAGGCGATTTTACGAGGGAAAAGCTGAGCTGGGGAGAAGGAGCTTGAAGTGGAAGGAAGCAAGGGAGAATGAACTGAAAATTAAGGGAAAACTGGAAAGAGATGGACAATGTGAGTAATGGTGACAGTTACTCCCCAAATAAAAATAGGAGCAAAGAAATAAGGATTCGGGATAGGAAAATGAAAAGGGGAATTGAGAGGGAAAAAAAAGCGCTGACTAAAAAGCCAAAAATAGGTCACTCCACCTTTAGTGAATGCTTTATTTCTCCATTTTCATGAGAAATGCCATATATTTCTAAATTTGGAAAGGGGGATAGGATGGCTATTTTTAGGAATTACTGATGTTCCTGGCTTCTTATGATTTTGTAGTTACCCAGAGAAAAAAGGAAAACACAATAACGTAAAAGTTAGAGGAACTTAAGAAAGTACGTTTGAAAAACAGAAGCTTAGTAATACCTAAATTTTCAGGTCATTATAGTTCTGAAGGGACAGCATAACACCCATATTCCTTAAATTTCATGTGATTGTTATGGGCATAATCCTGCAAATGCTTACACGTCATTGGCAGGTGGTTTTTTTCTTTTAATGGAAACTGATATTCCTATGCAATCAGGTGGCTTCAGAACCCAAGGACTTGAGAAAAAGACTCAGTCTTGCTAGACTTGTGATAAGAAATCACAAAGGTTGGGTGGCCTTTTTCATGCTGTTCTTTAGTCCCAGGAGAGAATTCACCCTTTAAAAGGTTTTTTGCAGTGATTTTTCTTCAGACATGGCAACTGTGTGTGCCTGGTTCCCAGCTTAGGGAGCCTGGCTTGCATTAATGCAGCAGACAAGAATACTGAAAACTGAAAAATTCCTACTGTCAATTCCTCAATCTCACTTTTAAAAAAATTTTACTCAAAACAAATCAGCTAAGATGAGGTACTCCTCTTCCTGGCCCTCCCAGAACCCCTGAGGCAGGTTTTGCTGATCTCTCTCTTTCGATTGTTCATCCTTTTATAGAACAACACTGGGAGCTTTGAGGATATGTTTGACTAGCAGCCTCACTGAAGCACTCATGGTGTGAGAAGGGGGAAGGAGAGAAAAAAAAAGACCTGGGTCAGCAGTACAAACGGGGAAATAACACAGGCGTGGTGGTGAGACTGAGGATTTCTGCTTCGCTGGTGATTTCTAACTTTCTTTTTAAAGGGGTTTTAGATGTGGATTTTCAAATGAGCCCTTTGAAGTAGACACAAGGCTATGCAATTTTGGTTTTTTACAAGAAAAAATACGAGGGAAAATCAAAATGCTTCTTACTCTCAATCCCCTTCACAATCATTCTCTCTTTCCTCACCGTGGTGTAGTATACAGAGAAGGACGTGGTTATTGATCAGTACATCCATGGTCCAACTACGCCTAAGCTAGAGGGAAGCCACACTGAAGTTCCCTGTGCAGGGAACCCCATTCTGGTGCTCTTACTGACCCCACATCAGGTCAGTGCTACTATGTTGGTGTGCTGTTTTTTAATGACATAATGTGTCACAATCCTTACCCCATGTTGGTGATGCCAGGGGCCATTTTGTTACTTAGTGAAATTGGGCATTGTATCAGATATTTCACAGGTTGTTCTGTGGTTCTGCTCTTTCTTGGACAGCACAAAGCACATAAATGGTTGTCAGCCTGTTCATGGTACCCATGTAATGAGTTCTTAGGAACTGGGTTTTTTATACTGCACATATTATTTATGCATTTGAATATCTTAATTTAAGTTCAGCTTTCCATCTCTGGTATTTTACTTCAAAGTCTGAAATTCCTGCTTTTCTTATAGGTCATAATTGAGTTATTTTTAGACATCAATGTTAGATGGTAATGATGATAGCTGAAGTAAAAACAATATTCATTTTGGCTTATGAAACGTTCGTGGAAGTTTTAAGTGGAGTTTAAGTTTGCATATTAAAAATAACTTACCTTCAGGAGTAAGAAATTAAGAAACCTTGGGTGCAAGTATGATAGAAATATTTATAAATTTGATTCATAGACAAAAATTCAGAAAAAAAGAGATGTCTGCTTGGTCATGGGAAGAAGCTGCAAGCTGATGGTATTTGTTTAGTAGAAATACAGGAAATGTGGTAAAATTTTGCGTTTGTGGAAAGGGGTATCAATGACAGGAAAGAATATCCAGTGCAAATGCTCAGGAGAAGCTGAAGCTTTGTTCTCCAACATGCAGTGACCTTCTGAGGAAAATGGGACAAAGCCAGTCCCCATAGACCCAGTTTGGCCGTGCAAGCAGAGAAGAATGAAACAGAATGAGGGTAGAAAATGGGGCTGCCACCTTGAAGGTGAGACTGCTCTTCTGAGAGGAAGTCAGTCAAAATATTAATCAGCCTAATATGTTCCCCAAATTCTGTGTTTTGCATAACTTCAGGAGAAAACTTGTTTTTCTTGTTTTTTTTTTTTTTTTTTTTTAATAAGTGGCAAAATTGTAAATAAGTAACATGACAGTAGTAAATACTACTTAAGTGTCACTGTTTGAAGTGTAAGCCTGGGTCAGACCAGTCAACACTAACATGGTAAGCAGTGAGGACTCCAGAATGACAGAAGTGTATGGCAGGAACTGCGCAGCCTTCCAAGTGACCTTTCAGTCAGTGTAGGAGCGTGTCATCGCGGGGAGTGTCTATCAGTTTAAGTGGAAAATCCATACTGTCAAAATTAACTGCTGCTCTGCTGTAGAATCTTACTACATTTTGGGTTTAAGCAGTCATTGCCCCAACAGAATTAATACACTAGTTCAGGAAACATTTCAAATTCCTCTGAAATGGAAACAACTTCCTTTTTATACAGATTTCTTTACAAATTCATTCTCCTGTTCATCTGTTTCTCTTTAGCATGTTAATTATTAAGTTGTGCAGTCTCTTTTCATTGATGGCTTCTTCAGCTTTTATTCCTTCCTTTTGCTTGATTTTCTACACTGAGAAGTTGTCTGATGTGGCTCTTCAGTCCTGTGAGGCAAAAAAGCCATTCAGTCAATATTGCAGGAAGTTTAAACACACACAGAAATGGGGCTGCTCTCATCCAGGTAAAAAAGAGTCTTGAACATGAGCTGGTGCTGTGAGCTAACAGCTGCTTTGCATGCAAAAACATCTTCCCCCTCTCAAACTTTATTAACAGTTGTGTAGCTTCATCAGTGGGAGTAATGGTAGGAGGAGGCCAAGTGTAAACACGGCACAGGTGGCTGTGTGGGGATTTTGTTGCAAGAGCATCTGGACCGGTTCTGGAAAAAATTTATATATACTAAAAATCATCATCATCATCTGTATATAAAAATATATATGATGGGATTGCATCTATCTATCTATCTATCTGTCTATCTATCTATCTATCTATCTGTTTATCTATCCACACATATATAAAAAAGCAATCCCATCACTTCTACCACTGGGGAAACAGAACTTTTTTTAATAATAGTGAGAAATTATATGGAAAATGCATTAGTGCTGTGTGAGGGAACAGTGGTTTCCCAAACTCTCCATGTGTTTCTGTACACCACACTTTACCTCAATTTTCCAGCTGATGAGATCAGAAAATTCTTTACAGAGTAACAGGATAAGACTCACAGGTAGTTTATATTTTTGAACTTGAAATGTCCAAAAATGATAAAAGTAGTTAGGATTGTAACTACTTTCCTTATTTAGCACAAAGTTGAAATATTGAGAGGCTAAAGCTCACTCAACCAAGCAGCCCCTACCCCCCGTTCGACTGCAGAGGAAATCTATTACTCATTTCCTGCCTTTACCTAAAATAAAGAGCACCCTCCTGCCCAGGACCGTGTCTAAGAAGACACATCATCACTACTTTTTTTCTGCGATAATAATAAAAGTGACAGAAGGGGATTCCCCTGAATGTTTGATGCTTTTCTGCTGCACGGCTCCGGCAGTCCCAGAATAGCTGTGCAGAGTCTGCCCCGAAACGCTGAGCTCACACGTCCCTCTCGCTTCACCCTTACTGGAAACATGTGTCCTTCTTTCAAGAAATAACTGGAGGGGCAGAGCAGGAGAAGACTGCTGTCTTAAATCCAGAAATAGATGACATTAAGGAAGGGAAGAGACACCACCTCTTCTCAAAAAGAACTAGAGGGGAAGGCAATGGAATGGCCCAGGTTCAAATTTGGGTGTTGAGCACTAAAAGCTCTGTGCCCAATGTCAGGTTTTGTAGTTTCCAAAACTTGGTTGTTGAGCTACTAGAAGTTTTCAGTGGGGACTGCACATCAGAGAAATGCATTACTGAGGCTGGAGATCAGGAGCAGGCCTTCTAATAGTTCTCCACTGAACATGGGGCCCTTCTAAGAAGCTGCAGACCGAAATAAATGTGCTGATAACTTTTGTAAGTGGAAAACCTTTAAAATGCATTCAATACTTGCAGTATGCTCCAAAAGGTGTTATTTCTGTGTTGTCATGTTAATACCCAGACAACAGGCCACCACTTAGTTCTAAAAATCAGGATATATTAGCATGAGTTATCATCATGCTGACAACTCCAACATAATTTTCTAGTAATTGAAATTAAAAAGCCAGACCCATAGCCAGTGTAAATCATATTATTTCCAGAGATATGAGTGAAGCTCCAGTGCCATTCCGTAACTGCACATTATATGTGCTATGGTGATCTATGGTTTGTCTTTGAAGAGAAGTGACATGGTGATTCTAGACTTACCCAGCATCTACAAGCCACAGCAGTATTTAGTAGTACCTGTGGCCGTCTGCTGCTGTACTCTCCAAATAACTTAAAGGTATTGGAAAGAATCCCAAAGTGTCTCCCTGCAGCAGCACCACTCCATGCTGGAGAAAGGTGGCTTTGCAAGGGGAGCAGGTGTCACATCAGGTCACTGGGCAGAGCCATGTCCTACATTCCCTTCCTGCCTGCCAAGGGCTGAGCCAAGGGCATGTGCACAGAGCAGAGCCCGAGCTGTGGAGGTCTGTGGTGGTGCAGGTGGGGCTTTGCTGGGGACCCCATTCCTGGCTGCAGTGCAGTGCTGTGGCCTCCTGCTGTTGCCTCTCTCCCAGTTTCACAGGCAGAGCTGCACGTGGCTTCCTGGAGAGGGAGAGACTGTGGCTTTGAAGGTGGGCGGTATGGGCTAGTGATCAGGGAGCATAAGGGCAGAGCCAGATGCACGTCCTATCTTTACCACATAAAGCTTAACATTACTGTCTCCTGTGGGCTAAAATACCCTCACACGAGGGTATCACAACATCTGTTTTCTGTACCTGATTTGCCCTGCAGTTTTTGTTTGTCCTTGCGTGAGTGATAAGAGGTTACCATCCAAATAAATAAATAAATAAATAAATACAGAATAAATAAATACAGTGAGAAAGAGAAGTCAGAAGAAAGATCTGTAGGTCTTAATTAGTATTTTGAATGGGAAAAGGAAATGGCTGCTCTTTTTACAAAGTACACGTTTTAACGTTTCCTGCAATGACTGGTGCTTGCAAGTGAACTGGGTCTGAGAGAGCTGTTGTCAGTAATTCCAGAGTTGAGACTTCGGCTACATCTGTAATACAGCCTCTCCCACTCAGAAAAATACACCCATGCATACATATAGATGTATTCGTATATAAGGCACGGCGCTGCGTACGATCCTTTCTGAGTGTGAGCCACACAAGCATAGCACCTTCCCTTTGAATTTTCTCTCTCTTGCAGAAGCGCCACCAAAATGACTAAAACGTGAGTGTCGTACTTTTTGTTGGGGAGTCTCTTTCTGGGGAGGAACACTTTCTTGGGTGGATTCAAGGCTCATTGCCTTTCCAGCAGAGCTGACTTCATCTCTCCAATATTGGTAACATGGTTGAATTCTGCCCTCAGCTGTACAGACGCAGCTGCCATTGACTGCGGCGGAGCTGTGTGTACACATTCAAGGGCAGAACATGGACCAGAATTTTTAGGTTCGTGTAAATGCTCTTGGAGGCTAAACAGAGGTCACGTAGAGTTGTTGGCATAGAGCCATGTGTGGTAAAGTAGGCCAAGTTTTATTTTCCTCAGGATGCTTACTTTTAAAGGATCGTGTGTTTTTTAGAGATGAAGACCTAAAGTCTCTCCAGTCAATTGGTAATTTTTTAAAATTACATCTAATGTGTTCATTTCTTTCTGTGAACTGTGCTGTTGTGTGCTGTTGATCAGCTCCTGGATTCCTCTATAAAAGTGGCTGCATTTTTGGGGATGAGATACTATGAAATTTGTGCAACCTGGAACATGAATATATAATTTTAATATATATTTTCATTTGGCTAAATATTAAATCTTTCAAATCTAAGAACCTTAAGATGAAATCAGGAGGAGTATGTAAAATCTCGCTGTTTTGTGTGAGAAATGTTTCTATGTAACCAGAATTGCATTAAAGAGACAATACTTATGCCACAGCGTGTCATTAAAATGTATCCACCTTTTTATTACACTGAAAGTATGGGAACAAAACTTACATTCTCACTAATATTCGACTTCACATGCTGCAAAGTCCTCCTTTATTCTCAGGTTCTTTTGAGAGAGTTTGAGATCTGTAGAAGAATCTTTCCTGAGAGCTTTGAGGTGGTGCTGAAGTGCTTTAAGAATGACTTTTCAGTTTGCCTATTTAAGTGCTGTTCAGGTGAGCTCTGGATCACTGGGATTAAGGCTATTTTAATAATTCTTTAAAATGCAAATCAGCTTCTGAAGTTTGTGAACATGTCATGGAAGAATGTACAAGAATCTGTGTGTATACAGTATATACATGT
The DNA here is from genome assembly GCF_020740725.1 of Corvus hawaiiensis. Classification (NCBI taxonomy): domain Eukaryota; kingdom Metazoa; phylum Chordata; class Aves; order Passeriformes; family Corvidae; genus Corvus; species Corvus hawaiiensis. Next base: position 5,682,432 of record NC_063216.1, read on the forward strand.
GAGTGCATATATATATGTGTGTGTGTGTATATATGCACACGGTGATGGAGACACGTATTATTTTGGTATTTGCCGTATTTTTGATGCTGTTCTGTGAGAGGCAGAGATACTGCAACTCTGTTGAAGCTAATTTTGTTGCATGAAGGTGTGGTCCAAGGCTATGAATCTTCTCACATGTTCATGTTTAAGTTGTTTTAAACCATATGAAAAATATCTGAAGTGCCAAAATGTTTAGGCATTCTAATCCAAATGATATGAGTAAGAGGGATAAGCATTTTTCATTTAAGAGAAAATTAAAGAAGCAAAAAACAACCCAGAATTAAATCTGTTATACTTCACAATAAATAGTTTTGCTTCCAAAGTATCTGCTGAAGCCACCTGTGACGCATGCCCAGCCACCTAGAAGCAACTCCAAAGATGTGTTCCTGACAAAAAGCATTTCCTTGACTATTCATTTGATTACTTTTTTTTTCTTCCTTTTTTTTTTTCCCCCCTAGATGTTTTTCTTCAGAAAAGAATGGCTTACAGGAGAAATTCTGTTTTCAGATTTTTTTTCACTTGGCTGAGTGATGAGAGCAAAAATTCTATATTGGATTGGACTTACTAGGAGCTGCATCTCCAGAAAAGCAGGAGGCCAATCAGGGTATATGTTTGAGTAATTCAGACTGCTGGAGAGAACTGTAAAGTGGAAAGGACACTGCAAGCAAAAGTGGCTGCAGTGCTGCTTTTTACAGCAATCTCAATAGAGAGGAACTACTGGAGGGGAATCTGGTTGGTATCATACTAGAGATTATGAACACTAAAGGTAAAGATGAATTGCTAGTGATTATTTTAAGCTAGGGAGTTTGGGTTTGATTCAGCTATACACTTTCTGAATCCAGCAGTCAGGAATGGCCTGTGTTTTCCCTTTTCTTTATGTAGTGTATGAAAGCTTTTGTGAGGTTTTGATAGGACGCTGCTCCCCAGTGTAAGACAGCATCTTCCTCTTCAAAGACTTGCTTTTGAAATATTCCTTCCAAAAAATACCCAAACTGCTCACTAAGCAATAGTTGTGAGCTGAAATATAATGCCAGTAAACGATTTACAGTGAAATTCCCTTTTCCATGACTTGCTTATCTGACTGCCTTGGTTTGCAAATGAAACCTGCTGCTTCTGTTGCTGATCCTGCCACTGTTGTCATGAGAGAGTTTGGTATGTACACTTGAAGCTCACTGCTGCTTTCCTTTTGTCCTATGCCAAGAACTCGTGTTCTGTGGAAAATACAGCCTGAATGGTGTAACTGAAGAAAACATGTTTATGACGGCAAATATCACCAGTAGGATAATGTAAACTTCCCTTAACACAAGTGGCAATGCAGTGCTGCAGTATGTGTATTAAGGAGATAATAAGAGCTATGTTGGCTGGATGCATGTGTGAGAGAACTGTGTGGGACTCACACAGTCCAGCAGTGATGACTTGGTCTTTTTTAAAAACCTGTGCATTGTTAAAGTCTTCTGTAAAGCCCAAGCTAGTGACAGTGCATGGCTTGGCTTGGTGCCATAGGTGTTTTCTTATTATTACTAAGTTCAGAACACAGGCTATATGAGCTGGATAGGTGGGAGATGTCCTTCCTTCACTTGTCTCTCCACACCAACAATTTCAATATTATCAATGGTCATGGCTCAGTAAGCGTCCAGCCGTAGTGCTGAGATGAAAATAAGGTTTTCTTATGACAGAAGTGACTGCACTAACTTGGTTTTATTCCACTTTCTGAAACGGTACCATGATTGGTGTGTAACCCAGATGGATTTATTCAAGCACAGTATGAAAATGGCCATTACAGAAATAGGCACAGTCTCTCCAGTGTTATGTAAAACCTGACAGAGATGACACTGTAGTGGATGTAACTTCATAAAATCGCATTTACTGTTCTGCATTCAATAAAATCCTCTTATTTATTTAGGTATTGGAATGAAAACATGATTTACTGCTTCTGGGGTTTGAATGAACACTAAACCCAAAGGTTTTTCCAATGGAAAACATTAAATATGAAAAATTCAGTGATACTCTATAGAACTTTCAAATTCCAGGATACAGAATTTCTGCAAAGTTCCAAACATATGTTACGTCTTGTTGTTTTAAAGTAACCGTGGAGTGTTTCTCCTGCTATGGGAAGAATTCTTTAAAAAGCTTTTATCTACAAAAAAATCCTGCATTGCAGTATGCATTATTGTTTATTGATTGCCTGTAGTTTGTTTTACTTTTATCCTACTTGTAGTTATATTCCCAGTTATTGCCATACTTCTTGGTAAGGTAAATTATGCATTTGATTTTAACAAGAGGTCATAACACAGAATTACAGTAAAGTGTACTACTTACTTGAGACTTCAATCCTAAATACTTCAAATGAAGTTTTTATTTCAAATTTTTTATTGCCCAGATTTGCCACACCTTTTTTTTTCAGAACTTAATTTTTAGGAATTTGCTTGTTATGATGGTTTATTTTTGTGTTTTACTTTGAAGAAGTATGATAGTTAAGAAGGGCAGTCAGATCTTTGGAGGCAAATTGTTTATGTCATTTGTTGTGCTGTGTAAAATTGCTGCTGAAAGCCTTCTTACAAGTGCAGCTGATACTAGTGGTTAGTTACAGTTTAACATCTGATTTTAAAGCAGAATTGTCCCTCAAAACATCTCCTAGAAGAGAGAAGAGTGGACACAGACTCACACATAAAGGAGAGAATGTGAAAGGTTATGTGCTTATTTTGTATTTATTTTATGGACTTCAGTTCTGTTTGTTAAAATTGCCCTTTTAGGTAAGGAATTTTTTTTTTTTTTTATCATGTGACCTAGGCAGGAAGAAATGAAGTCAAATTGAAAAGTTAGTAGGTTCTAGATTCAAAAGGCAAATAGATACTTTGAAAATGAAGAACCAATGGAATACCCTAAGGCGGAAGGGACTGACAAGGAACTGTGGTTGTAATTTTAGCCAAATTATTTTTTCCTTATGAGGATAATCCTTTGGTACAAAAAATATGACAGATTTTACCAAGAATGGTACTGTAGTAGTCACTGCCTTTAACATTCTTGTATAACCTGCTGATACATAAACATGGTCTGTATTTGAAAGTATCACTTTGGCCATAGTGAGATGATAAACCAGCTGCATGTGTACGTCACTCATGGCTCTCCAATATGATTTCTGACCTGATGCTAGTGGTAGGTTAATGCTAAAATCCACCTTGTTTTCTAACTTACTTCTCTTTTAATGTCTTATTTCCCACAGTGTATTTCTTGTAGGAATATTTCGGCAACCTTCGTTTGTGCCGGGAAAGCTGCTGCATCTTTCTGCTTGTCCTTGCTCGGGCAACACCACCACTGGTGTTTTATGACTCTGTGGGGTTTTAATGTTTGAAAAGCAACAACATGGCCTCGTCTAAATCAAATTAGCCCAGCTGTAGTCTGTTCTGGCTGCTGATCTGAAAGCTGAAGTCATTCAGTCTGAGTTTCCCAGCCAGCAGTACAATACACGGTACTGTTTCAGTAGTAATGAAATTCCCCTGCAGTATATGCTGATGCTTGTTTTTGATAGGGAGTATGTCTGATGCTCAGAGTTATATTAACAAAGTATTTGAAGGCCAGGGAGATTGCTCTTGTGATGAAATTCTTCTCTGATGTTGTTATCATTAAAGCTGGCTGAAAATGTTCGGTTTAAAACTGGGTTTGGAAAGCTGAGTTCTGAGAAATGTATGTAGGATAATTTTTACTTAACAGTTTCAGCTGAAAACAGAAGAACCTTTGAATGTGAATGGTGGTGTGGTGTCTCATGGGAATTTTAGGTCAGCTGCACCCTGCAGATCTGTGTGTTCAGTGCCTTGGCTCTCCTGTCCATCCCAGAGTCACTTCCTCCTGTAGTCCCAGCAAGAAGAGGGACTAACAGTGTTTGAGGAGATGTAATCTATGCTGTCAGATTCTCACTGTTGTATCTAAATTTCTTACAGCAACATGTTCATTAACGTGGCTAATGAGTGACAGTCTTCTTTCTGTTTCATCTGAGGGAAAATTCTTGGTTATGTGCAAATCCTCAAATCCTTTTTGAGTGGGGCTTCGTTTGTTGTTTTAAATGTACAAACTGTGGTGTGAGGCATTAGGAAAAGCAAGTAGAAGTTCATCCATCAGATGCAATGGGAAACGATGAGGTTTTTCACAGACCCTTATTCCAGTGAGAGCTGCTGCCACATCTTTGACCAGGTCCTGCAAAAACTCAGTCTCCTGCTGTACCATTAGCACAATGGCATAAAAGCCTGCTGTGCCTAAGCAGAGCAATTTACTGTGATTTTGGAACTTACAATGATATTTTGAATATGCTGAAAACATGCAGTCTGTGTGGTGTCCTGAAAATAAGGACCCTGCTCTTATCTCTGAAATACTGTGGAAGAGAGTCAGAATTTGCTGTTACATGCAGGAATTTGTGCTGCTGAGGAAGGATGCTGCAGGTTGCTGTAACAGAGGGTTTGTTATTAAGGAGAGTCTTAAAGTACAGAGAGGCATTTTTGAATGGTATTATTCTTTGCTTGCATCCTAAAACCTACCAGAGTGGGTTTTTTTGGCAGGGGTGTGAATTCAGGAGTGTGAATTTTATTAGGGGGGAGAAAGGTGAGGGAACGTTTTTAACGTAAATAGTTTTTAAGGTTTTTACTTCATTGCTTTACTCTGCAATGTTATAATGCACTTTAAAAAGCGTATTTGAAGTTAGGTTTGAAAAGCAATAAATATAATCCATCTAGTAGAAGTAACCAACATTGCGGTAAAGAAGGAAAAAACGAAATCTCCACTGCAACTCCAGGCTGCAATTCAGGCTCACTGAAGTTAGCTAGAAAACTGGATTGTGTCCCAGCACTTGCCCTGCATGTTACTTACCAGGACTTTTCAGGGACCTGAATGGTCTTTCTGTGTATCCCTGAAGCTGGCACATGGAGCAGTACAGTGCTGTCTGGCCCCTCTTCTGCTGCCAGGGTTAGGTGCAGGCGCAGAGATTGGTGTGCCTTTTCCATGTTTCTTTCCTTCCTTTCCTACAACATTTTCCTGTCCTGTCAGAGTCTGTACAGACATCCTAACCAGGCTTCTTGTGTCATCAGGTGATTTCACAAGATCGGGTACCGCTTGGTACCCAGCCCTGCAAACAATGAAACTCCTTTCTGGCAGGTGCTCAGAAGACAGGGACACTAGAGAAAATAAGGATCTGAAATAGAGCATTTCCTTGTGGAAGGCACTGTGTCTGTGCATTTCCACCTCTGGAAGCCATTTCTCCTCTTGCTTTGCCGTCTTCCTGCTGTCAATCCAGAGTGTCTCAAACTTCATTTGCGCTCATTTCACACAGAGTTTGCTTATCAGCCTGAAAGGCGACTGTCTGATCTTTCCTTTTGCATGCTTTCACTTTTAAGATCTTCCCTTTCTTATGTAAAAAAGGCAATTAGAGTCGTATCTGTTTATTTTAAACAAAATGGCTGTTAATTAGCGTGATCAAAAACCCTGCCATTGTAGACTATGGGCTTCACTTTGTAGTTGCACTAAATTGCGTACAGTTTGGTGCCAGCTGACATGATAGCAACACAAAGTCTGCCTTTTTTTTAACTTAATGAACAAACAGATTTATGAGCCTTTGTTAACTTCTGGTTTAGATCTATAGGTTCGGAATGCATTATTTAGAGTTCTTGTTTCTTAATGACTAATGTCATGTTGTTACTTATTAAGAGTGCTTTAACTTGCTCAAGAAGTTTCCCTTGCTTTTGTATCCCCTTGTTTCCATTTTCCTTTTTTTTTTTTTTTTTTGATGGCTTAATTAAACAGTACATCTGTGGTACACAAAACAGTTGAGATGCACTTCTCTAGCTGCATTCAGATGTTTCAGCACTAACTCTATAGTGCTGTGAGAGCACTGGATATTCTGTCATCCCTTCGAAGCAGAATAAGGGCAGTTTCTGTTTTTCCCTTGCCTCCATCACTGATATTTATTCATAATGTCTGGGAAAAAGATGCGCACAACAATCCATTGGTGTAGCCTTACTTTGCTTTGGAAAGAAAAAATCAAGAATATTGGTGATAAAGCTGTGATAGCATGATTCCCATCTGTAGACTTGTCATCTTAAGTGAATGACAGTGTGTCCTTCTAAATGAAAAAACATGTTAAAAAACCAAAAGCCATTTCAACCAATAAGTGAAAATTCTGTGTACTTTCTTTTTTATTACCATGACTATTACTTTTGCAGAGAAGGTGCTCATTTCAGAAATTCCAAAGGTCTGGTTTTTGGACTTGGTGTGGTAACTTCTGATGGCTATCAAAACAGCTATTAAAACTACCAAAAATGTACAGTTGGAATTAATCAGAATTAATAATCTATTCTGGACATATTCAGCTCTATGCTGGGAACTGCAGTGTAGTTTCCAGAATGTACTTTCCTAGGAATGCACATATCCCCGTCACTGAAGTTTCCCTGTGTCCTTAGATAGCCATTTTTATGTTAAATTCTTCTGTATGCTGATACAAGGCCTAATTGACCCAATATTTCCAGGAATAGCTGATTATTCAGGTATGTCATTATTTCTCTGCTTTTTTATCTGTTGGTCATTATTGAAGGATTCAAGCGAAATCCTTATTTGCATAGAGAAAATCAAAATTGAAGTCAAGTCATAAGCAAAGTCAGTGAGCTGGCATAAATTTGATTAAAAGAAGGTGTGATCAGGCCATTTTAAGGGTTTTACTGTCATTTAAAAGTTTGCATTGAGTGTAATTCTTGGCTATAATTCTCCAAGTACATGTTTAAATTAAAGACATAAGACAATTAATACTTTTTCCTGTGGTTATATTTCAGTATTAAGCCATACACAATTTCATATTAAAATACTGAAGGAAATGTACTTGCTATTACAGAAGATTAAGGTAGTAATAATATTTTATTTGCTCTAAGGGGAAAAAAAAAAACCAAAACAGAAAGACCAGAAAAAGTGGATATGAAAACAAATTGAAAGAACTGCAAGTTTTAGTGTTACTCTGATTGAATCACATTTTTTTAACTGTTGTACTTGTAATTTCCAAATTACAAGTAAAATGAAATACATTTGGGATTTCCAGTGGAGAACCATTTTTAGAAATTTTTTTGGTTTCATCTGTCACAACATTTTACTGAAATGAAATAGAGGCCTTTTCTATTTTAGCTCCATAAAATTAAAAAGAAACATCAGGTGAAAGTAATTTTCAGATGGTAATTTGTCTTTGTATATAAAATAGAGCTTTTTAAGACTAATGATTAAAATGAGAAATTTTCAACTTTATCAAGAGGCCTTTTCTAGAATTTTCAATTTGAAACATTGTAAAAATTGCTTTATTTGTTTAAAATGGTTAATATAAATGACACAGTAATTTACAGTGGAAATAATGATTTGCAAGTTTTTTTAGTCAAGATGGGTTTTTTATTAGTGAACAAAAGAATAAGAAATGGTATACAGTTAAATAAAATAAATAATTCTGGAGAGAATGGAAGTTAAGCACTGTGGTCCATTTCATCCTTGATTCAAGGACAAGGAATTGTTCAATTAATTAAAACAAGGAAGATATTTTGATAAAATAAGATTATTAGGCACTACCTGCAAATAACTTGTGGATCTTCCTAATAAAACTACTCTGATTAAAAAAAAAATTAACAAATCAAGCTCTTACATGAATTACTGAAGTTTGAAGGTAAATGAGATGTGCTTTCTATCTCTTTATTTTCTCCTTTTTGCCTCAGAACATGAAGTACTTACTCAGGAGATGGTTTATGAGGAGAAGTCCCTCATGGCAAGTTATTTTGCAGTTTTTCAGTTCCAGGAATTTGTCACTCTGTGATAAAATGGTTGATATTAGCAGTTATTTTTCATCTTGACTAACTGAAATATTCTATGATTACAAATTATATAGGGTTAAAAACATTTATGCAAGTGCTATTTTTCATGTGCTGGTTAATTTACATATATTTTACGTTTAATTAACATATATAATATTTTGTCTGTAGATGTAATAGAAATGGGGCTTTGATCCATCCGAGTCCTTCAGCAGATGCTTAACCTTAAGCACATAAATAATCCCATTGTTTTCAGTGTCTTTAATCTGTGCTTTTAAGTGCTTTGTTGGATTGTGGCCTAGTATAATTATATGTTTGCAATAACAGTTGCTTATTAAAAGCAGTTGTTAGATCTCAAAAATAATATAAAAGAAATAACATGAGAAAATATGTATCAAACAGTACTGAAAAAATACATAAAAATTGCTTCAGAATTCTTATTTGCTTGTCAGTGTCCATCACATTGCAGATTCTGCTTTTTATGTCGCTCCTTTCTTTTATGAGGGTGAGACCAAGGCATATTAAGGAAGATCCCCAAGACACTTATGTAAAAATATGTTTAAAAAGTTGTATTTGTTATTAATACTGAATTCTGTAACAAAGGTGAGGTTTTATTAAATAGTTGCCTTTCATATAGTGCTAAAGTTCTGACTAGGTCATTCACTAGCTGTTAGCTCCCACAGGCATTTGCTTCTTTCTTGAGTAAGAACAACTGGGTGCAAGGAGTGTTGATATGATAGGAATACGGGTCTCTTTGCAGCATTTCATCTCTTTATGTGTTCAGTGTCTTTCACTTTTCCTTGCTCTTTTTTCCCTGGGTCTGTTCTGTAATGTTCCATTCTATGTCAAACCATTTCCTTTGACCCAAAGCAAAGATTACAGACCTAAGGGTTAAACACTGTATTTTACTCAAGTAAAATATTCTGATGGGACCTGAATGATGGTGTTCACCTGACTGCCAGTCCAGCTGCATTTCAGAGAGACTTGCTATGAGAGTAAGTAGATTTCTAGATTATAAACCCTCTAAAATTTAGTGTTGGTATTAACAACGTCTATTGAGAAATTTAAGAAACCACTTGTGTGGGTAAAACACTGGTCTCAGCATCAAAGTGCTTGTGCCTGCAGCTTTGTACTTGTATCTCCCCTCTCCGTAGATTCCTTTACTGCTTTTCTGATCTACCTGGTCCTCTGAAGTACTTTTTCAGTTTATTTTTCCATGGAAGCTCAAGAAAAACCACAATAGTGGTAATATAAAGGCAATTTTCCTTGCCCTTTTTTATCTCTGAGTCAGAGCTTACGTATATTTTACAGCAAATTGCCACTTCTACTCTTCCAGCATAAGCATCTTGCCTGGTCTGCCAGCCAGATTTTTTGAGTGCATTTACAACTCATGGGAGCATGAATGAGTGACCACAAACATCCAGCATCACTTAAAGGGTAAAAGAAATGTGAAATGATCTGTAAATATCACTGTTATGTGTGATAAAAAGGAGGGCTTGGCTAGTCTAAATTAGAATATCCAGCAATACTCAGTCAATATAATACCAGAATGAATTCAGAGTAAATTTATTTCCTTACATGTAATTGAGAATCTCCTGTGAGCATGGTGGGGTATGTGGATACTCTGGGTTGTTCCTTTGCAGAGGAGTGTGTGTGATTTCATGTACACAGTGTGGGATGAACCACACAGAGATCCTAAGTTCATGACCCAGGCTGAAGATACTGTGTATAGCCATGTGAAGTAGCACTGTTTGTAAAAGCTGAAAAAAACAGCAAAAGATCGCAGGAAAACCAGAGTCCTTTTCTGGTTGAAGTGTCAGGGAAGTCTCCTCCCCCACCCACTCCGGAAGTAGCAATTTCCCCCCAGAAATTAGTTCATTAGTGTGTATTGCTATTCATGCAGGAAGGTGTGTGATGTCCTGGGGCTGTCTGTATTTGAGTAGAAAATGTCACCTCGGATCAGATTTGCAATACTCCCAGCCTGTGCTGGCCCAGGGCATGGAATCTCTCAAGATCTTCCGTAATGCACAGTGACTGCATCACTACAGCGGAATCAAAACTTCACTGTGTTCAAGAAGAGGATAATGGTTGCCACCTTATGCAGCTCGGATAAATGACAAGTTTCGGGAAGGTCACAGCTCAGTGTGAAAAGTCTTCCACGTCTTGGAAGGAGCAGAAAAATTCCATATCCTGTGTGGTGCCTTCCTCGCTCCTCATCTCATTGCTTACACAGGTGGAAATGTTGAAATTAAATAGCAGAGTGAGTGTGAGCGTGCGGCTGTTGTATTTTGATGTGGTTCTTAAATTGCCCTTCATTGTCAGAAGCTGTTAGGCTGAGGAGTGAAATATACACCTTGAGTGGCAGTAGGAATTGGTAATTACCTTTAATTCTCCACAGTGGCACGCAGAGGTGTGGAGTTTGCCCATGTGTCAGTCGGAGCTGACGCAGAGACAATAAGGGTGAGGGCTGCCTGTGATGCTGGACTGTGTAGGGGATGAAATGGGTTCATGTCCCCTTTTCCAGCAGCCTTTGTGCTCAGAGAGTGCTGTGGGTAGGTCAGGGGGCAGCTGCTCCAGCCCCATTGCCTTGGAGTTGGACAGAGAAAGGGCTGCAAGCAAAAAGGTGGGAGCACCCCTGATTTTTTCTAGCAGGTCTGATCACCCCTTCACCGTTCCAAACCCCCTGAGAAAGCAGCCTTCTCATGTCAGGCAGAGGGTGAGGGAGGTGCATGCTGAAGCTGGGTGGGGTGCTGGAGGCCCCGTACACTCTGCAGTAGGAATTACTCTCAGCCACGGTTAAATGTGTTTGCAATGATACAAGGAAGTTTTCGCAGTCATCAGCCCTCCAGTTGAAGCAAGACTGAAAATGTAACACACCATGCCCTAATCCACTTAATATGGTCTCTGTCCATAGCTCCCCACTTGCTGTCATACAGTAAAGCTGCTCGGTTTCTCCATGTCCAAACCGAAGAGGAAGATTAAGTGTGCTGCTGCGCCCTGTACTTGCTGGCAGAACTTCTTTTCTGCTACATGGGCTCTAAGATGTGCTTTGTTTTATTGTCTCCCTTTCTTTTGAAAGGTACAAAGTACAGTGACAGGAACTATCATATTCAATTGGACATGCTTTCTACAGATTTGTTAAGGATTTACTCTACACATTTGTAGCATTTAGTTGCCATGGCAATGACCTCGGTGCAAGAGGGAACAGCCTTTAGGTTGGACCTCAGATTTTCCTTTCATTTCCATTTAATTTGATTTGACTGTGAAATGTCACTTCCATTGCATTGATTAAGCTTCATTGCAGCCACCAGCTCTGTTAGGAAAGTTAAAGGGCAGGCCAGTGGCTGTCATTTTTCTCCCCCCACCCTTTTCTGATACCAGTATAGGTTTGTTTTGTTTTTTTTTCAGAGGAAGACTAAGGTTTTACCCCGTGGTGTTCCACAGTAAAAGCAAAACTAATGCAGCAACAGTTTGAAGTGGTGCTAACCTGTGAAGCTTCCTCAGACAATTTTGCAGCACTTTAAAAAATAGGAATTTGTTTCTCTTTTTCTTCCTGACATGTGCTCACCCCCCAGATAAATAAATTGAATGTATCCTCCAATCCTAGCAACCATATTGGAAGGAGGAAAGACACCTTAGTTTTCAAAACCTCTGTTGTCCCTAGGGTGTATAAATGCCTGCCAGCTTCCATGAGGCAGGGAATCACTGGGACCTGTGTGTAGAGTACCCCTTTGCTCAGGCTCTTTCTAGTTAGTTTGGTATTTGCAGATTATGCAACAAGGGTAAAATAGAGAATGGCAGAATGTTGGGATGGGAGGCTTCAAAGGAGAACCAGGAAAAAGCAAGGATTGCTTTGAGCAGTTTTATTAATGGCAAACAAATTAAAATCACAACTGTGGTATTCTTCATTCCTAGTCAAAAGCATGCAACCTTTGTAAGCAATACGGCCCATCTGCAGAATACAAAGGTACAAAAATTGTGCTGTATTTGTAAAGACTTCCCCTTCTTGCTGCCCTAAGACCTCTGCTTTGTACTGTGTGGGCTGTCAAGGACTTAGATAAATTAGGTTTGTTCATTTAGGTTTTGCAGAACCTCGGGTACCTCTTTTGTCTACATCTCTGTATTAGCAGGCACACAAGCCTTACTGGCAAGCTGGCTTTTTGCTGTGAGCCAGGTTTTTTGCCACATGCTTCAACTAAACATCAGCTAAAATATCATCTTGAAATTTGCATATTGCATGATAGCTGAAGTTAAGATTTCTTCTGCATAGCTTGGTCAGAAGGTAAGAGTCTTATAGTTATGTACTGTTTTGGTTTTTTGTTAAATAGATCAGATGCTCATTTTGAAAACATGTAGAAACTTTGTTTCTTTTTACTAGTCCTGAAAATAATTGCTTTTTAAGTTTGTTTAGTTGCTCAGAATTTAAAAAGAAATGAATAAACCAGAAATATTAAAACAGCTTGGTCTGAAGGGAGGGATATAAGGAAGGCTCATTAAAACAGGCATGTGAGCAAAAACTGGTGGGCTGGTGAGGAAGAGGCCTGGAAAAGTCAAGGGAGAAAAAATGTTTGACCAGGCACAGGGTAAATGATGCAAAGGAAAATTGAAACCCCAAAGTACTACATATGGCTTGCAAATCTTTGCAGCTGAAGGACTGTTTTTCTCTCCTGACTGAACTGAGCTTCAAATTAAGCCTCTTTCTTTTTGGAAAGGAGGACTGAACTAGTGTGAAGAAAACTGCAGTTCTGGAGCCTGTATATTGGCTGCTGTGGAGAAATAACTCGAACATGTGTGAGAAAGAGGGAATGTATTTAACTTTTTCTTCTGATTTCTGCTCCCGTCTCCATGACATGCAGCATCTGGTATCAGGGCCACCCTCTCACAGAGACATCATGCCATTGTGGATGGTCAGGGCCTGGCATGGAAGGGTGCAAATCCCTGGGGATACACATCTTTGCTCCCACTGCATGGCTCCCAGCAGAGAGGGCTTGAATTGGAGAAAGGTCTTTAGAGGTGGAATCCTTTCTCCTGTGTCCCTCTGTGTCACTCAGGTGGAGTTTGACTTCAGCTGTCAGCCTTGAAGCTCAGAGCTCACTGGCAATCCAGGTGAAAGAGCCTGGCTGTGAGCTGTGGCTCTGTTTTCTGAGCTTTGTGCTGCTGCTGGGATGACTGTCAGAGGGAGGACAAAATCTCCGTGGTAGGTGCCCGTCCTGCAAGGACTGGCTCCCTTTTCTGTTTGCTTCCAAAAAGTTAAATGAATAATTGGTGGGAGAAAGAAGGAAAGGAGAGAGAGAAGGATGTAACTTCCTACGTAAATTGTAAGATGTAAAAACCCTCTTAAAGAATAACTCTGAGCGGTCCGTCTGGTGGCCTGTGGCATGGTGCTGTCTGACTTGCTTGCTTTTCTGCTGTGGCCTTGCCTTGGGACTGGGGGGGGAGTGGAAAAGTTGGATGTGAAATCCAGCAACTGCTGAATACTTTTGCTTATCCATGCAAATTGTCACCATGCCTGTGAAGGGGGAGGAGGAGTTTGGCATTGCTTGAGCCTGGACACTGGCCCATGGAGGTGCCCCAAAACTCAGGATGCTGCTCATGGCTTTGGATGTACTCTGTTGTCTTAGCCTGGATTTGTAAAACAAAATGTTAGCTCTGAGCTCTGTGTGTATGTATGTGTGTGTGTGTGTGTGTTTCTGACTAGGCATCACAATCACTTTTTCTGCTTTTCACTGCTTGGAAAGGACCCAATTTTAGAGCAAGGTGATCAGTTCTCCTTTGGAACAGAATAATGTTAATATTCTAAGAATGTAAATGCAGATGCTGTGGACTTCCACAGAAGGCAAGTTCTTCTGCAGTAATGTTTCAAAAACTCCCAAATTCAGAATTACTTACTTACACTCTGAGTCAGTGTTTGGAGATGAAGAAACTGTGGGACCATGGAAAAAACATCAGATTAGGAGAAAATACTTGACTTCCCTGTGCACTCTAGGTTTTTTTATATGGATCGTAGTGTTTGGTTTTCTATGTAAAAATAATTTGAGGCCTTCAGAGTACATGATTGATGCCAATATTGCTAGGTTTTTTTGTAATTTATGAAGAGGTTCTTTTTTAGAAAAATAGTGTTTAAGACTAAATACTGAATGTGGGGCTTGTTCTTCATGGCAGCTGTGCCATGTGGTAGAAATTCCAGTTTTCTGAACTCCCAGCCACACCCTGTGATGAAGACTGAACAACAGCAAATAGCTTTGTTCAGATGTCTCCTGTGTCCTGTGTCATCCTCTCAGTTAAAAATACTGTATAAAAAACTTAAAGCAGGTGGAGAAAGTTAAAAGCTGAATTCTGAAAATTCCATTTTATACAGTATCCCAAATCTTTGCTCAAAAATGAGATAAAATGGATTTTTTGTTTGGTTTTTTTGCTTTTGTTTTTGTCCATACCCAATTGCTCCTGCTGCCATCAAAAGTGTGTCTGTGACTCATGGTCTGAGCACTTGAGATGTTCCACCATGGAGGAACTGCTGCATCTCCTTGTCGAGGCAGGTGTGGAGGATCTCACCACCTAGAACAGAGAAATTCCCATCTCCCTTGGATGCTGCCTATGGCAGCAACAGAGTTGAATTGACACATCCTTTTCTACCTCAAACATACGTCATATTACTTCACACCCTCAGTGAAAGACATTCTCTCACCCAGGTAAACCAAATTTGCCCTTTTTAGGCAGTGAAGGGAGACGCTGTTTAATTCCTTTGCACAAAGTGAGCAGGATTCAGCAGCTCCAGCTCCAACACATCTTTTTTTTTTTCCACTTCTCAGCAGGAGCTATTGGCATCTCTCCCACAGCATCATGCCTTGTTGTTTTCTCTCAAGCAAAAACAACAGAAAAGGAAGATTAAAAGGAAGAAGTAGACAGATTTGAAAGAGGATTGTTAGTTCCAAGGTCTGATGGGATCTCCTTGAAAATATTCACAACTCTGTGTCACCCATGCCAAAGTCACACTGCAGTTTTCAGAACCTTTTATAATCTCCAACATATAGACACTATCTTTTCCTTCTTCTGTTTGCTGCTTAACAGGAGTTCATAGTAGATTTTGTCTATTTACCTCTGGTTTTTAGAATAATTATGTTGTGACAGTCATAGGTCTTGTCATGGTATGCTATTAATATCTTTGTTGTTTATTAACCTTCTCAAAGCAATTGTATGGAGGCATAAAAGGAGAGGAGCCTCGCCTAGTTTTAAGGTGAATTACCAATTTGAATGTCAGGCCAGGTTCACAAAAATTTCCAAAATAGGTGAGAGTTATAAATAAAACTGAATGTGTTACTGTTTTGGGGGAAAGGTGTGGAACTTGGTTTTTTCTTCCAGCTCAGCCCCAGAATAGACACAGGCTGTTTTTCATTTTGAGCTTTTAGATTCCAGCAGACCTCAAACTTAGCAAAAAGATAAGAAGAATTTTATGAACCGAAGAGTGAGTTTCATGCAGATATGAATCAGCACTGATATCTTGGCTACTGTCATCATGTGAGTATGCTGTCATTGCAGCAGATATGATAAATTTGGGAATCTTAAACTGAGCACACTTGTCCACTGTGCCTGTGAGGCAAAGCAGGGAAAAGAGAATTTTTCAAATGCCAGCAATAGTATTTTTAGGGAAAAAAATATTTTACCTGTAGTCTTTTAATTTTATCTATAAACTCCATTCCGATTTTGAGGTGCAGGAGGACTTACTGGGTTTTTTAGGGCACCAAGCCAATATAAATATTAGAAATAAGAGGAAATCATAGAGCTGTTTTCTTATTGTTAATAGCATAATGAATCTTTTGTTGGGTTTCCTCTCGGCAGGACTCTCCCTGCTGCAGTAGTGCCATTTACCTTTGTCTTCTTTTATAGTTTCAAAGGGCCTGTTCTGCAGAGCTGCTTACAAACTGTACTAAAGGATGAAAATTCTTGCAGAGAATCAGACAGTTTTGATTGACCAAGTAAACTTAATTCCCAGTGACAAGAGAAAAATTAATTCAAGCATTTAGAGAGATGAGGTTTGGGGGAGTTTATAGCGTTAGTCTATAATGTGAGTCTTTAATGTCTGAAGGCTTCGAGTCAGTGTTTATAAAGAACCCTCTTCACTTTGCCCCCATTTTGAAGCACTTATTTTCCTCTCTGCTTGCAAAGATCTTAAAAAAATCTCAAGTCTTTGTACTTGAGATTGCTTTTGTTCAGAGTTGTCCAGC
This sequence comes from Corvus hawaiiensis, assembly GCF_020740725.1. Classification (NCBI taxonomy): domain Eukaryota; kingdom Metazoa; phylum Chordata; class Aves; order Passeriformes; family Corvidae; genus Corvus; species Corvus hawaiiensis. Next base: position 5,698,510 of record NC_063216.1, read on the forward strand.
GTTTTCTCCCCTTTCATGTTTTTTGCACTGTTTGCTTTGCTGTGTGCACATTGCAGGGTTTAATGTGAAATTCTGGTGGGTGAAATTGTGCATATCTCCTCCTGTCTTTTCCTTTCTTTCTAGTACGTGAAGGAACCAGCAAAAGGGAAAATGCTGTTACTAAACATCTAAATAAATCATAGATTTGTAGTTTCGTAATCAGTTTAGCAGATTTTATTCGAGTTGATATATAATATTGCATGTTTGTAAGCGAAAATGAAGAGAAAGTAAAAGCAAAATTATATTTATCATCAATTTTGTTAATTACAAGAAACTAGTTCACAAATACACAGGAGTACTATCTTCAGCTAATCCTTTGTCTTCTTGTTTGTTTAATAGATTAGATGGATGTACCAAATAGCATGCTGCTGGGGCAACATTAATTTTATTATAGAATAAAAAGTAGAACTATTAGTCTCTGTTTCTGGCATGTTTGTAAGCTATCTGACCTATTTTCTCCTCCTGCCCTCTTCTCGGTGATTACCAAATTCCTGCTCTCGCTATGCCTAATGTAAAACAGTCTTACAACTAAACCAGCTGATAGCCAGCCCTGGAGATATTACCCAGTATCCTGGCACACAGATAAGATATATTGTTTTATATATTTGTCCAACAGGGAGGGACAACTTCATCACTTTAAACAAGGAGATAATCTGTTTACACCAGAGGAATAGGCTCACTTGGTTTTCTTCCCTTCAGTTGTGGAGATAATTTCAGGGGGCAATATTTGCCTCGTTTTTACCAACAAAAATAGCTGGATGGTTTGTCTTAAATTTATTATGTTTTAGGAGAAAACTAAGCTAGGAAACTACACTTCCCAGAATCCTCAGGAAATGTATAATGTCTGATACGGACTTTTTAAATTGAAGCACTGTGGTTTTGCAACTGCTTATCTTGAGGAGTTAGAAGTATCTGTTTTTAAATGATGTTCCTTGCAAAAAATCTCAAACCAACCTCTTAGTATTGTGTTGTCACTGAAGATGAAAACCAGGCCTTTAAGTTCTAAAAATTATTTCATTAACAGTGTAGTCATTTCATGTCTTCAAAAATCATGGCTGATGTAAAAAATATGTTTTGAGTCAAAGATTTTAGACATATGAAAAATCAGGAGTCTTCTTTCCCCTGAACAACTTTGTCTTGCCTTCTGTTCCGGGCAGTTGGTGATGACTTTCAGATTTTGGTTCATTGAAAGATAATACATTATTTAGGATTTTATGTGTGAAAATAAAAACAACCAATCAATATAGCACTTAATATAACACTACTTGAAATTTCTGTTTTGACCTTGACCTGTTATTTTTCAGTGAGGGGCATGTCTGCAGGGAAGGGCATGCTCAGACTAGTCTGGAAGTAACAAACTAAATTAGTGTGTTCCAGCACTGCAGGTGGACAGAGCATCCTGCTAATGTGGCTGTATGGACCAGGATGGATTCCAGCCAGACAGGCCAGAGGGCAAATAAATGTCTCTGTCCACACCTTGAACTGCACAGGCATTTGGATAGCTGAGTTTGGCATGACCCACTACTTGGTCTGAGAGAAAGAAGTAGCCCAGTTAGAAATGCAGCCCCAACTTGTCTGACACCCAGTTCAGTGCCTGTGCTGTTTCCTCATTTCAGTCACCATCAACCCCTATTTCTCTATTTTGTCCAGAGTTCTGAGCCTTTTGTCACACATTAGCAAGACCAGGGTGAAATATTTGTATATTGAGGAATGCAAGCTCTCAAGGATGATTATGCTTTATTATAAGATACAATTCTTACAATGTTTTCTATGTATCTGTGATTTTTCCCATTGAAGTACATTGTAAGCTTCATCTTATTAATAGTCAGTAATGCATATATAGTGGATTTTTAATGGTAATGGAGGAACTGCCATTTGAGAAGCCTCACAATGTGTTGAAATCTAAAAATACGACATTGTCTTCTTCTCCACCATCCCTCTGGTTCATTAGTTCTTTCAAGATGTGCCAAAACAAGTCTTAATCTCTGTCTTCAAGATACTGTATTGTAGTGTATGTTTCAGCCTAGATAAGCTATCTGGGATGCATTTTTGTTACAGTGCAAGGTACTATCATTGTTCATGTACAATAAGAGTGAAAATAGTGATTTTCCATTTGTATTTTTTGAGCTTTGTATATACCCCAGAGGTAGATAAAGAGTTTATGAAGAAAGGTTATATTTAAGAGAAATGGGTATCAGTGCTATGAGATTATACCCATGACAGATGGTTGTAACTAAAGCTTCATCTTGGTGCTGAAAAGCTGAATGAAACAGTATTCAGATTTTGAAGTAATGTTGGCTTCATTTCAATGGGACTTTTGCCTGAGTAAGAACAGACTAAAAACTCACTAATGATTCTAATTTTTTGTGTCAGCTTTGAGTAGATTTTAAAAAATTGAATTTTATTTTTGCCTATTTTGGATTGATAAAATTCCAACAAAAACATGGGGATTTGTTTGTTTGTTTGTTTACAGAAATGTGTGCAACATTATGCCTTTGTTCACTGGGATGACAAGATATAAAACAACATTGTTTTATTCACACTGTAAAGCAAAACATCTTACTGAGAATCAGGAAAGAGTTGGAAAAGTAACTTTTTTTGCTCTTAGTTTCAGAGCTGGTTGTGAACCTCAAAATTTTGTGGGGTTCAGTCAGAATAGTTATGTAAAATTTCAGATGCTAACCTTAAGCAAATCCAAATATCTTGAGGCTGGAAATCTCTACAAGAACATATTTCCCCTTGACTTGTCTAATACAATGAGTTCAGCGAGGCTACACCCTGGGGAGTTTTGGCCCACCACGTAGTGTGTGTGCTTTAAGACCTTACACTAAGCCATGAGGGTATTTTTAATTTCATCTTGAGAAACTAAACTGAGGGACTTCACAAATGAATCCATCAGGAAGACAAGGTTAATTCTGGCCGCTGTTTGTGGGAGTATGGTGCCTTCAAATACCAACACATTTTTTTTTCAGTGGTGGCATTTGGAAGAATAAATGAAGTGTGACTCCCGGCATCTCTTTAGTTGCCCTGAAAATGGAATGTCAAACAGCATATAATCATCTTCCTTGTTTAAAGAAAGAGGAGCAAGTGAGAGACCTAGTTTTCTATTTGTGTCAGTTTTTGGATGTCTTAATATTCTATCTTGTCTAATTTTCCAGAGACTGATAATAGAGTTCCTGTCAAATTAGAGGTTACAGACTCTTTAACCTATGTCACAAAAAAACCCCTACATTCCTTATTATTACCATGAATATAATCCAAATAAAAATTTAGCTTTTAATGCTGTTATGCTGAATGTTGCATTCCAAGCATATAATTTTATTCATTATAAATATTAAAAGTATTCAGCCTGACATTAGATTGCTTGCTCCCCGATCTCTTCAAAAAAAAGGCTGAATTGGATGTGTCGCCACTTGGTCCAGGGAGCAGCAGTTCAGGCTCAGCCCCTGCACTGTCAGGACTGAGCAAGCGTTGCTGCTGCCCTGCCAAGTGCAGTTCTCAGGTTCAATTGATGTGGCAGAGAGGATATTTTCAGATGGACCAGGCTGATGTCGCCATCTTCTAGGAGTGGGAATGAGCCAGGAGGATAAATTAAATGAATTGTACTTGCCCCGCACTGGGGATTTGCTATCAGAGGAGTCTGATGTGGCAACACTGGAATTACAGCTCTGGAATTACATCCTGCTAAGGGGGCTCTTTCCTTTTGCAGAGAGTGGTGCAAAGGCTAAAGTTTCTTTAAAATTAAAAAGCTGCAGCCCTCTTCAGTGTAAGTAGAACTGTGGCAAGTATGACCTACTGTTTGGTCAAGTTTTATTCTCATTTACATGAATTCCAACAAATTCAGACCTGCTTTAAAAGGGCCTTACTTTCAAGTTTATAACAAATGAGTAATGAATAAATTTATCTCATTCTTACATAGTTTTAGTTCAAAATCCAAAATGCTTGGGTACTTCTGTACCCAAGTCTTAGTGCCCAGTGTTCTCGGACATGCAAATCCAAGGCTGGTTTTTTTTTTGTTTTGTTTTGTTTTAAATCAGGTGAGTGTCACATGCTTCAGTTTTGTAATGAGAGTTTTTGCACTGTCCTAATTAATACACTGTGCCTGTCCTGGACCTTTGAAGTAAGTGGGAGTTCTGCCACCAATTTAAATAGGAGAAGGATTTGAGCCAATTTGAACAGAAGTTTTCACTTATCTTAGTGCCTAATCTTCTTTTTAAAGGGATGTGGGAGTATCGGCACCTCCTACGTAACGCTCATCAGCGTGCAGAAGTAAACTAGTCTGGTCACTTATGGAGGCCCATTTAAAACCAGGAGGATTACTCAGGTGAGTGACAAGGCTTGGAGAACAGATTTTAGGGAAGTTAATTCAGAGTGCAAAATGACATTTAACCCATCTGTGTGAATATTACCAGTTGAAGCAGGCCACAAAATCATTTAGAAATCGTAAGATAAAAAAAGCCCCAATCCCCTTCTATATTTTTCTTGCATTGGAGTTGTCAGGGTTCACACTTTCAAGGGTGGGTTTTTTTAAGCATCGCAGCTTGTAGCTCCGTTTCTTTGTTAAATTTGAGCTGATATTCTCCAATAAGCAGAGCAGAACTGTAAGAGAAATGCCTGCTATGAATCTCATGGCGAAATCACAATATTTGACAACACTAGGTCTGTGTAAATATGTATGTTCTTTGCAGTGCTTTGTCCCTGGGGAAGCAGGGTTGTCTAGACCTCCTCTACTGTCTCCCTGAATGGCAATGTATAGCTCCAGAGTGGCTGACCACGTATGGCTGATTTATCAGGAAACTGGCAGACTCTGACTGTTGTCTTAGGAGGGTGTTGCAAAAACTAAGGCAAATTTACTGTGAGGTTTCTGCACCTCACTGGAATACTTCAAGTAAATCTGTAAATTGACGGAGGTAGGAAACTGTTGTTGTCTTCATACTATGTCTCTTTTTCTTCACTGAGTACAGAGGAGCCCATAAATACTGCCTTTCTCTAGTCTGCCCTGTGGTCTTTATAGATTAACCCTGATTTTTCACAAACTGCCAGTGAAATGATGTATTGGAGCTGGTGTCCTACATGGATGTCTCTTCAGTCTCCATACAATATTCACCTGATAAAGCTTCGCAGACAGCAGCATTAACAACTTGGTGTATTGTATTGGAAAGGCCTTTTGTCCTCTATTCCAAAGGATGTTACATCACAGAATTGACAGAGTTTTGTTAATTTTTAATTTAAAGGGAGTCTCCTTCCCTCAGATACTTCTTTTCAGACTCGTAATAAAGTAGCCATGACTGTGGATGCTGCTGTGTAAGGACAAAATGGGGAAAAATCCCATTTTCTCTGGTATATCTATGGCTGCCATTTAAAATAGGTCTGCATTTTCAAACATGAAAATATAGTTTTATTTATGTGTTTTGAAGTAAAATTTAAAAGATTTATTTTATACATTGTTTGAAGTAAGTCCAAGGAGACTTTTCCTAAAGTTTTTGTTGTGCTCTGTTGCATGGAGGCCAGCTGGTTTGCTAGCTTGAGTGACCTTACATTCCTTAAATGTACTCATAAATCAAGCCAAGGCCATGCATTAAAAGCTCAGCTCTGACATAAATTCAAAGGAGGGAAAGTTTAGATACATTGTGGGAGAAGTACAGAGATGGACACCCACGGCCAGATTTTTCAACCCTCACAGTTACCAAACCAGTATTTTACTGAGTCTCTCAGAAGACTTGGAAGTCAACTGGACCCTGTATTACTTGTGGAAAATATAATGGAATAATAAAAATAAACAAAAATAAAATAAATAAATAAATAGGAAAAAAACATGCCTTACAGATCCAATAACTATTTTAAGTAGTGCAAAGAATCTGATTAGACAGTGAGATGATTAGTTAATACTTAATTAATTTAAGGTTTTGTTCCTGTGAATGTCTCTAATAAAGGAAGTTTGGCAACACATTCAATGAGATTGCCACAATGGACCATTTTGGTGTGATTTAGTGAAAAGTAGGTAAAGCATCAGTTTTGCATTAATAGGTTAGCATGTCATTATATTTTTGGAAAGTACTGGTGTTTCTGGGTCACACAAGGATTTTGGTCTCTGCAAATATTTTGTTCTGAGTTCCCAAGAAACGATGAGAAAAACTGGTTTGATTTTAGAAGCAAGAAAGACAACAATGATTAGAAACATGAAAGTAAAAGACTTTTTAAAATTCCTCTGCTTTTTAAGGCTTCTTAGGTCCCTAGGAGATTAATAGTGGTTAATTTAATACCTACTTTAAATATGATAATTTATTCTTATTTACAAAAATAACTTGATCCAAAAATCGAAACAAACTAAAAAATAGTGTTTCCAGGACTTAAAGGCACAGTACCACTGACTGCTTATCACTGAGTTTGCTGGGTGATCCCTGTTAACACAGAGCCACTCATTTTCTGCACAGTGCTCCCACCACAAGCATCTCCAAAACGTTACTGTTCCCTGTATCTACCTTTAAGGTACAATGTATTAGAACAATATTTGTCTAGGGCATTAGAACATTTTTAAGGTATTAAGACGCTATTTAACCGTAAACTTATTATATGAATGCTAATCCACAGGGACTGACTACAAGGTAATAACAGCAAAGTATCTCTAAAATCTGGTTGTAATAACCTCAGGTCAATTCTGATTTACCTTATGCTGAAACAGTATATATGAGGACCTTAGTTGAATATCAGTAGCAGGAGTCCACAAGAATATTCTGCAAAAGGATAAAAATTAATACCTCTCAAAGCTGAAATACTTCTACTTCACTTTATTGAAGCATTTTTAATGGCAAGGCCAAATGAAATGTTAAAATTTGAGAATATTTCAGTGGGATTTGACTGACAAAATTGAAGCACTTGGAGTTCAAAATAAAACAATGTGTTTTAAACCCTCTGATTAAAGAGATGAAGTATATGGAAATGCTGTTCACAAACAGGGGTTATTCCGAAAGACTAACTTAAGGCTGGCTTTCATCTGTTCCTCTCTCAGTGGGGAAGGATGTGGGTGGACGGTGGTTCAGAGACAGTGTTTAGCTTAGGTGCTCTGAATTATTCTGTGAATAAGCTTTTATCTCTTTAGTAGTTATGAATAACCAAAGAAGATTAGCTTCCTGGTGCTTGAAGTAACCTTTTTGAATATACTCCTCATTATTGTCGATTCCTGACTGATTTCTCCACAAGAATAGAAGTCGACACCTCATGCAATTAAAAGCACAGTAACAACAAAATGGAAGCCTTGCTATTTAAAATATTGGTTGGCCTGTATCAAGGAGTTGTCCTTTTTCTGTACTTACTAAATACTCTCAACACTCTCATTATCAAATGTCTTTTATACAGTCACTCTCCAAGTAATTGTTTCATATACGAAATAGGGGATATCTAACCATACTCTTAACAGTTGTATTTGTTATCTGTTCCTTCAACAGATGGGAAAAACCCTGCAGCAGGGTTTGTATCCATAGGTAAAATGTCCTTTCAGAAAGATAATAAGTTGGAAGATAAAACATACCACCATAAGAAGAAGACAAATTATTAACACTAATATTTAAATGCATTATTGTTTAGAAACTTAATTTTACAGTACAGATAATAAGCCAAATAATTCTTCAACACAGCATCTGACTGCATCCCAAAGGATTTTAAACCTTCACAGTGCAGGGGGGAAACTAGTTTATAAACAGATGTTTCTTTCTGCCTTTGCACATGAATTATTTGCACTTCACCTTGTGCCATTGCAGCTGCTTGTGAATCCCTGTAAGCTGCAGCCAGGAGCAATTTTCATAGAGTGGCTTCACCACCAAAACCCTACATGGTGTAAAACCTTCATGTATCTTGAAGACTAAAAGAAGAAAACAACCATGATATGGATAAGGAGATGGAGGGAATGCATAAAGAAAAAATATAGTAGTCAGCATGGGTTACTAGCATTTTGGTCTTAGCATTTTGGTTGGGACCAATCCTGCGGTTTTGAAGAAAATCTCCCTGGTGTTTTTTACTTAGCATGTGTCAGCTTGGTTTGAAGAATGGTTTTGGTTTGTGTTGAACTAGATACCTCTGGAGGAAAACAAAGCAGAATTTACTGTGCTGAAACACACCACAGGTACTCTGAGCACTGAGAGAAATACAAGGATCTAAACCAGTGGCTGGTCCCTTGGAACATAAATGAACTACACACAAGATTCAGTACAGCACACAGGGCTGAATCTAGTCAATAGTAAACCTGAGCCCAGATAATATAGATGGAGGTGCCCTGGTATCAACTGCAATCACCTTGTGCTCTGCCTCTGTTGCACCAAATTGTTCTCTAATGTAGATACATTTATAATAGGCAGGTATCTTAATACACCAGCTGCCCAGCAGTCAAGATAGCCTTTGTAGACATCGAGGCAAGTAAGGAGCCTTGACAGAAGATTTGCAGAAAGACGGTGGGGGAGCCTTAGTTAATATAATTTGGTTAATTCATCTTGATAGCATGCTCGAGAGGAAAATGCTATCACCCCATTATTCAGGGAAGGAACTGGTTTAAGAGGTGGTACAGCTTAGCCAATTTGATACAAGGAGCCTGGAATTAGAGCTAGAAGTTCTGAGTGCCCATCTCTCCACTTATTCCTCATTTTCCAACTACCTTTCCTAAATGCTGCACGTAGACATTCTCTGTTTTTTTTGCAACTGAGTTCTTAAATGGATTTTAAAGTAACTGTAAAAAGATTAGCCATGACCATGTAAGACATCACTTCTCTTACTTCTTTTAGCTGCTTACTTCAGGTTTTGTTTCTGCTTCTGCCCCAGTTTTTCACACCTTGTTTAGACTTGTGTTTACTGTAACTGTTTCAAGTTTCCTACCTCCTTAAGACCACAAAGCACTTCAAGAAAGGATTTCCATGTATTATATTTTGTTCTGAAAGCCTTATCTCATACAGACATATTTGCCATTTTCTTTTTTTTTCCCATATATATAAAAAATATGTTTCAAACCCATTATATATGCAGCATTCTGCTCCCATAGCTTGGGTTAAGATCTCTTTCAGAAACTGCAGACAATAAAGCATTTTCCATAAGAAAAGTTAACAATGTGATAAACACTGATGCAGTGTTTCCCCACACTTAATTGTTTTTTTTTCATTGTTTATCATAATTTTGTCAACTTTCCATATCATTCCCCACAATGCTTTGTGTTAGATTTTCTTTGAAAATTCCTTTCCTCTGAACTTACCATGAACTTGTTTCTAAAACATGGTCATAAAATGCCACCAACAAAACAAAATCTGCTATTCACTAATAAAAAACACCCTGTCTCCCTCTCATCCCTCACAAAAGAAACTACAGAAAAGAAGTCAAGCACAAGACAGAATTTATATAGAAAAATAATTTTACATTGCAAGTATGAAGCAGAACATGAAGGCTGAGTAGAAAACTGAGAGAGTCAGTTGTGAGGCTGTTGTTTAAACCATGTGCAGAGTTTGTGCTTCATTCCATTTGTTCTCACTGTACTGATGGCTATTTAGCTGGGAATGTCAGAAGTGTTGGGATTAGACTTGGTGTGATTGAGGGGGAGGCGGAGGATTGTGTTTGTTGAGATGCTCTGTGGGAGGGGAAGGATTATGCATGTGCCTTATGTAATGAGGAAGAGTCTGGAGAACTTGCCTGTCTATGAGGAGGAGGTGGGAGGATTAGCTTTTGATGTAAAGTCAAGGGAACAGCCCTGCTCCTGATCCCCTGAGAAGGAAATCAGAAATGCTTTACTTTTCTGTACATCCTGTTTTGTGTATGAGAGGTGGGATTTTTTTGTTTGGATTTTTTTTTCAGGCTGGAAAACAGCTGGATTAGGGGGAGGCAGAAGTGGGAGGCGAAGATGGAGAGGGGCACTGAGGGAATGAGCAGTGGGGATTCAGGAAGGATGGGTCATATGGGTGACCTTCTTTTCATGATCTCGGGCTGCTGTCTGTGACTTCATCTTGTTGGAACAAGGCATGCGACACAGTTTGGGCCCAGGCTAAACAGCCTTTACCCCATAAGGGCCCAGAGGCAGTTCAGGTGTCACTGCACACTGAAAATGTGTCCTTCAGCATCCTTCAGGAAATCTGTCCCTGTGGGGTTTTGGGTTTCTGCTAGTTGGGGAGTCCCTTGAGCAAGCCTCAAGTTCCCTGTGTGGTGGCAGTGAATGTCCTTCCCTCTGTTGATGGCCACTTACTTTTCTTGTCCTGGGAAATACAATCTCAAGGAAACAAAGAAAGAGTAATGGGAATCATCATGGGGAAACTGGATAGGTTTTTTTGTTTCTAACTCTGCCCCTGCTTCACCAACCAACACTAAGTCTGTTGTTTGGCATTCCAAGTAAGGGCTGGAGCACATCCATCCCAGCAGACGAGTTATGAATTAAGACTCCACAGTCAGTGAGGATTCTGGCTTTGAAAACTTCATGGAGGAGCTACTTTTTCAAAGTGAGTGATCACAGTTTAAAAAATTTTCAGAGGCAGTTTCAGCAGGCTGAGAACATCCACACAGAATCACAGAGAACATCCACCCAGCTCAGCTGACACATGGTAATCCCATTCCTCTGTGGTGCGTGTCACCATCACGTCTGCAAATGTTTCACAGGTGCATTTATCTGAACGTATTAACACTCATTCTCCATAATGTTGTGTTTGTGCTTCATACTGCTGGGTGAAGAAGGCAAAGGCAGTCCAAAGGAATACTCCCAATTGAAACAATAAATCCAAGCATGGATGCTTTTATATTCTCTTTATTTTTGCCAAATGCCACTTAGACTATAATAGCACTTAGTAATGGAATTCAGCACTTTCATGGTGCTTTTTACTCACCAAAAATACTATATCAAAGAGGTAAGTTACTATTATTCCTATTTTGTGGGTGGAGAAATTACAGCAGAAGTGGTTAGGATCACCCACCCAAATTTTCCCAAGTTGGAAAAATACATGTCTCTGTCCTCTGGATCCATTATACTATTCATTGAATCCTGATAGTGTTTTCATAAGCATGAAATTTTGAAGAGTTCTGAGGAAAGGACTAAGTCCAGGATTTACTTGTTGGTTGGGGGATCAGAGCTGGATATAAAGATCCCTTGGAGTCAATGCAAACTTGTAGATTCATGGAGCATATGCAGTGTGGTTGAACATTTTCTCCCTTTCTCATGGTTTTGTCATGAATAGGAGAAAAGGGATCTCAGGTTTGGCTCAGGTTAGGCTCATTCCTGCTGCGTCACTTTGTCTAGATTATTTAGAGAATCTCCACAAGACTCTGTCTTGGTGTTTGTGGAAGCCAAACAAAGGCCTAAGAGACAGGTACCTTGTGAAAAAAAAATGTTTTCAGTCCTCTCAAGTCCCTGGTTTTTGTGTTTGGACCCAGATTTGGAATTTGTTTTCTGTATAGAGCCAGCAATACTTATGACATATGGTTGAGAAGTTGTGGAATATACCTATTTAGAGTGTTGGAGAATTTACCCCATTGATTTTGGGAAGCAGGAGTATTTCCTTTAAAGAAGTGAAATTATTAATGGAGAACTATCAAAAATAAATTAGACTTTATTGCATCATTTTTGTAGTTCAGAGAAGGTGTCATAAGTAGTTCAGGTCCAGGGTGAGGTCAGTGATGGAACAAAGAGATGACAAAGCCCACCATACACCTTTTAATGCCTGTGGATTTACAGTAGTTTCTCTTTTCTTGTGCTGCTGGTTTGGTTTTTTTCATCATGATAATTTCTCTTTCTTCACCCACTATTGAAAAAAAAAGATTAAAAAAAATTACAAAAGGTTTCAATATACAGTAGTTAATTACTATATTACAGCTCTAATTAAATTCTTGGAGACTCTGCACAGTATGATGTCCATGCCAAGAGGGACATAACCCGTTCTTAAGTGAATACATGTTCTTGTCAAGTTAACTTATCTGCATTTTACTCACATGAAATATTCCTCATCTCTTGCTTCTTGACACACGTGACTGATAAATGTTTTAAAGGCACATTTAACATTGATATTTTTGTCATATGAAATGACAATGGCTTCAATAATTCCCAGATTTTATTTTATAGAAAGTGACACGTTGTGTGATGCCAAACTCCCCAGATCATAATGTAAGCCATGCACTAGTAAGAATATATATATATTGCATCAAAACTTGTTCTTTGTGTGATTCAAACCTAAATGTTTCAGCCACATGTGAGTAGTTAAAGAGTGTGAATATTACAACACGTTGTACAAATACCATGGATATTCAGAATCGTCAGAGCTCAGGTTTTCCTATCAGCTCTTCAGTTTGATTTGAGACATTTAATGATGAGGGATTTTGTACTTTTTGTAATCAAATCATCTGAGAAGGAAGATACAGAAAGATAGATTTTTATCAAGTCATTTGCAGATTTAAATGAAGTGTGATGTAGGATTTTATTAATTCTTCTACATTTTTTTATCACATACCTGTCAGGGTCATAGGTAAATTTTTACTGCTCAGATTTTTAGATAAACATTTAAGTTCTTGTATGTGTGGACAAGTCTGTCTCAAATAGCTTTACTCTTGAGAGAACTTCGGTAGTCACAAAGCAGTAGTTTCGTTTTCACATGGAAATAGATGGGAACAGTCTGCTTGACCTTAGGGTTCCATTAGATCAGATGTCTCCAGAAATTATATGTTTGTGTGTAGATTAATAGCAGTGAAATTCAGCTGAATGAGCTTTGTGCTGGTATCATTATTCCTTTGATATTAAGCTTTTACATCATACTATGTCAACACTTTGACTTTGGCCCTGATTCAGCAGAGTATTTAAACACCTGGCTAACTTTAAGGACTTCAGTAAGCACTCACTCAAATGTTTATAGGGGCTGTGACATAAATGGGCCCCTATAAACAGGCTGAATAGGGGCCCGTTTATGTCACAGCTAAATACTAATGCAATATTTAACAAGTATGTTATGTTGGCAGCAAGCAGATGGACTCATGTATGGTAGCTACATCTATATCATCATATGCATCTTCATCTGGACACACAGAGCAGAGCAGCTAAATACTGGTGGTGGCCATGATAAGTGGAAAGAAACAGATCATGCAGTTAGAACAGTGTATCCCAGGCTTGGTTAAAAGTGTAGTCATGTGCTGTGATGCTTCTGTTTGACTTTTTACATGAATTTTAAGTAAGCCTTGGACTTAAATCGCTGTTCAAAGCTCCCAGAAGTTTGTTTTTCAGTTTATGATGGTACTTACCAAAGCATCAACAAAAAAATGTGTACAATGGTTTGAGGGTTTATTCATTCATTTTACTAAGTCTGTCTGTCTTTTCCTTTATTCTTAGCTGTGCATATTTTGCTTTATTTCATATATTCCTAAATGGGTCAGTTTGAGAGACAATTTCTGTCTCTGAAGGTAATATTGATGAGGATGTCAATGTATAAAATATATTGCTTCCAAGCTGATGACATTAGGCCAAGTTCCTTATTACTCCTTTCCTTACTACTGCGAGTAAAGTGGCAATTCTGTCATGAGCAAGTGAAGCAGAGTTTGGCCTTTTCTGTGTGTGCAGTGATAATGCAGTGAAATGTCCTTGAAGGTGAGGAAAAGCTATCACAGACATCTCTCAGGAGCCTGTGAGAATTCAGTTAAGGACATGGGACTTGAGTCAATAGCTTTAAATGGACAAACATTTTAAAGAATTGAGTGTGGGGGCTTTGGGGGGGATTTTGTCTTTTTCTTATCTCAGGAGAATTTTTGAAAAATTAATTGCTCTCTTTTGCTGGTCAGCTTTACTTCTCGGTTTTCATTGAATGTAAGCCTAAATAATTTCTGTTTCTGTTGGGTTAAGCTGAAAAATAGTTAAGTCAAGGGGGTTATACTGATTTAAATGCTGCTGTGTTTATTTGTGAAAGTTAAAAGTATTGGCCCATTGTACTTTTCAGTAACCTCTAAAAATCCCCCCTGTTCTTGCCTTTTTCTGAATCAGAATGAAAAGAAAGCTTTCAGGAATCTTCACTTAAAAAAACCCCAAAAAGCTCATCCTCCCAGAAGTCAAATCTAACCTTGAGAGAAAGACACCACTTTGGAGCAGTGCATAGCCCAGGGGTTAACATTCTCCCACAAGACATGTGGAATTGTGGTCTCTCATCTGAAGCAGGGGTTTGAACTCACAGCTTGGGTGAACATCCATCCTGGCCTGTGGCGTGTTTTGGGTTTTGGGTGTTTTTCTGGGCTTTTTTTCAACTCAGTTATTCTGGGCTTGAGAATTTGCTATTGAAACTAGCAAGTTTCCATTAATTTTTCTTTTTCAATTAAAATGCATTTAATTGAAAAATTCAGAGTAAGTAGTATTGTTACCTAAATTTTGGTTACTGTACCCAGTACACCACTGAGATGGGAGATAGAAGATTTGCAGCAACAGAACGAGTAAATTGTTTTAGCCTGTGAGCAACAGACTCTTACCACCCCTTGGGAATCCCTTGAGCTCCAGGAGAAGGGGAAGGGAGCTGCACTAAGAAACTGCCTTTTGGGGCTGTCATCTGCAAATTGAATTCTTGCTGTAGGGATGAAAGCAGCACTACAAACATATGTAACTGGTGACCTTTGATTTTGTTATTTCTTACTATACTACCATTGGTCTTTTTTGTACTGATTTTAGCAGAAGAAAGTACTTGCAATTCAAATGACCTGTAACTTCACTGCAAATGTGGTATTATTTCCTTGTCATGAATAGTTTTTTCCTTCCTTAAAATGAAAGTTATTTGCCCTGGTGGAATGAAATGCCACTTTCAGAACTGGAGATCTGCAGTCTGCATTTTGTTGTACCAGAGCATAAAAAGATCAATTCTCTTTGCTCAAGAGTGTTCTGCATTGAAGAACTGTCCCACCGAGCAGGGTGAGGTGACTCAGAGGTTTCGGTTTTACCTTTCCAGGAGCAATCTGCTGCTTTGCTTCTTCCATGAATCAAAGAACAGTGAAAGAGGGGAAGGATTTTCAGTGACTTCTGTACTCCTTGTATCAAATGCTGCATCCTCAGCTGCTGTCCATTAGACCTCATGGAAATCCTGACTTACAGCTGCCTGTTGGGAATCGTCTGTGTGCAGTAGAGGTGTTTCTGTACTGTTTGTTTGGGCAGAATCTCATATGCTGAAGCCTTGGTTTTGGTTGAGGACGCTTAAGAAGTAATAAAATACAAATGATGTCCAGGAGTAGCGATTTACCCTCCTGTTATAATACCTGTGAAATTGCTGGACCAAACTGGGAGCTTTGGCATAGCTGCCTTAAGTTATGACAGACTAAATCAGAAGCTTTTCCTTCCCTCATTCATTTATCCTTTCCTTCTTGCTTTCCTCTTTCCCTTTGAATATTTTTGATGAAATAAATTATTGCCACACTCAACCATTTTTAGTGTTGGTTTTCGAACCCATTGTTCCTTGTTTCAAGAGGAGCATTTCACATGAGGTCCCTATTCAAAGTGAATATATATGATAAGACAAATTGTTTCAACACTTGCTTGCAAGGCCAATAAAAAGAAATGCTGTAGTGCAAATTACCCTTGCAAATGCTCTCTAAAAAGCTAATAACATTTTTTCCCCCCAAAGGATAGTTCCCAGCCATAAGGAGAGTTTTTCTTTCATGTTCATTTGCCACACAGATTTATAAAATGATCCTAAATCCTTGCACAGGCTGTGAGGGATTGCGGCTTTGAACTGCTGAATTGGAAAAGCTATTAATGGAAGAGGAAAAGTTTTCAATTTCAGTCAGATTGGGTCAGGATGGTATAAACTCAGCCCTCCAAGTTTGGTGTAAGATGGAAGGCTGTTTAGTCTTTGTTGATAATTTTTATAGTAAGATTCACAAGGTTTTCTGTTTAAAGGCATGAAATGAGATAAGAATGTAAGAAAAAATTATTAGCATATTCACGGCTTTATTTTATTTTCAAGTAAAGACAGTCATTTTAATTTGCTTTCTGTGGAACATGGTATAATTGGAAACTTTTCATAACCAGAACCATTAGGGAAGTGGTCAAAATCTTCAGAACGAAGTCCCACTGTTCTGCCCTGGAGCTTGTCCTCCATGCAGGGCTGTGGGCAGTGCCAAGGATGGTCGTTTCCCTGCTGGCTTGGCGCTGGCATGTGGTGTTTTCCCCTTCTGTGAAATCCAGGGCAGTGTCAAGAGGCAGCCCTGTGGTTCTCAATCATGAGAAGCCCCACAGGGATTGGAGGTGGGAGGTGGGCTGCCTCACCTCCAAGATCAGCAAGCTGTGTTCCCAACACTGAAAAACCCTGGAATGCTTCCACCCAGGGATGGTGTCCAGCAATGCACACTTTCCCTTTTTAATCGGACCTGCAGTGTCTCGGTGATTGTAAAGGACTTTGAGAATTGGAACTTAGCCAAATTACTTCTCCTTCATGCCATTTTGACAGAAGGCTTTCACAAAAATTAAACAGTAAATAACTCTTGTGAAATTGCTTCTTGTATTTACTGCTTTTAGTGATGGTGGGATAAGTGATCAAGTGAGCACCAAGCGAGCTGAAGTTTTGTGTTTTTACAAAGAATGGCTCCCACTAACTTTTCCTGGAGAGCTGCTCTGGGTATATTGGGAAGGGGACTGTCTATAAGAGTGGCTGTTTACAATCCTTTTCTTCCAAGACTCTGTGACTCTGGAAGGCACTGGCCACTATGCACTGGACTTGGAGCAGTGACTGAAGTTGTACAGGCTCCTGACAGACACTGAGTGCTACCAACCCTCAGTTGTTTCCAGCCTGTCTAGGATTTGAAGAAGTGGTGTGGAAGATTTGCCTGTGAAAGGGTCCCCAGCCTTACCTTGAGTTAGATGGGACTGGCAAGGTGGTGGCTGCTATTTCTCCTCTTCTAACTGCTCATGACATGTTTTTGAAGCAGAGCATATGTGTCCTTCTGATGGAGCCAGCCCTATCTCCTTCCCCCATTTCCTTTCCGTTCTTAATCTGGTAACTGACCACTTATCCCATTTATTATCTCCATAATTGGAACTGAGAATGCCTGTAGCAGGTGAGCCCCATGCCTCTGATTCCTCCTCCCACAGCCCTAGACCCACAACCCTTCCCCCTCTCCCTGTAGCAGCAATCCCTGAACACAAATAACTCTCAGAAGCCTGGTGCTGCTATATATTTGATTTTGTTTGCAAGCTTGTCTTATGACCAGCTCTCAGCGTGGGAAGAAGCAGGGAGTGGGGAGATGGAGAGAGAGAGTTGTTGCAACATATTTTAACATATGTGCTTTAGGCCTCTTGGTGGACTCCCTCTTGGGAAGAGGGGAGGGAGCGTGCCCCTAAGCAGTTGGTTGGCTTTGCTTGTTTCTATAGCAGCCTGAAGGAGGAAAATCATGTTTTAACAATAATATATTCAACCAAAAACCCCTAACAATTACAGAAGAGCCTTTTTTATTATTATTAAAGAAATTGCATTAAAGATGAATGAGCATATATTGGAATAATTATGTTTTAAGGTGTGTAACATTAAAAGGTACTGAATGGAATATCGACTGTTTTGTAGGAACGGTAATAATGAGATTTCTGTCACTTAATCTTACAATAATTGGGTTATTACTATGCAAATTAAGGTATTACTTAAAAAAAAAGAGGAGGTAAGACAGATCCTTGAGGCAGTCATTTATCTGTCCTTAAAGCTATGCTGTCGATTCTCTTTAGGCTGAAGATCCTTTTTTAAACAATTTGGAGATGCTAATTTCATTATTTTTTTCACCTGTGTTTCCTTCTAGAATGTTTTTTATTCTCCCCAGGTAGCAGATCAGGACTGGTGGTTTTTAAACACTTTCTAGTCTCTTATGGATTCCTTTAGGAATAATTAGATCAAATAACTATGATTATTACCTTTTTGTTCCCTCTTTCTTTTAAATAAAATAATGATTTGTGTATTTTGCCTGAGATTTTTACAGCAGGATCACAGAGAATATACATAAATTATTTTATTTCTTCTTTCCCTTTAGCAAAGAATTATTGAGCAGCTCATTACAGATTTCCTGATTTCCATTAGTTATTCAAGTTTACTTACTGGCCAGTTATTGGCCTTGAAGAGGAATTGAGGAGTGCTCAGCATTTGTATTTTTTTGTTTGAGACCTTGGTAGCTTTTATTGGATCCAGAGGCCTGCTGGCATTTTGCTCTGTCCTTGATTTTTAGAGGTAATATTTAAGACTTGGCTGCCAATGGGAATTTCCTCATTTCAGTGTGAGTCCTTTGTAATGCATATATTTGTAGAAATTTTGTTTGTGGGACAAAAGGTGCTCCTCCTTTGGTCTTTTTTCTAGTGAGTACAGGGTGACTCTCACTTTCTCCCGTTTTGGTTCACTGCTCTCCCACTCTGTATTGAAGGCTGGTTCTGATTACACTTGGTTTTAACACTTTCAGATTTTTTTTCTTTGTTGTTGTTGTGGTTTATGTTGTTGGTTTGGTTTTTGTTTTTGGGGGGGGGTTTGCTGGTTTTTATTTTTGCTGTTGTTGTTTGGTTGGGTTTTTTCTTTTTTTTCTTAATGCACAACTCCCAAGACAAGTGGAGAACTATAAAGAGCCAGAGTGGGCACAGAATTATCATTTGAGGTTTTATCCCATCACAGCCAGCAGCTTTCTCTATGTTGCTTTCTGCAAGCAGCTTAATCTCTCCTCATTTTCTTTAATGCAAGTGGGATGTAAGTTTATCAAATTCACCAACCCTGTGGGTAGTTAAAGGAATGGATATTCTCTCACTGTTTACCTGCTTATATGGTGGGCTGAATAACAGCATACTAAGAACACATTTATTGGTTAAAACCCATAAATTTATCAGGGCTTTTAAGGTGATTTGTTTCATGAATTAATAACAAGTTTATTAATGATGTTGAGTATTTTGCAAAATGTACTTTGATAAATGCCCTGGATTTTTCAACACTGTGAATTATTTTGTATTTCTTGTGGCAGCAGTTGTGAGGTGCTGCCTCTGACAGAAGAGGGCATTTATATCATATACAAGTTACTCCCAGTCCATTCCTCATGCCCCCATTGCACCCTGGAAGCGGATGGTGCCGTATCATTTGTTAAGGAGAAAACTTTGTGAAAGCTGTGAACTTCCACAATGTCCTTGAACATAAAAACAATGAACTACACATTACCAGTGATGTGGGGTCACACTAAACATGTTTCACAGTACCTACCATCCATCCAAGACAAAGCTGTTAACCTACTAGGGATTCACTAAGAGATGAAGTCCTTTTATTGAGTCTTAACTGACAATTTCTCCTATACTCAGTGTATTAATTCTTGCTTGATTAACAGCTCTGGAACAAACTGAGCCGTTGACCTTGTGGACCCCAGGTTGTTTGATTTAATAATCAGGAATAGTCTGTCTGTTTAGGCGGGTATGCCTGAAAAAACGAGTTGTAATCTTCAATTGGATCTGAACATCAACAGCATAGAGTCAAAGAAAAATCACCATAATAGAAATAAGATGTCCATAAAAAAAGGCCTGTGCAATTTCTTCCTAGAAGGGCCATGTAAAACACCATTGGTGACCCCGAAGACTTTGCAGCCCTCTTGTTGCTGTGGTGGGTGGGGATGGCTGAACTAGCTGCAGTGAAATAAAATAATACTAAGCCATTTTCCAGAACCCACAGTTTTAAAAAAAAAAAAAAATGTTTGAAGCTCAAAAAGATGATTTTGTTTAAGATTTCAGTTTAACACATATGCATCCTGCCCTGGTGATTGCTTGTGGTTGCCAGGAAGTTCTCCAAGAAATCTGCAAAATGTCTAGTCTGTGTAACAGACGGGAGAGCTGGAAAAATTGTGTGCAAGTCCAGAGAGTTTTAGATTTCTTTCTCTCTTTTTGGACCGTTTAGATGGGATGTGTGAAGCTTAAATTCTCTCTCTACACCCATTTGAACAAAATCTCTGAGCCTTTATTGAGTCTGTTCTTCCCTCACTGTTCCAGGTTGAGAACAGGGTGAACTCCTTAGCAAGCTGTGCATGGTAGAATTGATGAGAGAACAACATAAGCATTCCTTAGGCAGGAAATGAAATTTGAGCTGCTACTTACCCTGTTTTTGTCAGTACTGCAGCTATATCCCACAGTGTGGAAAACCTATGGGATTACTAGCTGTAATCTCCTGTCTACGCCATGGCCTGTATGATACATCCTTGGAGCATCAGCACAGCTGATAGAATGATGGGGATCCCACAGTGGCATTAATTAATTGATGAAATAAGAACTGCTACACCAAGGTTGCATTTCCTCTTTATTGAGTGACAAGGGCCATGATTTTCAATGCTGGGGGCAGATCAGAGCGATAGGAGAAATGAAACCTACCTATTTTGATTTCCAGGTTCCTCCAGCTTTACATGGCTCAACAGCTGGCTCTACCTTCACCTCTTTTAACTCCACCTCTTCCAAGGGTCCTTTGCCAAACCACCACCCTTCTCTGCGTGGCTGCCTCTGCAAGTCTGGGGAAAAGCAGAGCAGCAAGGGCTGCAGCTACTATTTACTGGTTTAGCTAAAGGCCAACAACTGAGCTGAAGGGAGCACTTAAAATCTGGCTCTGGTGCAGGTGGGCTCTTTCCATGGGTGTGCACTGAGGGTATGGGGGGCAGTGTGGATGGCAGTAGGACCCGTGTAGATACTTAAATTTATTGCTGCTTCTCTGGGTTTATTTTACTGTTGGTCTCTTAAAGCTGTTACAGACTCTTTCCTAGCCATTGCTAGGTAGGAGGTGTAAATGTGGTCATGGTCTCTAATGAGCTGAACTTGTTGGTACATAGTTTTGCCAGCCAGATGGAAGGAGTAGTGGTTCATTGTTTTTAACTGTTAAAACCCATAAGGATGATCTTTTTAAAAATCACTTACTGAGTAGTTTACATACCAAGCCTAGAAGCATTCTGATCTTTTCTAATGCTTTTGACTTTAACTGTAGATATCCATTAGATATTTAGTCTTTCTAAAGGCAAATATAAAAAAAAGAAAAATTCTGTCCCATCAGCTTGTCTGAAGTCACTGCTGTTGGGTCTTCAGTATCTGACAGAGAAAAAGTTTTTAACAGTTGTACTTTGAAGCAAAACTGGCTGAAATATGTATTTAGATAGAACAAGATTGGTTGGGAGTGAGATGTGGGAGTTATCAGCACAGAGGTGGTGAATTGAAGCCATCATTCCTCAATGATGTGAAAATACAGAACTCTAATGCATATAATTGCTCAGATACTACAGGGACATTAAAAATACAGAGTGTTTTATGTAACATAGCAATTTATAAAAATGCAGTAGCAGTTAGTGTGAGGGTAGTGGGAAACCCTATAATTATTTGGGATATGATGTTAATAGATCCAATAGCAAGCTCAGATGCTAAGCTCTAAATAATTAATTTTTGTTTTACTTTTTGCTGGTTTTTCTGGCTTTCATCTTTCCTCTCCCTTTATCTTTCTCATATGAAACTCTGTCATCTCTTTCCATTCTCACATGCTTGTAGGCGATTTCACCCTCCCGTGTGATGGCAGGCAGATGGCTCTTTCTGCAAATAATATTTAATGCTGTTCTGTCACTTGGCCACTGAGCAGCATTGTAGCAGTAGGGTAGTTGAATTCTCTGTGTGATAAGTACTAATGTGCTTTGCCTTTCCCGGGATAAGGTTTGTGATTCTAGGCCTGCTCATGAATGTGCTTTTTCCCAGGAGACTCTGCAAAACACTTGCTGAGGCACCAGGTCAGCTGTTAAAAGCTAATTCTCAAATGGGTTCAGCTCTCAGTCCATATGTGGATAACCTATAAGTGGGAGTAATTGAGACATTTAACCATACAAAAATCCACGTTGCAAACCAAGTGAAGAGGTTATTATGGATTCATGATGCATTGTTTTCACATGTAGTCAAGGATGATGATACTGGGTATATTTCAAAAGAAAGACGGATGTGGAGGTATAAATGTTTATCAGTTTAAACCTAAATAAATGCTATTATTTTAGTCTTAACTCTTGACTGAAAATGGATTATATGGAGCCATGTCCTCCAAACTAAAAATCTGGAAACCTTCATGAATGAAAGTAATTTCTCTTTACCTTGAATTTCTCAGTTGGGTTTGAAGTATGAGGAATGACTTCTCAGAGATAGCAATAGTGAAGATTGGAATTATCACTATATGTATGGTGAATTTGAAGCCCCAGGCCTGTTTGTTGGTTGGGGCTTTTGCCCTTTTCCCCACCTAATGAAATCTTTTCAGTGTTCATGCAAACCTTATTTCAGTTTCATGTTGCATGGTTTCATGTCCCTTTAGTTTCCCTTAGAGTTCAGGCTTTGAATAAGACCCAAACCCTAGAATGAAACTCAGCTGAAACCACCACCACATTTTGCGTAGTTTCCACCAAAACCCATAAACTGACCAGGGTCACTCTGGCTTAGGCCTGGCTACACCAAAAATTTTCTGAAGCCTTACTAAATGTTCTGTAAATCTGGATTCCTTGGTCATCCATATATCCTGATATACAGCTTTGAGGATGAAGTTTAGTCACAAAGTTCTGGAACTGCTCTTTAGTATCTTGGATGACTTTTGGGGCCATAGGGTTTTGGATTGACCTAAAAAATTGCTGAAGCTGGCCTGAACAATCTCTCTGAAGTGCCTCTTTCTTTCTTGCATGGTTTGGTAGAAATACAATGAGCAGAAAACACCCCTCACCATGTTCCTGTGACAGGAAAGATGCTAAGTGCAGGCTCTTCTCAAATGTCCCTCTGAATCACCTCGAATTTGAGCATAAGTATGTGAGATTTTTGTGGGTTTTTTCTTCTCTTTTACCTTGTGGGGAACCTCTTGAAGGGGTTAATAGCATTAGCAGTAACATAATCTCCTGAGAGTTCATTTTTACATTGAAAATACTATAATCTTCTGGGAGTTAATGTTTATAATTTGATGAGCAGTATTTGACTTTTGACATCTCCTTCCTTACCCCATTTTCCACCAAAAACGTCTGTTGTAACCAGACTACTGGTATTTTTGGATAACCATTCCATGAGAAATGTTGAACAAAGATGCACTCTTTCTGTGTGTATAAGCAGCTACTGCCTTATTTCTCACAAACTATGTAAAACTCCCTCTATCCACCAAGAGCCAGATCTTTACCTTGGAACAGCGTCCAGAGTTTTCTCCTGTTGACAGGCCCAGGAGTCACATTTTGGTTTGTGAGCCCAACTTCTGTGATTTAATTTTGGTCAGGCTTGTGACCCCAGCTGCCAAGGCCTCCACCTCTGAACTGGGAGGCACTGGCTCAGGCAGTTTCTGCTTTGGCAAATTGCCATTTGGGTAATTACATGGTCTTTACTTTTGTATCTTCTTTGGGTTCAAATCTGGGAGCAAATCCACTTCATTTCTTTTTGTGAAGTGGTGATGTTGCTTGATGGTTACGATCTATTTTGGAACAGGGCTGGGAAAGTGCTGCCTGTCCATGATCTGTAAATGATTGCTGGGTGCTTGGAATTGCAGGGAAGTTGGCATCTGTGGATGGATATGTTCACATGTTTTTGTTTACATATGGTTGTTGAACTTGGCCAGGCAACAGTCCTAATGAAGCTAATAACACCAGGGATAGGATCTTTGGCGAATTTGGATATTGAACTTAACCTTCTGCACCTCCTTCCATGCCAGTGGAATGCTCTGTAGGGACACAAGATCTCTAGTTGGGTTGCAGTGGGAAACTTTGTTTGTGGTGCATATTTCGGGTTGCTTTTATTTATTTGTTTCCTTTCAGAAAAATGTTCGTTTCATTTACATCCTTACAACATCTTCCTGTGCAATGGGGATACCGTGCATTCCCAGATGCCTTTTTCTCTTTGCTTTGGGAAAATTAGCTTTACGAATGTTGCTGGGGGATTTCTTTGGCCATAATCAGTTGGTGACAATATTACAGTCCAAACTCAAATCTTTAATCCTAGACTGTACCAAATATAAGGAATTATTACCATTTTGGTTTGAACTTTTTCTTTAAAGAGTTTTTTCCAAGATTTTCTTCAAACTAGAGAAACAATTTGTAATTCTAAATTGATTTGTAGTTTTAAAGAGGTGAAGATCATATTTATTCTTTCAAGACATCAGTATCCAAACTTGACCAATATTTGATGTTGGCTAGAAACAACAGCCTAAATCAGTACTGAAATCTTCCTCCTGACCCATTTGCCACTATTATATTAATAACTGTCATTTATGTAACATCTTTCATCATGCTGACTATCCAAGCAATTTACAAACACGTGCCTTGATTCCTCAGAGAAATCTGCTGTTAGTCGGGTTTAAATTTGTCTGGGGTCATGGAGGTTAATAACTCGATTCCTTCAAAAGGTGCCGCGGTTTTAATGACTGCGGCCCTCAGGACCCCTGAGACTCTCCTGCCTAAACAACACCTCTGGCTGCAGGGCTCCCACAGCACCATGCTGGAATGCTGGGGCTGGAATGCTGGCTGACTCATGCAGGGGACAGGTCTACCTCTGGAATTAGTTGTGTTTTCTGCAGGACCTCTGGTGTTTTGCATTTTATTTCTTCCCCTCTATAGAGGCCATCCATCTCCATTCTTGCCATCCTGAGATAGGGGTCTTTTGGAGATGCAGGTGGTCAGGTAGCAGGGTAGCAGGGTATGTTTTTGTGTGTGGGTTTTGTTTATGTATGGGTTGTTTGTTTGGGTTTTTTATTAAACCGTGGTGAGAGGGGGAAATATGAAACCACAATACCGTCAAAGCTGAGTTTTGGTGGGTAAGCTACCTGTTGGGCTTTATCCTAACATTTCAAATGAATGATGCTTTTAAACTGGTGGAAAGCTGGGGGTGTTTGAGCCTTGGTGATTCTGAAAGTAGATATTTATGCAAATGAGAGTGATGTGTGCATGCTACAATTCACCACTGTCTAGCTCCAGATGTCAAGCACTTCACTGTTCCCAGTGCATAGGTCTAAAATATGTTCATGCATAACATAAACTTGGTTTTACAACCACTCATATTTAGACTGATTATAGGAGCTTAGCTACATCTGTGTACTTCTTGCATGACTTCTTGTTCAGGAAAGTATCAAAAGGGATTACTAAAAGGCGTATTTCATTCATTGCTTGTGAGGTTTAAGAGGTTAGTCTTTGAAGAAATAGGTCTCATTATAACATGTAGCACTTCTTTGTTTCACTATGACAGATGTATATTTTATTTGGAGGTATTAAGACCCCTATGTATTTAAACAGCATTGAAGGATCTTCTTGAACTGGATCCTAAATTTTAAGCAGATATATAGAGAGTATTGGAATCAGGTAATATACTCTCCAATATACCAAATGAAAAAAAAAGTGCTGGTAGTTAAACTGTGTGTACAATAATTACACCTAAGATATCATGTTTAATGTTTATATTCTCCTGTTAACTTACTATTATCTGCATTCATAAGTCATTCATAGACAGCTGCATATTTATCTAGATAACCAGTAAAGTAAAAATGCAATTGATGAGATTTTGACTCTGTAGAAGTCATTACAGCAAAGCTGGAATATTATACTTTATATGCAAGTAGAGAATATTTGTGTGAGTGCTCTTACAGGATATTCTCATATGAACTATGCTGTAAAATGTCACAGTAAAATGTAGCTGCAAGGCTATTGGAAATTAGTAATTTAGGTAGTATAAGTATTATTTTATGAGGTTTATCCATTTATCCATGGTACCCAATTCTGTTGTATCCTAGAGAAATGCCTTAGCAGTAGAGAGAGACAAGTATATATGTACAGTTCAGTGTCTCAGGGGGGTGGGGAGTTACGATTTCAGCTGCTCCACAACAGAGTTACTTTTGTGCTTATCTTCTGTCAGTATGATTGTAGTTCGTATAACTACTGATATTTTTAATAGATATGCTTTTTTTTTTTTTTTTTTGGCAATTTAGTGCAAAATACAGATGAAATGGAAAAATTGGTACAGTAATTGTCAGAGTGATTGTAAGAAAATTTGTCTCCTGTACTTGCGCTGTTGTCTTAAAATACCAAACCTCGCATTAAAAATAAAATGCTACTACCCTTGATATTGCAGTTTATGATGGCCTTACCTTACAGTCTTTGGGGCTGTTACTAACACTTTTGCCAAGAATATTCTGTGTCTTGTTTCTAATTCTGTCTTGAGCTAAGGAGCCCAAGCCCTGTGCTGTGAGCAGGTACTGCTGAGCATCAGGCCCTTCAGCATAAGGCAGTAAGTGACAGAGCACTGACGCAGATGCTGGCATAAGTAGAACTGGGTTTAAAAGTGCCTGTCATGAAACAGCATTAGGCCATTCCATAAATAGAATCTTTGCAACTAGTCAAGCTGAAGGGAGACCATTTAATAATCTTCTTGTCTGGTTTTGGGACATCAGGCATTGCATATTTGAGCATTCACTGCTTCTCCTGTAGCAACCATTGTATCCTAGCGAACTCCTTAAGATTGTTCCCTGAGAGGGAAGGCTGTGCTCGGTTCAGTGCAGTGGTAATGCTGTGGCCGAGGCATTTCCAAAGGAGGTTTTGGGATGGCTGTAGGCAAGCAGCCCCATGGCAGCAGCGTTGGAAGCCTTGGGCTGCCGTGCTCTAGACAGACACAGACTGTCTGCAAGTGTGGCCACAGCTGAACACTCAAAGCAGTGCGGGCCAGGGCTTTCTTTTGCCTAGACCTTAGGTTTATTTTGGCATATTATTTGCTGTCAACAATTTTTGCAAAAAAACCTCAAGTATGTAATTCTGCATGAGGAAGAGCTCATGAAGTGCCTGGGGTTAGCTCAAGGTTAGCAGGATGTTCACAGGTGTCAGGTGCCGATCTGTGGTTAAGGGGAGCAGTGTTCCTGCTTGCCTTGAGCATGGAGAACATCCTTGACCATTGCTAAGTACTGTTTTATTTCTCTTATCTATAAAGTGGTGGAAGCCTGGAGGGTTAATTTGCCCTTTCCTTGAAGTTCATTAATTGTGAGGAAAAAGCCCTGACAAATATCACCTTGCTGACCTTTGAAACCTGCCTGAGTGTTTGGGGCTCGAGACAGAGTTAGCATTGTTGTGACAGCACCAGCAAGGGTTAATCAGCCCTGCCAGCCTGAACAATGGAGACGGGGGCAGCTTTAAACGAAATGAGCTGAATATTTCATTCGGCCACTCAGCTGCCTGCTCCAATTGCCTCCTTTGCTAAAATGAGAGCTTAATCTAAAGTGACAACAACATCAGTTTCTATGTGCTCCAGTCACACAGAACATGACTTCCTTAACATAAACACTATTTACATGGACCGTCTGGATATAGCAGGGAATCAGGAGCGTGCCCAGCTAAGACAGAGGCTACAATGAAGGACGAGTAACAGGCAGCTGAGAATTAACATCGGCAAATGAAAGCCTGACCCTCAGAGGGCATGTCCCTGTTACGTTTTAAAGCTAGAAAGCCTTGCACCAGTAACCTTACTGCCAGTAAAGACTATATAATTTAAAAGAAAATAGTACCTTTTCAGTTTAGATACTTAACCAAACGCGTTACGTCTGACCCATTTTCCTACTCTGTGTGACGTGAGATGACGGACCCCCAGCTGCAATTACCAGTCAGTCAAACAGCTGTGACTGATAAATCTCCCCTGTCGTGCTCTCATCTCAAAGCAGGTCCTTGGTTTTGGCATGAAAGTGGGGATGCTGCTGGGCAGAGGCAGGGGGCCCAACCCAGCACCCCCCATGGCCCGAGCCCCTGTGCCGCCAGACCTCTGCCATACGTTCTGTGCAGAAGCTGTCGCTGCAGCTCCGAGGTGCTGTGCTGCTGCTGGAAGAGCAGACGGCACTCTGGCTGCTTCATGAGGCACAAACAGGAGTGTCTCCAGCCGGCTTCTCCCCCTGGGCTCTGGGGACTGGCTCTCCGCAGGAATGAATGCTTATGGTCCACGCTCTGTGGGGAAGCTGTGCCCAGAGTAGGGGTCTGGGGAGTCAGAAGGTTGGCTTCTTCCTTCTCTCACTCTGCTGTAACCATAAGGCCACTTTGTTTATTCCAGCAGTGTCCCAGGCTCGCAATCTTTTTTTTCTTTTTTAAAAAATTTTCTTTCTTTTCTTTTTTCCAGTGCCATGGAGTTTAAGCATTTATTCTCCCCTCTATGTTTTCAAACTTTTAAAAGGTGAAGGCCTCCTCATTGGGAAAACTGGATAATTTATTGGCAGGGAAGGCAGAGTGAGTCTGTGGTACTGTAAGCCGGGAGAGACTAACACAACTCCTTCCCTCCCTGGTGTGAGTGCTGTGCAGCCCTGACCTTGTCCCAAGGGGTAACTGTGCTGTTTCCATTTACCTTGTGGTGGATGTTGGGGCTGTCCAGGCAGCCAGTGTGAGCACCGCCTCCCTCAACCATTCAGGCAGCCCTGTTATTCCCCCCTTTCCTTATTCCTTCTCTCCTTCCCAAAGGCTTGTTGTTTGTGTGGAGTCACTTGTTCAGCTGAGCAGGCAGAGCACTGTGCAACAGCAGGACTAGGTATCAATCCCCCTTTGGGTAGTATTGGGAAATTCACTTTTCCTTGACGGCTGTGTTAAGCAGACAGTTGCTCAAGCAGATATTACTCACTGGTTACTTTATAGGACATTTTTCCCTGTTTTTGCAATCCTCAAATTGGAAGTGTATCTTAAAAAACATTAAAGGAAGTGTGGGATAACTGGGTAGTTGAGCTGAGCAGGACAATAGGGTACCTAGGTCTTAATCAGACCCTTCAGAAACAGGGAAGGCCTGAGAAAAGGGGAAGGATTGTTTTCTGAAAAAAGGTTTCTTTCCCATCATTGGGGTAACAGCAGAATTTACAAAAATATAACTGAAATCCTGAAAGAATTCTTACTAATCTTGTTGGAGCATTTGCTATTCTGAAAATTCAGAACATGCTGGTACTTGTAGCATCATGTAATGTCTACTGTCTTTTCTTACCGAATGTTACTCTTAAAATTTAGGACATTGTGTACAAAATTTTGTGTACAAAATTAATATTTGCATCAAAATGAGCAGTCCAGTGACCGGTAGCTGAAATCCAGAGCAGTTCCATCTTCATATTAAAGATTAATTTCTTTTTCAAAGTTAAGTGGACTTTTGTGACATTTTAAAAAACATACTAAAGTTAACTTTGAGCTGCTGAAGAACCACTTTAAAGAAAGAACATAGATCACTTACAGTGTCAATACAAATCTTAAAATAGTAGCCAAAATCTGTGCTTTTGATTCTGTCTGACTACTGTCTTCCTTTTTCTCCACTTTTGGTTCCAAAAGGGAGTGTAAGCAGTCACAGATTTACAGAATTACAGATGTATTCCCTACACCATAAGAAAACAAGGTCTACTATTGCTGAGCTGCAATGCACTGGCTCTGGTTCAAGAACTAACACCTCTTCAGAGAGAGCATTCACTAAAATCAGCTCATCACTGAAGTGCAAGGGAAAAAAGGCAAGACAAATTTGTTTATAGGGGTGTATCAGGCTCATCTGAAACTCCATCCCACAAGTTACCTTTGTCAGGTAATGATACTGACCATCAGCTGGGAGAATAGTTTTCCAGAGGTGCAGGATATAAGTTTATATTTTTACTATTTCATGAGATAGCCCTCACAGCTTCAACTGAGGGGTTAGTGATCACCTTATTGAATCACAGAATGTTTTGGGCTGGAAGGGACCTTAAACTTATTTCCTGAAAGGGCCACTCAGTGCTGTTTATGCCATAGGTCACTCCCATAGCTTCAGTCCTAGAAACAGGCATTGTGCCTAACTGGAGTTTGGTACCAGATGAACAACAGGATATGCCTCACCATCTTTTTTTTTTTTTTTTTTTTTTTTTTAAAGAAGATGGCAAAACTAAAAGAAGTATGAGAAATAAAATGGCAAGAAATGGATCTCTTTACAGCTGGATATGCATTTAGCCTTATTTGAAGGAACTGAAAGTCGTAGTGAGCTCTTTGCTGTTAGAGAGATTTATCTCATTGGATCTACTTATCCCTTTCAGACCAAGGCCTCCATCTTAAAACCAGGACTGCTGTTTGGCCATGTCATATACTGATGTTAGGAATGGCTGGACTCCTTTCTGGAGAGGTGTGATGTGATCTCAGGTGCTTCAAGGTAATATAGGATTTGTACATAGGTGAACTTCAGACTCCCCTGTCCTCATCTTGGGACCCAAAAGAAGTGTGGATTGAAGAGCATTAACCCCTTCTTGGCCTGTGTTTGTGTAAGCAGGAAAGATGCAGCATAGTGGCCTTCATGTTGGAGAGTAGCTCTTGGACGCTAATACAAATGATTACTAAAAAAATCTCGTTTCTGAGGATTGCTAATCTCTCTATTAGAAATATGCTTATTACATAGTTATTAAACTAATGAATGTATTTTTTAACATGCAATAATTATCTAATTAAATATAAAGCATTAGTTTAAGTAGACTAGCTCTCTTACTAAAACGCTGTCTATTACAAGTAGATTTATTGAGGATTAACAACTACATAATAGAACTGTATCTATTTCATGATTGTTAATCCTCAATGAATGTTTTTAATAATTAATTGGCACTTAACTAAAGGATTATGTTCATTGTGATGGAATTTATGAAGCAATAGAATATTTTTGTGTATGATTAAGTGCTAAGGGGAATATGCCTATGATATGGTTAAATAATTTGGGATGGGACATGATAATCACACACATGACAGAACACCAAAAAAAGAAAACCAAACCACAAAAAAAAAAAGAACAAAAAAAACCTCCCCCAAAAAAGGGAGGGATAATGAGAAAAATCACATGTAGTAGCAAAATTTTTATTTCTATTTCTATTGCAACCTGATAAGTTGTTGAAAGTATTGTTTCATTTCTCCTGTATTATGTACCTGCCTACTTAGACAGCAAGATACTTAATGTTGGAAAATAGGTAAATGGGAGTTTGTGGTTTAAAATGGTGAAATATTTCAGTCTGGCTGGTGAAGATTTTTCAGTATTTCAGTTTTGTTCTTGAAGTCTCTACTAGGCGCATGAATTAGTGAACTAGAATATAAATCTAATATTAATTGTGACTCAAGGAGTTCCAGGAACATGTGTCTGTGTGTGTTGGTTTTTCTCGGCCTGGTTTTTGGTAGCAGGGGACCACAGAGGTGGCTTCTGTGAGAAGCTGCTGGAAGTTTCCACCATGTCTGGCAGAGCCAATCCCTGATGGCTCTGAAGATGGACATGCTGCTGGCCAGGGATGGGCCAGTTAGAGATGGTGGTAACGCCTCTGTGATAAGATATTTAAGAAGAAAATCAAAATAAAGTGGGCACAGTTTTTACTAGCCAGAGAAGAGGAGGAGGTGAGAACATGTGAGGGAAACAACTGGGGACACCAAGGTCAGTGAAGAAGGAAGGAGAGGAGGTGCTCCAGGCACCGGAGCCGTGATGCCTCTGCAGGCTGTGGTGATGACCATGGTGAAGCAGCTGTGCCCCTGCAGCCCATGGGGATCCACGGAGGATGCAGAGATCCACTTGCAGCCCGTGGGGGAGGTGCCCATGCCAGAGCTGGTGGATGCCTGGAGGAGGCTGTGATCCAGTGGGAGACCCGGTGGAGAGAGGGGGCCCTGCTCCTCCTTGGAGGACTGCACCCTGTGGAAGAGTAGCCCATGCCACAGCAGTTTTGGGAGGACTGTGTGCCTGTGGGAGGGACTCACATTGCAGCAGTTTTGGGAGGACTGCTGCTTGTGAGATTGGAACCATGCTGGAGAAATTCATGGAGAACTGTCTCCTGTGGGAAGGGACCCCATGGTGCAGCAGGGGAAGGACTCCTCTCCCTGAGCAGCAGAAGAAAACCTTAGGTGATGAACTGACCAAAACGCCCATGCCCTGTCTCCCTGTGCTGTCAGTGGGAAGGAGGGAGGGGTTGGGGGAAAAAGGTGTTTTAAGGGCTTATTTTTACTTTTCGTTATTCTCCTCTGATTTTGTTAGTAATAAACTCACTTTGTACTTCTAAGCTGAGCCTGTTTTGCCCTTGGAGTGTTTTCTCCCGGTCCTTATCTCAGCTCATGAACCCTTCATTCAGTTTTTCTCTCCTCTGCCCAGCTGTGGCAGGGGAGGGTGAGCAAGCAGCTCTCGTGGGTGCCTGGCGTTTGGCCAGTGTCAAACCACAACACTGTGCCAACTGTTACAGGATACAGAAGAGGGTTGCATATTACACTAGAGCACAAAGAAATGCTGTGAATTTTTCATGGAGTCAATTATGGAGGCAAACAGGAGAAAACACGTATTTCGTTGGTTTAGCTGACCCCAAGAGAAGACACTGGTCCTGACATACACTTTAAATTTCAGCTGTTAACAACTAGAAAGGCTGAGTCAGTGGGATTAATCATCAGTCATTGCTGTGAACACCTTTAGATTTTTTGTGGATGAAAAAATTCTAATGCAACCATGAAGCTTTCTAGGGAGTATTTGGTGAATTCTTGCAATTAAGGCATTAACACAGATTCCTCAGGTCTCTGCTTTGGGACGAAGGCTCTTTAATATCTTTATCAGTGACATAGTGAGATTGAGCACATCCTCAGCAAGTTTGCAGATGACATGAAGCTGAGCAGTGCAGCTGACTGAAGGAAGGGATGCCATCCAGAGAGACCTTAGACAAGCTCAAGAATTGGGCCCATGGGAATCTCATGAAGTTCAACAAGTCCTGCACCTGGGCTGGGGCAATCCCAGACGTGAACAGAGGAAAACACTTTGAGAGCAGCCCTGAGGAGAAGGACTTGGGGGTTCTGGTGTATGAAAAGTTGCACATGGGCCAGCAGTCTCTGCACTGCTGGCCCAGAAGGCCCATGGCATCCTGGGCTGCATGCAAAGCTCCATGGGCAACAGGGGAGGGAGGGAATTCTGCCCCTCTGCCCCGCTCTGCTGAGACCCACCTGCAGTGCTGCATCCAGCTCTGGGGCCCCAGAACAGGAAGGACTGTTAGAATGGGTCCTGTGGAGGCTACCAAGATGATCAGTGGTGGAGCACCTCTCCTATGAGGAAAGGCTGGGGGAACTGGGGCTGTTCAGCCTGGAGGAGAGATGAAAAAGCAGTCTTCCAATGCCTTCTAAAAAAGTGAGTGATGTTTTACGTGGACTGATAGTGATAGGACAAGGGAGAATGGTTTTATACTAGGAGAAGTTTAGATATCAGAGAAGTTGTAGATTCCTCATCCCTGGAAGTGTTCAAGGTCAGGCTGGACCTTGAGCAACCTGTCCTAGTGGGTGGCATCCCTGTCCATGACAGGGTGGGGTTTTGTTGGAACTAGATGATCTTTAGGCTCCCTTCCAACCCAAGCAATTCTCTGATGATTCTATGATCTGTACACAGATACAGTGGGTTGCTTCAGAAAGAAGTTGTTCCATATATTGCATATTTTCAAGTGGAAGGTGATAACTTTAAATAAATAGCAAATATTCAGTAATGCAAGTTATTGATAAGTTTGTTAATGTAACTGCTGACATAAAAAAATGTAGCCAGCTTTACTGTTTGAAGACCTTTAACCTCATGATACCGTTGTAGTCCTCCTAAGTTGCGTCCCCTTCTTCCAAAGGCTATAAACTCCCCCTTTTTTCCCCCAAATTCCAGCTAAAGTGAATTTGAAGTTACAAAGTTGCTGTAGTTACTGGTGTGTTTGTTTGCTGGGATGCTTTACAATCCAGACTTCTTACAACAAATCATTTTGTCCTTGTTTGTGTTGAGTGTTGTTGAAATTTGATCTTTCAAGATTGGAATGTGTTTGAATCACATTATTGTTCTGATGAGTTTTGGAAGTGAAGGTAATGATGCTGTCTCTTTTTTGGCAATGTTGTGAGTGCCAGTACTATATGGGGCTCAGAAAAGTTTGGGGGGAGGGGGGAATCAAGATGTATTGGATATCCAAAAATCGCTTTATTTTTGAAACTCATTGTTTGTAGTCATTTTGAGAGAGAAACTTTTGGAGTAATGAGTAAAAGGGAGTTTAGAGCCAAATCTCAGAGGCGAAGTCCTGTTCTCCTCTTCAAGCTTAAGGTCTCTGAATTCAGATTTTAATTGGCAAGACCCTGACAGGTGGGAAGGCCCTGAAGGTTCAAGTTCTCCAGACTCCTAGGAGTTCAGAGTGTGCCATGCAGGTGGCCGTTGTCTTTAAACATAACTCTGCAAGCTTTTTAAAAAATGTAAAGGTAAAAACAACAAAAAAATCTTGTTATCAGGTTAATTGCACTTTTCAAAGGGTGGCAACCCTGAATGGCCACAGGGTTTGGCAAACTACGAGACAAAGGGAGGCTTTCCCCCTAAAGCTTAGCAGCAGTTGTGTTGCAGCAGCAGCTGATGCAGAAGGTGTATGTAGTGACGATATTGATGAGATTACTAATTTGTTTAGTAGACAGGGAATGAGGATTTGTCTGTTGGCTGTCATCATCCATCAGCCGTATGTTGCCCCAGGCAGTGGGTATATGCTGTTAGCCTGTTACTAATTTTACTTTGTTTTTCTCAGCTTAGTTCTTTTCTTTGGTTCATTTCATTCATTTGTTGTGACTGAAAACTAAACGAGAAGGAGGGAAAAAAAAGCCCATTGCTCTGTCTCTTTGTTTGTCAGGGCAGGTACCCCCCAGCTCCTGCCTGGAGCCTCTTCCCCTGATTGGGCTGAAAGCTCTTGGTGAGAGGTGCTATGGCTTGTAAGGAAAATCCCTTTCATGGTCTGAAAAGTTTTCTTTAGAAACTGGGGTCGTAGCTGTATTTACCCTTCAAAATCAGTAGGTGAGAGCTACACCATCATTACATAGTGTTGCACCAGTCTGGGAATCAGTTGGTGATGTTTTGACACTGCCACACCTAAAGTGTTGATAAAGTGTTGCATGTGCTATGACTTTTGAGGCTTTGGTTTCTTCTTTTTTTTTTGAGATTTTTGTTCATATTTTGTTTTGTTTATGATTTTTGGTTGGGGTGGGGTTTTTGTGTTGTTTTTGTTGTTGTTTTTTAAATTTCTGAGACATTTTAGATTGTGCTAATCAAACCAACAATTCTGCAAAGTGCAGGAAGTTCATGCAAAGGAATTTGGGGTCAGAAGTATTAATTGGAAGCTCAAAGAAGGTTTTATCTCATACTGATTGTAATTTCCCATTAGGCCAGTTCTGAAGGGGGAGGTCTGATTTGGAGCTGCAGATTATTTGACTTGGATTAAGCTTTCAAAGTTGAGAGTCCCTGTCAGAGATGATGTTTAATATAGTACCTAAGGGGTCAGTTCCCACTGTTGTCATTAAATCTGAACCAGGATGTAGTCTCACTCATTCAAAACATTCTTAGTATTGTGGTTGTAAATACCTTCAGGATCTTTTCCAGGTGGAGCTCAGAGAGCGACAAAGGGCTCTAAGTCTGAATTTCCAGGTGACATTGCAGTGTCTCATTTATTTTCATTCTACTACTT
This sequence comes from Corvus hawaiiensis, assembly GCF_020740725.1. Lineage (NCBI taxonomy): Eukaryota > Metazoa > Chordata > Aves > Passeriformes > Corvidae > Corvus > Corvus hawaiiensis. The sequence continues at coordinate 5,733,921 of NC_063216.1, forward strand.
CTAGTGCTGATTTTTAGTAGCACTGACCACTTCTTTAGGTATTTGAGCTTTGCAGCAACCTTGAAAAGTACCAAGGAACAATCCTCAGGGAACTGAAGCTGGTGCTGCTATTATTACGGAAGATGACATATATGAATTTGAAAAAAATATAGTTAAAACTCAACAGGAGGTAGATGTTGGTACATAGTGAAAATATATTATTTTGTGTCTGTGTTGTTTTTTTCTCTCTTCTTAAATCTTGTCTCCTATCTATTTTCTCACTCAGTAAAAGTAATTTATGGCCCTCCTCTTTCAGACTTCACTCATTCAGAGGGAGCAAATTTTGATGATGACTGTAGTGTCAGCATGGAGTGCACAAGTGCTTCCTACCGGAATGGTGATGGTGGGAAGCCTGTAGGAACTTCCAGTTGATGGCTTTGCTGGGCGCTATTGAGCTTCTGGGTCCGAGGTTGGTTTCTCCTGCTCCCTTTCCAGCTCAAGGGATTTTCAGAGAACAGACAAGTAAATCTTGATGAGATAACACGTGTTTTGTTTTGGTTTTTTTTAAGATGTGATGATCTGCTTGCAAAACAAAGAAATTACGCTAATTCTCTCAAAAAAAGGTACAGTTTTCTAACCAGATCTTTGTATGAGGCTGGTGTCTTAGTAATCCATGAGTTGAGTCAAGGGATGACTTCAGGCAGACTTGAGAATCCCAAGATCCCGGCTTTGAAAAGTTGTTCGTTTAATCAGCTTCCCATATGTAAACAATTTCAGCAGGCTTTCTGCGTGGCTTTTAATTTATCTTTTTAAAAAGTTTTAAATACAATTGTTGATGAATATCTAACATAGTTGTATTTTGGTATTTTTAACAACTTTCTTTTCTTGTATGAGGATTGCTTGATGATTTATCCCAGTCTCTATGCAATCCTATACAGGGGAATAAAAAGCTGCAGAAAATGTTTGAGCAGTGAAGCCCCATGGCAGCGAAGTAGAAAATCCCCTCAAGAATCAGCAGGGTGTAGAGGGAGAACAGAGGATGGCCAGGAGAATTTGGTTGTAGCGCATAGGTGACCACTGGTGATACCTGGAAGTTCCTTCACTGTTGGAGAGGGAGAGCAGCAAGTTGGTGAGATGAGACATGCAACACGGTTCTCCTCAGCCAAAGAGCTTCCCTTTATGTCCTTTGGCCCTGTATTTGGACAAGTTGGATGCAGTTCTCAAGCTCACTGTGACCATTGCAATGCCAGGATGTGTTGGGTTTGGTTTTTGCTTTTTTTTTTTTAAATGGGTAGCAGAAGGAAGAACAAAAGAAAAGGAGAACACATTTTATTTTAAATGTGCCTATGTTTATAATATTGAAATTGGAGATGGAGAAGCACTTTCAGAGAATCACCTACATTGAAAAAGGCCTTTAAAATCTAGTCCAACCATAAAACTTTTCAACAAGCCTCAAGGATAAACAGCATTCTTGGAGACTATGTGGGAAATTGCTGGATATTGGGTTTGCCCTTACGTTTTCATAGTCATGAAAGTGTCCATGTGCATTGTGATTTTCTTGTCTAAGGCTTCAAATGGCAGCTTTTTCTGTGGAATGCGTGGTGATGATTATGCTGAGAACATTTGTGGTATCTCATAAATTCCTGAGGTGAAAAGAGGCTTTGTTGTCTAGGAACTTATCATGATAGTTTGTTTTTAAATAGGCAGGAGTAAAGTTAGTATGTTTTCCTTCTTTTTTTTTTTACTGACTTCTGTGAAGAGAAAAAAAAACCTATCAAGAAGTGATGAGAAATGGGAGAGCCCTTTCTGTAAAATACCACTGTTAAGAGATGGCAATATTTTGAGTACTTCCAGCTAGTTACAAGTCTTTTATCAAAGTGTTGTTTTTGCAGGTTGTTTCTGTGCTCTGCATGTGTGTCTGTGTACTTAAACAGAGCAAATTATAGCAAGGAGGGAAGAAAGGCATCCTTCAGTAGGTAGCAGCACAGCACTGGCCGTGTGTACACGCTGGGGACCGCGGGGTCACATCCTGGGCAAGGGAAAAGGAAGGCAAGGGAGCAAACCAGTAGAAGGAGGAAAAGGGGAAAACAAAGGAAGGGAGGCAATGGGAGGGGTGGAGGGGTGTTTTTGCTTCTGTTAGCCATGCCTTGAACAGCAGTGGTTGTACCCAGAGGATCCTCTGTGGGGGCCGTGTCTCTTTAAAAGTGGTGGGGGGTTGGAGCTGGGGGAGTGCTCACAGCAGTATGTATAACACAGCTGTGCTCTGTTTATGCTTAGGCTACAATAAAAAAGCTATAAAATGTGAGATGTCATAGCTCCACTTTGCTTTATTTATACTGTTTCCTCTGAGCTCTGTCACACTGCACATTCATCTGCTAAGTTGCAGCAAGAATGGAGATTAAAATATCACAGCTCAAAATAGGAGTCAAGCGGAAGGAGATTCATCATAGCCCTATTAAAAAATATGTAAATATGGGAATGAAGTCATTTTAAAGCTGTATGGCTCTCCTTCTCAGTGGGCTGGGGAAAGCTGTGAGCGATGTGCTATGCGAGTGACAGATTTATGGGACTTGTTCTTCTATTTTTCACTCCATTCCACCAAAATACTTTTAAGATTAAAAATATCAATTTGAATTGCAAATTTTCTCTATGCCATGTATGTATTTTTTAGAAGGTTTTCTTCTTAACCATTACCTAAACTAATAATGGAAAAAAGTATTATTCCCAATTAAAAAGGGTCAGAAGCACACTCAGATGCTGAACTTCCAGTAGACAGGATTTGCCCTTCTGGAGCACTTTTCATCCAGGATCCTTGGAGCACTTGCAGGCATTATGTCAAGCCTCTCCTGCCCTCTGAGACAGGGGCCTGCCTTACGTGCTGTACACCAAAGTACATTGAGTACTTCAGCTGCAGTTCTTGGACATGTTAATGGAGGTTCTTCCTTTTCTCTCCTACAGCTATTTTGAAAATGGAGCTGGGGTAAGAAGTCTGCAATCCCAATTTCTGATAGCTTTCCATAAGTGCTGTGCAAAGAAAGGTGCCTCTGCTAGCAGGAGCAATGCTCTTTTGAACTGTGCTGCGAGTCTGTGGTCTTTGATGTGGTCAGATTTGGGCACGAGTTTTCCCCTGGAACAACAAAGCACAGATGTTACAAGATATTTGAGAAATGAGGGATTTTAATTAATACCCTGAAGATACAAGGAGGCCACCAAAATACTTCACCCATGTTCAGTTCTGAAGCCTATTTTTGAGTAAAGGAGGTGAAATGTGCTGCCACTAAATGGAGATATGCTTTGTAAGTCAGTGTGGGAAGAGTGCAAGGAGAGGGAGCCAAGGGAGAGGGCTGCTGTCCTTTCCTGCAGTTACACTGGGAGCTGAGGGGCTGTAAAAGAAGCTGGAAACTTTTTGATGCAAAGTGATGAAGGCAGAGCAGTGATTGTGTCTGCATGAACTTTGTAGCCATTCAGCTGGCCTGCCCCTGAAGAAGAATTTCATGTGTCTGTTCATCCAAGTAGGATCCCTGTTCAGCTTTTGATCAGCAACTGAACAACACAGAGAAATTTCATCCAAAGGAGGGATTAAAATTTATCATTATATATTAAAGGTTGTTGGAAATAGCTTTTTCTGTCTTTTTTTCTTAAATGATGGTGTATAAATGTCAGAAGTTAACCAAAACTTAATTGACTGACGTCCTCAGAAGTTGGTGCTTTGTGGATAAAAAAACAGATTCAGCTGAACAAAACCAGGTCATCTGTCTGTCCTATAACTGTGTCAAGTGCAAAAATGAGAACTGAGGGAGTCAGACCACAAGTTTCCAATTATCTTATTCCTGGGAATGCCAAAATGCCTCGTGGCTTGTGTGAACTGAAGTGCTCATGCGAGTGGAACATTCCCCACCAAGAATGGGGATAAACCAACCTAGTTCTTATAGCACTTGGTTTATTTTCTGGAGTGGTGGCTTTCCTGATTGTGACTTTTGCCCCATCTCCTACTTAAGTGTGTTGGCAGGAGTAAGGAGGCGTGTCCTTGGGTTTGCATGTCTGTTCTTTGGTTTTTTGTTTCCTTTTTTCCTTTGTTGCTATGAAATACAGGAAATGCAATGATTTTTCCTACTCCAGTTTGTGATTCTGTAGTAGTCCTGGGATATATTGATGTATTCATTAAGCTCTTACTGTCAGCAGAAGACATGTTTCCTTGACAAGCTATTCTTGCGCCATGCGTGTCTGAGAATTGCTGCATCTGGCTGAGGTTTGGGGTTTTCTGTGGGCTGTTTTGGCATGTCAGTATAAGCCTATCGACCCTATAACATTAATGTGTATACATGTGTTTTCTTAATGCCGCTCTACTCTTGTAAGATAACAAAGCTATAAAAATATACTTGAGCTTGAACATTCACAGCTCTGAATCACCTGTGGGTTGTAGTGTACTCGCAAATAGTGATCCTCATTCTCCCAAGTCACATGTCCCTTTTGTTTTCTTTTGCTTCTGTTTGGTTTTGCCTCAATCAAATGATGAATTATTTGGCGGAGGAACCAAGAACACTTTTCAAGATGTGGTGTGATTTATAAGCCCAAATCCCATTTCAAAAATGACTTGGGAATAATTAGGAATGTCAGGCTTGTTGGAAAACAATGGATTTGGACAAAAAAAGTGCTTTGTAATCTATTTTTCTTGTAAAATTTATTGCCTGAGCTACCGGTGTTCTGCATATATGTGTTATTTCATTTAGCTAATGTTTTACTTGATGTATGCTTCTTGCATGAAAGGTTATTGATATATCATAACAAAAAGGCTGTAATTTCAATGCTGTGATATCTACTCAGCAATGAGTCTTCTGCTGGGGACCTAATAAGTCCTGCTGTATTTCAAGGTCCTAACAGGTTTGGAAAACCATCTGTTTGTTCATTAAGATGATGGTGGGAAGAAAACTCATGAACTGAAATTTTGTTTCAGAGGGATACTCAGCACTCTCTGAAAACCAGATTCAACTCATGCTTTTCCAAGTTAATCAAGTTCTTGATTCATTTCAAAATCTTATCCCTTGCATTTCTAAAGTGCCTGTCTGACTATGTACGCAACCTGAACTATTGTATTTGTCCTTGTATCTGGTGCTGTGAAGTGCAATGTTTAAAAATCATAAATTTTTTGTAATCAATTTCTTTTTTATGCATGGCAAACTTCTAAGAATAAAATACTGCTGTTATATTAACATAGCCAATAATAAATTTTATTGTGAAATTCTGTGAATAAAAGTCTAAAGATTAACAGGCTGAGATTCTAAATATACACTATAAATATCAGAAATATCAGTGAGTTCTGATTTAGATTTAAGTCATATACTTGTATATACATATATAGTTTCACTGGGTTTATTGATTGATTGGATTTACATATGAAATAACCAAAGTATTATGCAAAGTTCAGGAAGTACAGCTATGATACATTTGGTTAAAATTGGAAATTAACTTTGGAATTAGTTCCTAAATTTGAACATCTTAGCCCAGGCAAGAATGTGATTTAATTATTTGGTAGTCTTTTAAGAAAGTCTTAGCATTGTGAGTTCAGTTGATTATGAGAACTTAATTTGAGACTAAGCTATATTGACACTTGTTGTGATATAAATGAGTTCTTGGTTGCCCACAGTAATCTGTCCAGTTGATATAACCTGCAGCTGTTTTCTTCTTTGTGTAAATCCAGGTGAGGAAATATTAGGTAAGAAGTCAGCATTGCTACATGTTTCTTCCTTGCTAGCAATGTCAATATTCAGCCAAATGCAGTACAGCTGGGCTGTGCTGAATAATAAAATACAGGTAATCCAGTGAATCCACTGAAGGATTAATATTTACAAAACATAAGGCTCTCCCAGGCATACTGTATCAGCTTGACTAAATATAGAAGACTATTAAAGCTTGAAAATATAACAGGGTAAGTCATTTGCTATCAGTTACCTTTTAACAAGAGTGTTTCCTAATGCCAATTGGTTGACACTGATACTTTGCAGCCTTTATAACATTTATTCAGTATATTTAGTAGCAGTCTTAATATTTGCTTGAATGAATATCAAAATTGCTACTAATGCTGGCCTGATTATTTTTTTAAAGCAAACAAGAGTACTACTGTTTTAAATATTTTTACGGTAAATTTAATTTTCCAAAGCAGCACATTCATACAGTAATGTTGACCATGAGGGTGTTTCTAAATGGACTCATCAGGATTGCTTTACTCATTTCAGTGGATGCAGGTCAGAGGTTTTGGTTCCTTCCCAAAGACTCTTGTGGTATCAAAGGTGGCCTCCTCTCCTTGAAGTCATTAGCCTGTCTTCCACAGAAGTGTCTTGCATCCTTTTCTCTTTGGTTCACTTTTTGGTTGTATTAATTAGTAGCTTACATCTGTCTTCATAGTTGCTTAGTTGCACTGGGATCTCTTCCCTCTTCTGTTCTGCCAACCTGTGCAGAAATGAGCAGCCCTTAGTGCACAACTTGTTTCCTCCCAGCCTTCTTTTGTGCATCTTGGATGTGGAAAGGTCAGATGAGAGACTGTAAGTCCTTCCCAAGCTACTAGACATGATAAAACCCTGTATGTTCTTGCATCTTGTGTTTGAATGTCATAATTACTTCCATACTCTATGTTTAATGTGGGTCTCCACTGGCTACCCACAAAAATTAATTGAATAATAAGACCAAGCAAAGAAGTGGAAGGTGGAGTTAGCATCTGAATCAATAAAAGGGTCAATTTTCTTTTTTTAAGGTATTTGCAACTCCCATAAGCAGAAAAGAACATGCCTCTCTCGTAAGCTCTTGAGGTAGGCTTGCTAGCTGTAATTGAGGAACTGCAGGCAGTCATGAAGCAACTGCTAATAAAAGTGGATGGAATAAACTCAGTGGTGCCTGGAGCTCCCTGGCTGGTGTCCCACCACTGCCCAGGAGCACCCTCACTTAAATTACAAAATCCTGTAGTGGCCCTACATCATTTTGGGACCACCCAGATGTGGGTTCCTTGGATGCAGCAAGTGATATTTCTAGCCAAACCAGAGGGGTTACAGAGTGGGTCCAAACACTTTGGAGTTAGTGAGGCTGATTTTGGGGAAGGAGAATCTTTTAAAAATGCAGTCCTACAGAATTCAGTAGGAAAAAAAATGGAGTAAATGTCATTAACATGTTACTCACCTGCAACCCCTGCAGAGGCAATGAGTTTACACTTAAATTTACAGCTTCCAAGAATAATGAGGAGCAGAACTACATGAGTGTGCCCTGGAGAAAGAAAAGAAAGAAAACCAAAGACGATGTACTACCTACTATATAGCCTAAATCATGGCTATGAGACCATGCACTGTTAGTCCTACCATCTGCAACAGTTAATTATTTACTCCCAGTAGGGTCATAGTTACATTTCGTCATTAACTAAAATGGAATGGATAAGAAGACAGATCCTTCCTTTGGATGTGGTGGTGTTTGGATTTTTTTCATTGTCCAGAAAATATCACAGTTTTGTGTCAAGGAATAAATAAAGTGAGAGTAAATCTCTGCTGAATTTCCTTAGCTGGAGAAGTTTTCAATAGCAACATGGGAACACAATGTCAGACAGCAAAAATAAGCAAATAAATAAAAATAAAGCTGCTATTCTAGCTCAGCAGTCTTGTTTCTAAAACAAAGAGATGACTCTTTAGACTTTAAATATTTTATTGACTTCTTTGCTACTGCAAATTTTCTGATATAAAAATATGAATAGAAAAGTATTATGTAAATAACTGGGACAACTTTCTAGTGTTGCAAAAGATTACTGACAGAATATCATGATGCCAGACTAACATGTTATGTTATTTCTAAGATTATGCTTGTTACTTGCTTTTAGTACCTTTATTCAAAGAATCCTTAATGCACTCTAATTGTATTATTACTAATAGGAGTTGTAACAAAAATGATAAAATATTTATTTGAATTGCAGTAATTACTTTAAGTCATTGTGTCTAATTAAAGTCCAAAGACTTTTAACATCAATGAGAATCTTCTTGCCAACTTCAAAGATTTGGGCCCTGCCCTATGAGAATTTTCAGCTATATTCTTAATACTATTGGTTATGCTACAGTTCACTCCGATAATCATCATAATTTATAAAATCATCACACTTGCCTGTAATTAAACTTTATTTTCAGAAGTGTGATGATAATTGGATTTCTCAGTCAAGACAACTGGTGATATCAGTGCAAGAATAACAGCACAGAGTGAGGATCCTTGGAGTCAGACAGCACAGAAGTAGGAAGCAGCACTAGGGTTTAATGGAAGCAGTGATATTTTGAGGATGGTATATGACAGAGTCTTTCTTCCCCAAATTACAGGTTAAGGACCCAAAGGGAAACAGCTAAGCCTATTGGGAAAATAATTTTCAGTCCCTTGAATTCAGGATCTGGATGTTGTATTGTGCTTGTTCTGGTCCTGTTTCTTCCTTGTGAACCATCCAGATGGCTTGTGTGAGTGGACTGTGGTCAGAATTGTGGCCTTGATAGTGATTGCTGCTGCTTTTCTGAGGAAATAGTGGTACCAAATCTTCTTTTTTTTTCCTGGAACCATCAACATTAGTGGGCAGTAAACTGCATTTGCTCAGAACTGCAGGAAACATTTTTCTTACCAGGGAGAGAAAAGCAGGGAAGAACTCAAAATATGTGAGTCAGAATTCTTCCTCCTTGGGTTCGCTGGGGTGAGACAGCTTTGTGCCACTCAAAGACTAAAAATTAATTGTAAAGGCTTTGCTAAAAGGGAGGTACTCTGCTTATCAGTCAACTGGAAAAAGAGGGGAATGACTGAATGAACTTATTTTATATTGATTAAGGGAAGCATATTGAAACTAATGCTGTAATAACTGCTTAACAAATAGTATTTTAAATAGAGATTTCATTACTTAGGCACTTTTTCTGTACAGGTAAAAAAATCGGTCTGTCCTGTACCAGTTTTATCACTGACACAATGAGCACCTTGGGTTGTATTATATTTGAAGTTGCCACATCAACCAAAGTACAGTTGAACGTTTGACATGTTTCTTCTTTTATAATAACAAGGAAGACTCTTTTCCCTGTCCCCTTTGGTATATGTACAGATACAAAACACTAATAAAATGAGGTTTATGTAGATAAATACTGTACTTTCAGGGGCAGACTGCAATATACCTGATATGTTACACTTCTGAGCTCTTGGGTTCTCTCTGCTGTTAGGGTACTGAACCAGGTCTACCTGGTCTGGTGAGCAGACCACATCTTTACTTTTTCTTTTCATTTCCTCAGTAACAATATTATTCCGTGAGCTCACATGGAAATCTTCTTTAGCATTAGTTACCAAACATTCTCTGCTCTTTGCTCTAAGCTGTAGTTGCTCATGCTCAGTTTGAGGTCCCTGGTGCAGTCCCCTGTGTACTGGCCAAGAGAGCAGCTGTCATACAACATGAGGCAGTAACAATATGTCTTGCAATGTTCCTGCCCTGGAAACAGAGAGAGAATATTTAAAATCTCATGAGAGAGAGCTTGTCCTGATAAGCTCTCCTCTTTTAAGAAGATGTGATAGTTGAGTGAGCCATGGGAATGGATGGACAGCTTTCTGCAGGAAGTCTGGGAACAGAAAGCATCTGTGCCCAGCAGTGAATTTGAGTTTCTACTGGTACTCACATTAGACCTGAGTTGCTCAGAAGAATGGAATCAGGCCCTTAAGAAGAAGTACTGAGATTGTATATGAGAAAGTATCAGGAATCAGCTGTCAGGGAGATGGATATCTTTGTAACTCCAGCCCCTAGTAATGGCAGGTAAGCTGCTGTTGAGTGCCCCAAGCATTTCCTTCTGGCCAGCATCCCCACCGGACCATTGCCTCTCTGGGAACAATCCCCCAGGAAGACCAGCTTTCCCAAGCGGTGGCCTGGTCCCAACAATCAGATCACTGTGGGCTGAGTTCCAATTACTTGTATTTTAAACATGTTTCACTCTAAAACTGGGGTGACTTGGTGGCTTCTGGATGCCTCGCTGTGGAACAGAAGTGGAGGCAGCTACTATGTGTGAATTTGGTGAGAGCAGAAGCTGGCTGTGCATAACAGCATCCAGGTACTCCAGGCAGCATCAGGACAAATCTGCATGTTTGCAGTCACCTGGCTTCCTGAGACGTTTTTCCTCAAAATTGTTAATTCAGGGTGACAGGTAAGGATGAGTATCTATTTATCACTGACCCACCTTTCCTGTCAGTACAGCAAAAGGCATGTAGGAAGTTGTATGCAATGGGATTCTCCCTAGAATGGGATATTTTCCCTACTATTAGTTCTTCTGTAATTAATAACAAAGCGTAATGTTAAAACTGGCAAAATTTCTGGACAGGTGCCATGCTTCCAGATTAGTTTAATAATATCTTTTCATTGTGAGGAAAGATTAAATTTCTTACAGATTCGCTGCTGTCATCAGTCCCCAACATGAGTAAACAGCTGAATTCAGAGGAGCCTTCTCTTGTGACTGTCTTTTCTTTAAAAACCCGCCAAGTGCAAAATATAGTGGGGAAATTGGCTTTCCTCTGCTGACACTGTTTAGTGTCCAGAATTTATGATTGTTTTGTGGGTGTAAACACAATAGGCATTTTATAAATTGGATTGTTTGCAGAGTAATACAAGACACAAATGATATTGTTGCTACCAGCTACATTATTTAGAATATGTAACCACTGATGAATTTGTAGCACAGGGGTCTGTCACACTATTTCTTTTACATGCTGTGAGTGAGGTACCTCACTTCTGTAAGTTCATTTATTGCAACAGCTTACTTTTGGAAACATTATTGCATGCAGTGGCTATGAAAAGGAGTACCTACATTTTGCAGTATCGAAGGCTGTAATGACAATTTTCCAGAAGCTTTGAGATCTGCATGTGTTTTGCATAAAATATAGCATGTTTACATGGTTTTTCATCTCAGATAAATGTATGCTAATAAGGTATGTATTAACTGGATGGATATATACTAATATTATTTGCTTCATCAATAATCATTCTGTGACTTGTGCTTTCTATCCATTGTGCCAGCATTTGTAATCATCACGTAATGTTTAATTCAGAATTATTTTTGGGAGGGGAGGGAGGTGGTGGTGTTTTGCTTGGGTTTTTTTTTCCCCTCAGGTATTTTTAAAAAGTAGTAAATACTTATTTGACTTATGAATAAAACATTTGATCTGCAGGATTCCACTGTGCATGAGGAGCACATTAGTAAAAAGATGATGAGTATGTAGCTGACACCAGTATCTCTGAAAGAATTTCTTTCCTGTACTACAAACCAGAAATGGCATTATCTGGCCTTTCTAAAGGGCATTTTAGCACTATCCCTGTGTTTCAAATCCTGTCTGTAGAGCAGATCAGCAAACAGTAATCAGCAGATGTGGATTCCAGGGAATGGGCAAAGTGTCTAATGACTAAATGCAATGATTAGTGAAGGTAGGATCAAGACAGGACCATAATCCCCAGAACAACTAAGATAACTTTTTCTTTCCAAAGCTAGTTAATACCTTGCCCTTTTAATTATCCTAGCATCAGAGGGAAGTGCCATCTTCTACCTGGCTCTCATTACTCCATCAGCCATGTTAATTTAAATACTTGTAAACATATAAAACAGTCTTCTCAGCAAGAGGCTTTATTTTGTTTATACACATTTTTTTGCATCTCTGGGGTTTTATCCATCTTATAACCAGTTCTGAAGTGTGCAGCTCTCTCCAGATACAGAGTGTGCAGAGCTGGGCTGTGCTCAGGGTGTCCAGCACTGCCCCAGGGACCAAGTCCCCAGAGACATCCAGCCTGCAAGAGGATCCCCTTGTGACCCTCCAGGGTCTCAGAGAGCTCAGTGGCTTCACCTGGGAAAAGGTTGGCTTCTTCCCTTCATCCAAAAGTTTCATTGTGTGAAAAGAGTAGGAAGAAGCTAACTGGTTCTACCTTATTTTTTCTAATCCTGACTGGAACAGCCTTGTGATTAAAAGAAGTAGAAGAAAAAGAGAAGGAGAGAAGCAGTAGGGGTAACACATGGAAAAAGGAAGATAAAGCAGTGAAGTCCTAAGGAATAAGTGAAAGAAATTTGTGTGCTTGTTAAATTCCTGCAGTTTCAGAGACTTTGTTGTCTGACTCATCTTAACTCTGAGCACTGACTTTTTTCTTTTTTTTTTTTTTTTAAATTCCACCCTCCTCCAGCTGTATAGATTTTGTCCTCCCAGGTCTTTTGGGGATGATCATGGTTTTAATTAATACTGCAAATTGTTGACATTTGCTATGAAAAGTAATGTGGATTTCAACAGGGATTGTAAAGCCCTGTTTCATTTCACTTACCATTTTGACTTTGAAAACCCATTTGGCATTGACAATACAAGCAGAGCATTTTTGCAGGAGTGAGAATACTGACTTTTTTGCCATTACTGGTTGTGAGGAATGGTTCTTTCTGAATTTAATGTTTGTCAAAATGAATTGTCACTAAAAGGCTTACTCATAACTCCAAATCTTAAGCAGGTATTTATCATGGTTTGAGTTACTTTTGATGACTTGTCTTTTGTTTGTTCTGATGTAGAAGTACAACTAAAAGGGAAAATGAAATGGATCTCTTCTAAAAACTGTGAGCAATGCAAACTTAAAGTTTTGATGCATCATGAAGGTGTGGTCTATATTAGGCATCTTGACCCTTAAAGGAAATAGAAGGCATAAGGCACACAAGTGACAGTTTTACTGAGGTGCTATGGATGTGTAATCAAGTTGAATTTTATTTGTCTTTGTGCTATTTGGAGGATGGAATGGGCAATAATTTATGTTCCTGAGACTTTTTTTATTTGTAAAGAACCCCTTATTTTCCAGCATCACCCACCTATGACACAGCCCTGAGCCATAGTCTACCCTCCTGATGGAAATATCTTGACAAATATCAGGGGATTTTCATTGTCCTCATGTGGGTAGGTTCTCCAAGGAGCAACCTGATCTACTGGAAGGCGTCCCTGCCCATGGCACGGGGGTTGGAACAAGATGATCTTTGAGGTCCCTTCCAACCCAGGCCATTCTCTGATCCTGTGATTCTTTCGTCTGGCAGTCTGAAATGGTGATAGTGGAAAAAGAGTGGTGCCTTCCAACAGCGTGCTGAGAGCTCTTTATAATTCCCATTGATGAAGCCCAAGTAAATCTTAGATGTTTGTAGGGAGTTCTGTGCAGATGGTCAGTAAAGAGTTAATGGAAGGTTTGGTTGACCGACTCTTCTATATGCTCGTATGGAGGAAATAGTAAGGAACTTGTGTTTCCTCTTGCTTTATTGATATTTTTCTTTCATTTTCATTCATGAAATTCAAACACAGTAAGTAACAGCATCTAACAGCCTGCTGCTTTTTATTAATAGTCTTTGGAGGATAACAAAAGGAATGGGTGTAACCAGTTGAAGTACTGCTCTCTTGGACAGTCAATATGGAAAAGCAGTAGCTAAGCCTTTACTGTCTCTAGATGAACAATTTTTTTACTTTTCCATTCAGGCTCTGCTTGCTCTTTAGGGTGATTGAATTTGAGTATTTTCTGTTGTTTAATAGCAACTCTTAGAAACAGAAAAAAATGTTTAGAGAGAGAATGAAATCTCAACAGCATCACGTACACAGATTTTTCTTTATGGACATTGTTGTGTTGTTTTTTGGGGGTTTTTTCATCCTACCTCCACTTAAATCCATGTGTCGGTGAATCACACAGTTACTTCAAAGGCTGCTTCTTTGGGTCATGATTAGAGATCCCTGAAATCATGAGAAAGCTGGAGATAAGGAAGAGAGTAAAGTTCTGCTGGGATTTATATCATTGGAGTGTAAAGAGGGGCTTTTTGTTTATTTATTTCAGAGGTCCAAAATGTGCCAAGCTATTTCTGCTACATTCCCACCTGGTAACTGAAACCTGAAGAAAACTTCTCCATTAGTCAGGGGGAAAAGTGACAATGTATTCTGGGCCGTTGATGTACTTGTGTTTGCTATGTGACATTGCTTCTTGTGAAGTTATGAGAGTATCTGGGACCTCAGTACCCTGCTTGTCACAGCTCCTCAGTGAAGGGGAAGGGTAAGATGGAAAGTTGGTCTGCTCTGCGATGGATATTGGCCTTCAGGCATCCCTAGAAGATGCAGCCACAGTGCTGTGCTGCTCCATAGGAGCTGCCAAAATTACAAAAAGATGGTTTTGCTCCATTGCAGCCTTACACCAGCACAGCAGATAACACACAGAATGCTTGTGTTTATCTAAGTGGAAAATGGTGGTAAATGGCAAGGAAGTACAATCATTCAGTATTTTTACCAAGCTTTCCTTTCTTGGTTGTATGGAACAGCCAAACTTTCCAGACACAAGACATGTTTATGAGTGTCTGTAATACTTTGGTTTTTTTCCCCCTGCATTTTTCCCATAGGCTTGTTCACAGCAACACCCACTGGAGGTAATGAGCAGTGACAGTATCACTGCAACTTTCCCCTGGGGAGCTGCACAGCATTGGCTCCTGCAAGCTGACGCTGGGAGCAGTGGTTTTTATATAAAGGGTGGGATGCCTCTAGTCTCCAACAGCATGTTTTCTGTCAACCAGGAGAAAATACTTAAATAAAAAAGTCTAATAAACCTGGTCAAAGCGAAGCTGGGTTTTGGTTTACTCAGCTGCTGTAATGGGTTATGAGAATGACACAAAGTTTAATGCAACATAGTTTATTTTATTCCTGAAGTAGGTTCGTCGTAATCCAAGCAAGAAGTGGAGCTGTCATGATAATGTGAGCATTTTCAGTAGAAGAAGCACAAGATTCTGTTTTTAACAGAAATTCAACCCTAGGCATATGAAAATGTGGTATTAAAGAGTATAAACATAAGAAGCTCCTGGTAAAGACATGGAAATGGCCTTTGCGTGGCCCTCTGATAGGAAGACAGATCAAGTTGAATGTGCTGGACCTGAGAGTTTTGTTGCTGTGAGAGCTGGGCTATAATTTAGTGAGCTGACAGGAGGAGTGAAGTATCTCCTCAATATCTGTGTTTGGCAGAGGAGATGAATGCATACATCGGGAAACAATGTTTAAGTGTTTTATTTCCTTATTTCAGCCTGTCAAACTGTCAGCGTAGTTAATGGCCACCAGGAGAGAGTGAGGGGAAGGGAGGGAGGGGAGGAGGAGGATAAATGGAAGGAAACAAAGGTGCTGTGGAGTCTGGAAGAAAGGAAGACTGGGAAAGATTAGCAAGGCGCTGAGGCATAATGGTCCCCTGGACACAAACATCCAAACTCCCTACATTGGCTCAAACGTCTGCTCTGCTCCAGACTTCCAAGGAAATGTGTAGAGATAATGATTGTCCCGACACGCTGCACAAGATAACTTTATTTTACTCTATTAATTTTGCTGTGGTAGTACTGAAAGATGTTTCAGCAGGGCTTCATGTCATATTTAAGTTGTGCGCTTTGCTGACACGGCATCCAAACTGAACAAGATGGAATTGGCTTGCCCAGATTTTGAGATCTTGGGACTCAGGTGTTTTCTTTGTGTTTTACAAACTATCTGTAGCTGGACTTGTTCCTTTAAACAAACAAGGTTTGAATTGTTTCTTTGTTAAGTATACAGGGAAATGTAAGGGTTTGGGACTAAATTCTTCTTTCTGACACACCCACGCACCTTCCACAAAAGTCAGTACAAATGGAATGTATTTCATAAAAGAAGTATTTTTAAGGCCAAGCCAATATTATGTATTATTTTCATTGCATGGAAACAGAACAAGAGTAGAATTTTTTTTTTTTTTTTTGTTAAATGCATGCTTGGCTCAGTAACCACAGAGGAGGATAATATGAAATACTCCTGTACTTTAGGCAAAAATGACACTTTGTTTTCACTGCCTTGCTACTCGTGGGGATTGGCAGCAAGAGGACTTAAGCGTTCTGCCATGGGAGGTGGAGTTGGCTTTCATACACCCAGATGAAGCACCTTCCGACGGGAGGTGAACAGCCCAGGCAGGATCTGTCCCAAACTGGATAAATGATGAAGCTGAAACTTTTTGGGCTCTGTGGGGAATGTGTGGCTCAGTTGTGGCTTAGCCTGAGCAACAAAAAGTCCTCCCCTTGTGCATCAAGGCTGAGAACAGATCCCATATGGAGACAGGGATTAAACCTTAGGATGTGCAGTTTTGAGTTAGAGGAAATCTTTGGGCATTGCTTGTTCATGTCAGTAGAGTTGTGAGGCCACAACTTTGCATTCGAAGCCACTCTTGTTTCATGCAGCATCTTAAGGTATGAATTTGAACTGGGCATGGTAAAAATTGGTTTTCCTTTGACAGAGCATTGTTGTAATAGTTGTGTATGTTCTATCAAAATGCACATTTCTAATTATTTTACAAGATTCAAGTTGCTTTCACTTGATTTTGCCTAATGCTTTTCAAAAAATTTATCTAGGTCAAATAAATTATTAAAATAAGGAAAGAATGGTACAAAAGTATTCAGCATGATTTAGTGGTTTTATTATGTTAATGGCCCAAGCTGTCAGTTTTTCTGTAGTCATTTCAATGGAGGAGAATTTAAAAAGGAGTTTTGAAAGATAATATAGAAGGCTTTTGAAGTCTTATAGTATGTTTTTGGTTATGAGGAGAGCTATGAAGAATACTCGGTGTATATTTCTGAAAATAGTTATTAGGTGTTGGAGGGTGGTGCTGCCTTGAGAGACGAGTCAGCCTGGCTGTGCAGAATTGAAAAAAAAAGAAGTAAAATGGCATTAGGTTGGGAGGAAATGAGGAGAGCAAGGGATGAGAAGGATGACTTTCACTGTGGTAAGAGTGGGACAAGACTGCTTTTATGAACACTGAGGTAGTTGTGTGCTTACATCATGTGTTTTATGGCTTTATGGTGGGACTTAAGCTAAAATCTTCATAGTATTGGAAGTGCTCTGGTTTAGCACCCTTAGAAAGAAGTGTTAATTATTTGTCCCTGTCATCATATGGGCAGCTGAAAGGATAAAGTCTGAACCCAATCCCATGCTTCAGAAGCATGATGTCAGTAGAATATAGTAACGCTTTTTTAATGCACATTTAATCAAACCCATGGACCCTACTTGGTGCATGTACAATCATGTGCCCAGGCTCTGTGGTCTCAGGAGATGCAGCAGGGAACAGTGTGTGCTCCAAACCTGATTTAGGGATTTCCAGTGACTCAGGGAAGGTGGAGTTGCTGATTGAGGGATATGTGAACTGAATGGGCCAGCCATTGCTGCGCTGGGGAGAACCGAGCCGCCAGTGAGCTTTTCCTTCTTCCTTTATTCATGGTTCATTGGAAAAGAACATGCTTCATTTCAAACCTGTAGCAGCATTACTAATGTCTGAATACAGAGACAATACTGTATCTCTGTATTTACATTTTCCATGTGATTGTGATGCACATGTGAGTTACCTTGCTTTGATAAGCTGTTGTAGGAGCTCAATATTAAACAACTGTGTTTCTGCCCTGAAATTTGAGGCTCTTTGCTGAAGTGGCCAAATGAGACCAATGTGCAGGCTTGCATGGCTGGACAGACTGAAGAAGTGAAGCAGAACTCTAAAAAGAAGTGACTTTGTTACTCAGCCAGTTTTTCAAAAGGAAAGAGAGTTTATGTGAATCCCTGGAAACTGCTTCACATTGTTCTCATTCAGGAATATACATAGGAGATACTTTTTGCCAATAAAAGCATTAATTCATGGGTAATGTGGAGTCCTTGCCATTCCCATGTGAAAGCTCTGCCAGATTGGATCAGATGACTCCACCTTCTAAAACTATGTATGTTTATGACATACACTACTTTAAGCCATAAATAAATCTGTGGCATTGTGCCTGTAATAATCTTTCTGCAGAGCTGTACAGCCTACTACCCCATTAGCTGATGTATTTATCATGCTTACTGTTCTTTTCCATTATGGCTGTAGTACGAGTGTGATGGTATCTGGTAAAGTAATTTTAAAAGTATTGTTTAAAGTACAAAAATAAGGATCATGTGAAGTACCCCTGAAGGTAAGGGAGCTCCATGTGGGCACAGAACTAATTATTGTGTATAATTTTTTTGCTCATACAACTGAAGTTCATCCATACACACTGTGTGTGTGTGTGTGTATGAATATGCACATTTATTTGAGATATCTTGAAACTCTCATGCTCGTGTTTACTCGAATATCATAAAAACAGTGTTAATACAAACATATATGATTATAAGATTCCACGTGGGAAGACGTTCATGGGGAGATACTATTTTAATAAGGGAGCTAGAGATACTATTTTAATAGGGGAGATACTATTCTTCTTCTTCTTCTTCTACTTCCCTAATAGTAGAAGGAGGTGATGATGTACTGGAAGACTTTGTTACAGTATAAAGATATAATCTGTATCTACACGGTGTTAGACATCCAGAGCTAAGGAAATGCCAACTGTGCAAGACTAATGTTCCTTTGTTCTTAATTATTTGCTTTTTTTAGGAGTAAAGGAATGATTCTGCAATAAAAACATTTTGTAATTAATTTAGATTTAATCTTATAGTCCTATTGTTTATCAGTTATATATAGATACTTTAAAAAGAGGGGGTTCATCATTAAATGTGACTTCATCACAAACCCCAATCTTCTTTAACTCTGGCTATTTACCTATTTTCTTCTGGGATTTCTGCTGGTCCCTAGCATTTAAAAAAAGTCCTAACAACTAACTCTCCTTTGAAATTCTAAACTGTCTTGAAGCTGTATGATTTTAGAAAACCCATCAATTCTGTATCTAAGTATTATGGAGTGCCCATGAAGAGTGAGGCATTTTGGCATCTCCCTTCTTGCAGCAGTTGAGTACTATTAATTCCAAAGGAAAGAAAGGTTTCAGAGCTATCACAGGACTTCTCTGGAGAAGGAGCAGTAAGGGAAGTTCGGAGGGCTTTGCTGCAGAAGTCTGCTGTCAGCTGTCTAATGCTGTACTCCACCCTGGCAGCTCACGGTGAATGTTGTGATGCTGTGCCCACATCCTAAAGTTGCTAATATAGAAGGTTTACAAGTTTGCCAAGAAAATAACTTTGTTTTTTGTAGATGTTCTTCTATGGATTTAATGAAAAGGCGCTGTTGATGGAAACCTTTTAGAATTTCTGATTGGTACATCTCTGCATAATTTTGTGCAGTGGGAAACTACTAAGCTACCAGACAAAAGAAGTCAGTGGTCCTTTCAGATCCCTTTCTCCTGAAATACCAAGTAAAAGAACACCATACAGATTAGAGCATGTTCTCCGTACTCAGTTCCTTTTCCATCCTGGAATTTATTTCTTCATTCTCTTTTCTGAAAGGCAGTCTTCATCTTCCTTATTAATTTTGTCAACTGCTGTAGTTGCTGGGGCATGAGTTATCTCCAGGCCCTGCCATTGCCAAATATATTGCCACTCGGCCTAAAAATTGCATCCTCCGGTGCAAGAAGCGTGAGCTGACAGGACACAGCACTTTCTGGGGATGTCTCCTTCTCTCCCTGGCATTTCTGAAACAAGGAGCTCAGCAGCAGCTTTCAGAGCTCTTTCAGTCAACCAGAAGTCCAGGAGACCAGGTTCTGTGCTTCTAGTGACACTTCTGTGGTACTGTCACCATGTTATTTATTTCTTTGATGTAATAATCTGCAAAATTGATAATGGTGATATATAACTTGAAATTTGCTGGAGACTTACAGCCTGATCCAAACTCTACTCAAGTCAATGAGAGACTCCCATCTATCAGTTCTGTTTTTTAGTTTAAGGCATTGGGCAACATAGCAATTACAGGTTGCAGTGATTTGCAGTAGAGCTTTCCATCTGCAGAACCAGAGCTTTAGTTCCCTGGTGTTTGAGTCCTGTGAGATCCCTAGATAAATCTAGGTATGAAATATGAAAAATTACTCCTGTTTAAACAGTGTTTGGACAATAAAGTAAATGCAAATGAAATCTCCTTGACCCTGATTTTGAACAGGCTTAATTAGAATTATAGAATCATGGAATGGTTCAGGTTGGAAAGGACCTTAAAGATCATCTTGTTCCAACCCCCTGGCATGGGCAGGGACACCTTTCACCAGACCAGGTTGCTCAGACCCCTATCCAACCTGGCCCTGAACATTTTCAGGGATGGGGTAGCCACAGCCTCTCTGGAAAATCTGTTCCACTCCTTTACCACCATCTGAGTCAAGAATTTCTCCCTAACTTTTAATCTAAACTTGCCCTCTTTCAGGCATTAGGCAAATTAGACATAACACAGCAAGAAGTTACTGGGGGTTTTTTTGTTTTTTTTTTTTTAAGTGTGGGTGAGGAATCATAAAATATATGCATTTGTGTCTTATGTCTTCTAGAAGTGCAGCAAGAGGTGCTTCTAAGTTGCCACTTTGTTCCTAATTTTACAGCATTCTGTTCATTTCTGAGACAGAAAAGATGCAAAAGACCAGAAGACCTCTCCATTAGCTCTGTCTGGTTCTAGGGTTTGTTGGAATGACTGAGCACTGATTGGATCTATGGTCCAGAGGCACCGTGACTCTGCCACTGGTATTTGTCCAGTAAAAATCCATGAGTAGCGCAGGAGTTCTCACTCACTAGCTTTGGATTTGGCCTCAAATACAGTATTTAAATAAAAAAGGGGGGGGAAAAAAGGAACAAAAGAAAAAAGAGCTGCCAGGAGGATCTTCCTTTTTGATCATTAAGACAGCAATAACAAATTATCCCTGTTTAGTGTAGGTTTTGAGATTGCTTTGGTGCCAGGAGTTCTGCCACCTGTTCCCAGCAGGATAAGGTGGGGATAAGAAGAAAACCAGTAATCTTTGAGAAATAAAATATACATGTGCACTTACAAAGTGAACTTTGATAATCTTTATAGTGAATGAGGTAAACCATCTCAGCATTACAAATCACTCAGAGGATGAGCTGCTGTGGTGCATCCCAGACAGCCAGGGACTATTTGTTTTCATGTATTTAAAGGAACCTCAGCAGGCAGTTTCAAACAGAAATCTTGCTTTTTTTAAAAAACAAAACCAACAAAACCCCAAAACCAAAGAAAACAAACAAAACCCCAACCATGGTAAAAGGTCTGTATATTATCTCATCTCTTCTTTATTTTTCATATTCTGCTTTTCCTACAGCTTGCAAATGAGATAGTAAAATCCATTCTAAACCAGAAGTGATGTTGCTTGGAGGAAGTCAGACTAGATGTCATGAGAAGTCACACAGGTTATATGCTCACGTAAATTACCACAATTCCATGCACCTCAGTGTCCTGGAGGACCTGACCTGTTAGGTGGGGTAGGGGCAGAACCAAATATTTATAGCCATTAATAAATTAGAAGGTGCCCTAAGCAAAATGAAATGCAATGAAAAACACCTTTCCAGGCTGGAGCTGGGCTGGCTCCTCAGCAGGAAGGTCTACTTTCCCAAAGGCATTTTCCCATCCTTGCTTCCCCCAGCAGGTGTTCAGAGACCCTCTCTCCAGCAAGAGAAGGGACAAGAGGAAGCAGGGAATTAACCCTTTGCTTAGAAGAGACTAGGCTTCTTCTCATACTTGGCAAATAACAATCAGAAGATACTACCTCAAAAAACCCACAAAAACCAAAAAAAAACCTGCATTGCTGTAGTTAGAGGGATCCGAGTTAATGGATAAGAACATCCTGCTGTTGAAAATAAGGTGAGCACTGTTAAAATGGTGGCAGTGGGGTCTTGGGTCCTGGTAGCAATGAAGGGGTTAAATAATTTCTGGCAGCCCATTGATCCTGTAAAACCATAAAGCAGTTCCAGTAGAAAGAGATGTGTAGAGGTAGAAAATATCGGTCCGAGTGCATGCTCTCTGTGGATAATAAAAATTACCCACTTTCTCACAGATGTCAAATCTGGCAGTTTTCCACTAAAAATTTGGACTGCTTATCAACTATCCAAATTATTTTAGTGTCTGTTGAAGAGTGTGTTTGGCAGGGTTTCCAGTAGGAAAATAGGAAGTCGATTTGAAAACATTAATACTATTTGAATACAACTGCTTAAGCTGATTGTTTCTTAGATGAACTCCAGTGGAAACACATTCTTCCCTGCAAGTCCCCAGAAAGTCTCCAGGTGGAGAAATTGGGGATGTGAAATTAGTGCTTAAGAGGGCAGAGAGAGGTTTGTGTCCAGGGGTTTTACCTTCCTCTTCCTCCTGTTTTACTCAATTGCATAGATCCTGGTTAAATAAGTGGGGATATAATAACTGGGCAAGTATTTGAGAGGAAGGAGAGCTAAGAAGGAGGGATATGGATATTGAAGAGAGCACATATGCAAATAACCTGTGTAGCTTTTAGGGTTGTGAATGAACTTCAGTGGTGTGGGAAAGGGAGGTGGTGTCACTGGAGCCTTAGTTACAATATGTGTGCAGTGGGCAGGTGCCATCAAAGCAGTAACTAAGGGACTGGATTAGATGCCCCAAAAATAGGAAAAAAGGACAGTAGAGAAAGCAGTCAGAGAGGTATGTTGTTATTTAAAATTGTGCATGTTTCACTAGTCTACTCCTAGAATAACACAGGATTTTTGGGGTTAAAACTTGACCTTGTAAGAGGATGGACAAGCACTCGTGTTTAACAAAGGGTTTCCTTCATCTTTCTCTGAAGTAGAGATGGCATAATAAATCAGAGGAGTGGCAATACTGCTGTTAGGCTACAACTGAGACACAGGAGAATGAATCCAAGAGAGGAAAGCATCAGAAGAATAAAGTGAAAATTTCCTGATTGTGAGTTTGGCTAGAAAAGAGCTTATAACTATAGATCATGGATATCATAAAAGACTTGAAAACTCAGTAACAGGACACTGATTCACTTCTGAAAGGAAGTGATGAAAGTCATGTTCTGGCAGGTACTTTCACTGGCTTTGACAGGCTATTTTAATGCCAGCTGAAGTAAGTTAGTATCTCTAACTGGGGATATAATCAGACTAATGTTTTACTGAGTTTTCCACAGAACAAAAAAATAATAGGAAACAAATGCACTCCGATGTCCTGGTGTTCTAGACACCTTCTGTCAGATCTTGAAAATGTCTTGTCCTGGCTTGGGCCAGGAGAAGTGCTGGAATAGAGCTGTTGCACTAGTAAGACTTTTTTTAAAGTTGAATCAATTTCAAGCCAGTGCAGTGTTAATGGAGCTGCAGACAGAGTAGCACAGTTATTTCTCTTCTTAAATCC
This sequence comes from Corvus hawaiiensis, assembly GCF_020740725.1. Lineage (NCBI taxonomy): Eukaryota > Metazoa > Chordata > Aves > Passeriformes > Corvidae > Corvus > Corvus hawaiiensis. The sequence continues at coordinate 5,757,034 of NC_063216.1, forward strand.
TGTAACTCTTTTGTGCCCTTACCAGACTTAAAAGTGCATCAGCAGAAAAGCTCAGTCCTGCCTCCCTATTTACTGCTGCTGTTCCTACACTGCCGGGGAGATTGGCTTGTTGCTGTGAGAGAGGGAGTTGCTGCTCCAGAGAGCTCATGCACTGCAGAGGTCAGAGTGAAGTCTCTGATCTGTCAGTGCACTAAAACAGCCCTCATAAAAATTCTCCGGCTTTACCACATCTCATCTTTTGTTCTGGTGCTTGCTTGGAGAATAATTGTCAATCCTTATCTGAAGGATAACAATGAAAATCGGGTGGTTTTCTGATTTGGTGGAATTGTTGATATAGTGAAATTGTTAGAAATATATTACTTGGATTTTGGGGAGGAAGTCAGCATTTTATCTTTCAGAGGACTGTCAGATCTCTTCCAATAGGTGATCTCTGTGGTGTTCCCATTTGCCTCAGGTCGATTGAGATTCCCAGAGGTTTTGTCCGACTGTTGTTTCCTGGGCAGCATTGCACACTGTGGGAGAACAGGTCTGGCATTTACTCTGGGAGGGAGAACACAGTAGGGTCCTTGCCCCTGGAGTGGGGCAGAGGGTAAGTCATGGAGAATAGTAAATACACTTGAGCTATTATTCTGGAGCAGTCAAGAGGGGGAAGGAAAAAAAAGAAAGAGAGAGAGAGAGGGGTCTTTGAAATACTTGGTTTTGTTTGTTTGAAGGGAAAAGTGTTTCTGTCAGGTCAGGATTAGTTAATATCTTTTATTCATACTTCACCATTGAGTCAGGAAATATGTTCCCAGATACTTAAACAGCCTACTGGAAGTGCTGAATTCATCTGTGGAGTATCTGAGAGATTTTCTTGTGTATCTGTGTTAGAGCATTGTCTATCTTCAGCCATTTTATTGGCACAGGATGATTGTAAGATCCCTACGTGCCCAATTCTGGCAAGTGTTTACTTTTTACTGTGTTGCCCCTGGTAGGGAATGCCACCAGCTAAATGCTCAGTGCCATCTGAGGAGTTTTTCCTCTTCTTTTCAGGGCATAACACAAAGAGAATAGGTGAGATAATTTAATACATGGATGTGAGGCATGTCAACATGCTGAAGCACTACCTTACGAGTTTTGATTCTTTAATAAGACTAAGAGAAATTTAGGTCAAACCCAAAGCAAAGCTATATCTGATCACCCAACCATCAAACAGGAAAATATTTATTTTTATTATTAAGGTGGACATCTGACAAAATTGCTTTTGGGTCTCCTAATCTGTGTCTGTGGTATCAAAATTTCAGCAAATCTCAGGTTTTCCTTAGGTAATGAAGCTTGTTTTGTGTATAAATTCACTCTTTGCAATGTATTCTGTGTTTGGCCGTCACGAAAGGATGGGCAAGTAAATTCGAGTTAAAAAGTCTCTGTACTCCTTCCTAATCTTTAGTGTCAAAATGGGATGTCAAGATGCCTTTTTGTCTGGGTGATTTATGTGGATCTGCCCATGTGATTGGATTCATCACTTAAAGGCCTGTGTTACTTTTTTGGAGGTTTTGGTGGTTGGCTTGGAGGTTTTTTTTCACTTGGGAGAAGGTTTTCAATATTTCCACTGTCTTCTAAGTTTTCTCCAGCTGGCAACAGAAAAGGAACTCTCTAGGAAAGAGAGTCAAATCCTGACACTGTGGTGGAGTCTAGGTCTAAATTCAGTCTTTGTGGCTTCACCCTCGTCTACTCCAAAGATTATAAGGGAAGGGCCTTTTGTCATTCCTATCATGTAAAAAGAGGACATTGTAGGAGTTCCACAAGGCTCCATTTTTGTAATATTTCAACCCAGTTACAGGAACTGGTTTTGATAATTTACTTAAAATTATAATAAGGCCTTGATTATTATTCTATTATTATTTCCTCAGTGATTGAACAGAACCAAGTGAGATGTTTTATGCACACCTCCAACTGTCCAGTGCTCAAACTTAGTCTTTTAAATTTTGGGCCTACTTTTACATGTAAAACAAGATGATTTGATGACAGAGGCTTCCCCAAAGCCAGAGCCACTTTCTCTTCCTATTCTCTGGACAACCATATTTCTTCTGGCATCATGGGCATAAATGTTCTTGATCTTCACAAACATATAGCTGGTGGGCATTATAACAGGTCTCAGCTTGCTGGGAGAAGTCTGTAAAACTGAGAATGTTTTCCAGTGTGGATAATAAAATACTTTCCTGCTCCTTTATATGGTTTTAACACACATTCAGCATTGCAGTTCCTCTTAACCTGCTTTTGAGATATTTTTGGAAATGAAAGTTGAGAGAGCACAACTGATTTGGGTCCTAGTTCTGCAGGTTCTAAGTGCTCAAAGCTGGTCAGGACCTGCAACTGTTCACAGAGTTAAAGTATGTGGAAGTCTATTACTTGAGGTAGTTTTGCTGATAGAGCTTGGATTAATCTCTTTAGGAGTAGTAATAGAAATGTCATGAAATCTCCCCTTTTGATCTCACTCTGTGAGCTTTTGTGGCTCAGCAGGAGTTCCAGTTGTCAGGATTTTCAGATTGTTTCATTTTTGTTTGTTTTAAAATGGGTTGGTGTACCTTTTTTTGTTTTTTTTTAATTAGCTCCCAGGCCTACAAAGACAATACGTCATTTTCTGATAGTCCTCCTCTCACTCCCCATTCTGTGTCCAGCTTTAGCTGAAAGTGATAACAACACATGGAGTTCTGTGAAACTAAGCCTTTCTGTCTTGTTAAATCTTCCAGCAGTTGATTTTTCTGTGTTTGGATAGACTGTAGTCTCAGCTCGAGTGTTTGTCTTGGTGGCTGTCTGGTATTTTAGCAGGAATTTCTACTTGCTTTTGTCACTTCAGCATTATTCCCTGTCCCTGGAAGTGTTCAAGGCCAGGCTGGATGGTGCTCTGAGTTACATGGTAAGGTTTCTCTGCCCATGATAGGAAGGCTGTAATTAGATGATCTTTATAAGGTCCCTTCCAACACAAACAATTATATAATTCAGAATCCATCTGTAAGTCTGTTTTTTCCAGGTTTTTCCTACTTTTTGTAGGTGGAGGACTTTAAAAACTTCTTCCATGCAGGTGAGGCCTGCCCTGTTATTCATCAGGAGTGACTTTGGCCACCTCTACATTTGCAGCTTGCAGTTTTGAAAAGCTCACATCTCCAACCATCCTACATTTGAAAATTAATTAGCAATTGTACTGTTCATGAATCAATCAATTTCATACATCCTTAACACAGGAAAGGGGCTTTGCAGGAGTAAAAGGAATTTTATTTACGATAAGAGATTTGTGGTTGCTGAGTCCAAAGACCAGCACTCACAGGAGTGCACTGATTGTTTGTCATAAATGGAAAATGTAAATGAATATTCCTTTATGATTTTTCCTTTTTTTAGAGGGTAATATTTAAATAAACTTCTACAAACCTACTGGAAAAGGAGCTTTATCCCTTTACCTCTTTCTTAGGCAGAGTGGCCCCTACTAGCTTTTGAACAAGATTTGTCCAAGAAAACTTAGCAACTTAGCAAAAGAAAATAAATAAAGCAGCACATTTTCAATCAACTGCATTCTGAAAGAAAACATTTTTTTACCCAAACCACCCACATATATGTTAACATACAGAATTAGTCCTAACCTGCCAAAAGAAGAAAATGCACAACACCTTTCAAAGATGCAAATTGACAATTAACAAAACAATAGAGTTCTAGCCTTCCATTGCTGAGGTGCAAATTGATAATCAGATTGCAAGGAAAAACTGGTGGCTTCTATTTAAGATTTGAGAGGAGGCTTCCTATGGAAGGAGGGGAGGGAAAGGGACGAAGTGATGCAACCAGTTTTACAGCAGGAAAAACCCACATAAGGAGCACAGGGATACACCAGGCTCATACCTGCTGTATGGCTTGCATGTTGTTAACTGTGACAACAGGAATGAGAAGAGAGTGGTAAAATTTGGTTATGTTGTGGAATTACAGATATTTTTCTCATATATATCCAATGCCCTACAGTGATGTTGATGGGAGAAAATGCAAACCCTGTGTAATATATATATATTCTTTTTCACTTACCTTTGGCAGTCTTCACTTTGCGCATTAAATTCCATCTCTTGTATTTTTCCTAATGTTTCATACACCCATGAGCAGCTGCAGGTAACTGCCAGTTTATTTTATCCCAACTTGTCTCAGATATATTTTATCCTTTCCAAATATGAAATTTTACATAATGATTTCTACTTGAGTTTAAGAGCAAATAAATAATGAGAACTGCCATCGGCTTTTCTAATAGGAAATTTTAGTGCTCAGTGCTTGGGCAAAACAGGTTGTTGTACTGCAGGAAATTGTCATGTTGCAAATTAGAAAGGATGTGAGGAACTGGAGATTTGTTTGGACAGTTGTAATTTGGATGCAAATTTTGAAGAAACGGTCATAAACTTTGTTTCGTGTTTTCCCACCATCCAAGTTGTGTTTGTTCTGTGCTTTTGGCCATCTCCAATAAAATTGGTGCCCTAGGTCATATCCTGTTGTGGCCTGTAATATTTCTGCTGCTGTGAAAGTTGGTGGGTTTTAATGGGATTTTTGCTTAGTTTAATTTTAATTTACCAGTGACTGGTTCCCAATACTGTTTAATTTTTTAACATCTGCTCTGTCCTGAAAGATCTGTATCATAGCATGTGTACGTCCATTTTAATTTTGTTCTGAATTCTTTTCTCTTGAAGTATTGTTACTATGGAATCTGCATTTCAAAAGTAGAAGAGTAATTTAAGGATAAGACTTTTTAATAATCTGAATAATTTGTGGCATTTGACAAATATATAGATATATAGTCTGGAATTTTTAAGACTGGTTGAAGTATTCAAGACTTGGTTAATTTGAAACCAAGCTGTATGATTAAATGTCCTGGGTATCATGGAAAGTTTCAGCCTTAATTATACAGTTTTAATGAATTTGTTGCTCTTGAAAATGTTGAGTTGACAGCTGCTTAGGATGAAGTCCTGGCTGGTTGCAGCACATGATAGGTAGGGGATTGCAGAGCTCTGAGCATGCTGCGCATTGCTCGGCTCCCTCTCAAAACGAAGTTGAAGATCACTCAGTAAACGACCAGCTGAGCCCTCCCTTTCCATCAACAGAGCAGCAGCATTTTATTTTGTGGACAGCTGGCTGGTAGAGAATACTTGACATCTTCCTCTGATTTGTGGTCACCATGTGTCAGTGTATGTCAGTCCACCAGGATGGTTGTCACGGCCCTCATCATGTGAGGAGGAGTGGAGGAATTTTGGATGCTGATACCGGCAGTGACAGTACTCTTGAGCCTGTATTCAGGAAACAGATTAATTCCTCTTCCAGGTGCCAAGATTTAGCACCTTTTATGTATTTTGATTAGCACTGAATAGGAAATTTTTATCCTTAGTGGTGTAATGGCTTGTTGCATTTAGATACCACTTATTACGAACTAGATTCTGACACTGAATATTATCTGACTTCTCTGAAAGCCAACCCCTCTTGAGTGAATGTGATGCTTGACAAGTAAATAATAGAGTATGGTGCCCTATGAATGTGTTTTAACCTGCTCCACTTAAGTTTTCTTAGCCTTGATGCATGTATTTAAAGAGTCTAGTATGCAAGGCATGGAAGGATGGAAAAGTTTGTTTATGCATTCAGTAATTTCTTCTTGGGCAAGATTCATGTTGATGTCATTCTACACAGCATTTTATTATCCTGCCTCTGGTACAAAGGGGTATGTAATCTGAAGGTTGGGGGTGGACTTATTTTTTCAAATAAAAGCCACTAAGGCCAGCACTTTTGTCCCTTTTCATGTCTTCTGAAGTCTGTGTGATTTCTAACCCTTTATTTCTTTTTTCCAGGCTATTCATGTTTGCTGTCGGGCAGGGCAAATCAATCTTTTCTAAGTACTCTTTAATCATAAATCCAGATGTATTAAGCTTGCTATTACCTACCCAGTGGTAGTCAGAAAAAGGCAGGGGGGAATGTCTAGTCAGTATGGCTGAACTGTGATTGTGATCACAGGGCTGCTTCCTCTGTGCACCTTCACTTGTGGACTGCAGTGATGCTTTTGGTCTTGTTGGTGAGCTGCCTTTTTAAAAATTTTGGTTTTATTTTTATTTAATAGAGGCTTAGTTAGTATTCTGTCTAATGATTTTGTTTTGTGTGCACTGAATGTTCTTTTCCCCTTAGCTTACATTTCCCCTCTGGTTTTCAATAAATCTTGCCGGACCTTTGTATCCTGCCATCTCTTCTGCCCTCTTTCCCTAGAGTGCTAATTCCCCCCCTCCAAATATCTGTAAAATCAGCATTTTATTTTTTTCCCTCCTGAGCAGCTATTGCCATCAGCTGTTATAAAATAATGGCTTTAGATGTGTCCCTATAATACTCTGACCCCTCTGTCTGATTTATCATTAATTTCCAGAGATTTATTCCAGGCTTGAACTAATACCTTCCCCCAGGGTCTTGAGTTAAAAACTACACTGAAACCCACTTCCTTTTGCTTCTGTACCTGGAATATTAATCGTATTGCCACCAGCATCCCTGGCATAAGGAGACATCCCACCACAGTTGACCACATCTGTGTTTTCCACTGGCTTCTGTAAGAACATTCAAGCTTCTTACACTTATTTCTGAGCTTGTGTTTTATCTTGCTACTGTTTTCCACTCCAATACCCACACTCTTACTTATTGGAAAACTAAGGTTTATCTCCCTGAAGTTCTTGCCATTTGCTTCTTTCTATTTCTGCTTTGTGCCATTAAAAGCAGAAAAGGTACGACCATTTGCAGTGGAACTTGGGCTCTGCCTAACAGTATTGAAATATTTGTAAGTTATGGTTTTACTAGGCTTGGAAGACTTTCTATGCATTAATTAAATCAGTTAAAAATATTGAAAGAGGGTAATTGTACGAGTACTGCAGCACAGTCAGCAGAAAGTATTGAAGTATTTTAAGTTTTCTTAATTTTAATGTATTGGTCTTAAAGTGGGATGTGTTTGGAACAGGTTGAAGGCACGGTCCCTGGCAAGGCAGTGAAAAATCTCTACTTGGCTGTGCTGAGCACAGGACACATAGATATTGTGTGTTCACTGCAGGATCATTGGAACTGGATGTGAAGGAAAGTTGAGACTTGTTACCCATCACAGCTATGTCTTCTAAGTCACCTTCTCTAGGCACTGTGAAAGCCATGTTGTCTTTTAAACTTAAAATCAGAAATTTTAACTGTTGGAACCCAGAAAAGAAGAAAGTAATATTCAACTAGTCCTTTGGAAATAATTCCCATGCCAGGGTGCATTTATTAGGTCCTGTTTGTTTTTAAAATTACAGTCAGCTCTTCCTAAGCAAAGGACTGGACAGGCTGCTGTGTAGGAACCTGTTCCTTTGTAGCTAAGGCTCATTAATGCCCCATATCATTTTCCTGTTCCTTCAGTGCAGCCTGACAAGCAGTTACAAATCGTTGCTTAGGACACGTTTGCAAACCTGGTGTACCCATAGATCTCCCTGCCAAGACAATAGGAGCTGTCAGTCATTGCTACCTGTGAAAATTAACACCCCAGAAAAGTAAATCCACTCTGGCCTGTTTTGAATTTTAGTTCTTTTGATATTAAAAAAAGAAAAAGTGGTATTTTGACAATCTGGAAATCTTAATACTTATTTGCTTGATTTGAAATTGTTTTGTATAGCTACTGAAATGGTTTAGGAGCCTTTGATCATATAAATAGTGTGAACATCTATGTATATGAAGCAAGAATAACAAAAAGCATGCTCTGTGTTGCTTATTGTCTGCAAACCTGTTTTAACCTCTTGAGGACCCACAGACACATTAGTTGGTGGAGCTAATACTGTAACAACAGTACAGACATACAAACATTTGGAAAGTAAAACATCACGTCCTTACTCCTCACAATGTTTATTGAATTGAAGACTTCAAACACTGGGGCTGTAGGTAGGGTACAGCTTGGTCCCATGTCAGGAGGACACGCTACTTCTCATGTCTGGAGTGAAATTGCCCAAGAGCAAAGCATGTCTTGAAAGTTTTGTTTCTTGCAGGAATTTATGCATAAAGACTCCATTTGTAAGGCAGAAGCATCTAAAAATAGTATGTTGTAGTATGGTTAACAAATGATACTGAGAGCAGAGGAAAAGCTGTAGTGCCACATTTTCAGGTTCATTTGCTAGATTGGGGGCATATGTGGGGGTAAGACATTGCTAGTCATCCCTTCGTACTCATGCCTGGTACCTTTGGTTGTTTATGTCTGAAGTTTCAAATACCTGGAGAGATTTCCATAATATAAGGCCAGATTTTTTTTTTTTTTTTTTAACGTGCCTAGCCAAAAACTTCCAAGATTTGATTTATAAACATTAGGATTAAAGCAAAAATATCATATCTTTGTTTTACTTCAGGCCTTAAGTCAGCAGTGCTTCTGCCAGCTTTACCAAGAAGCAGAACGGATAGAGACCTAATAAAAATGCAATGAAAGCGGAATTCTCGTGCATTCACAGATGTGTAGGAGATGGAGCTTTAAGAGAAGTGCACATGCAATGGCTTATGCTTAGGAACATCAACATCAGTTTTGTGGTGTATACAGCATTACCAACCCACTGGTGTGTGATAAAGCTGCCACAGTGATGGCAGCCACTTAGCCAAATACTGTCAGCTCTTAAGTATCACTAAGAGGCTCTTTGTCCATACTTGGGCTCATTTGTCCTGTGTGACTCAGCTCCATGTTGTGGAGCGTCTTTTGGCTACAGGGCAGATCGACCTGCTTTGGTGTTTGTGTGACTTTTTGGGGCTTTATTTTGTTTGGGATTTTTTTAAAAACATGTTTAGCAGTTTTTATGCCACTCAGCACCACATCCTCCTGCCTTCAGTGGCTTGTGGCTGATGATACCAAGCAAGTAATGGTGGAGCAGTACAAACAGTATTTCTACTATAAGAAAACATCCCAAGATCCTCTATCACTACAAATCTTTCAGATAAAAGGTTCATTCAATGTTTTGGAGAGCCAGATAGCTGTTTTTTCTCGTCATCTTCTCTGTGTTAACTGTATTAACTGCTTCCCATTTGATCTGAGCTCATGGGAGCACCTGTGGTATCAGCGTGCCCAAGGTCTTTCCTTCCTATCATGGCTGCTGCTTCCTCTCCTGGAAGCCTCACCCATTGCATTTCTGCTTTGAAATGGTTGTCTCCTGGGCAGACAAAGGAGTGCAGTGCTGCCAGCTGGCTTGCCGCCCCTCCTGCCCATCCATTGCAGACACCTTTCAAAGTGTGGGGAGAGGTGTAGGTGGCGTGATGCTGGGCTGGGGCACCTCCAAGGCTGCATGCTTGAAGGAAGGATCAGGCTGCTTCGGCCAGAATGGCTCAGGACAGGCTGCTGGGAACAGTATTTCAGACCCCACAGATGCACTGACATAATTTCAGCATTGTTTGGGACCACATTTATGATCAGAGTCTTACTGCAGGGTCTGCACTGCAAAGAATGGGATTTACAGATAACTTCAGGGAGGAGGAGTCTACTGGAAAGCTGCAGTTTCTGCCTATTTTGGTTAACTGATTCAGCCTTTCGAGGTCATTTAGGGTGGATTGATATGTTCTCATTCTCCGTATGTGCGGCAGTGCAAGGATCCTGCAGATTGCAATAAACGGGGAAAGGGAAGGAGCAGATTGTCCTACCGGAAAGTAAAAGACTCTTTCAGGATTGTGTAGGTTGTGTAATTTGAAGATCAACATTGCTTATGGTGAACAGATGGAGAGGATGATTAGAAGCTACAAGTGCCCTCCTGTGCTATAGGCCCAATGTCAGATAAACCACCTCTACAGAAAATTATCACTTTCTGAAATTCTAGGACAACTGTAGGTTGTATTCTATGAAATTGAGAGAGAAAACTGGTGTGAGGAGGAGGAAAGGATCTAGACTGTTAACTGTGTGAGACTGCAAACTGCCTCTCAGGAAGCTCAGATTCAAGGTGATTTTAGTGTCTGTGAGTGCTCAACATTGCTTTTATGAAACTGTGCAAGAGGAAATTCCCATTATTTCAGTCCTGGAGCTCACTGTGGCTATCATTAGTACAAACCAGGGTGATTTTTCCTTCAGTGAGGGCATGCTCACCTGCCTCATGAGGTCTAACAGTGCAGTATTTGTACACCAGAGAACACATGCTAAAACCTGAACAAGCAGTGCATTTTGCCACATGTGGCTGTAGGAAAAGCTTATCTGAGAACTCCTGGTTGAGAGCTGTCGACCCATGTGTGTGTGTATTGCAGCACTGTGTTAGCATTTAAGGCTGATTGTGTGAGGTTTTTGGGTTTGTTTTGAAAGGTGTTTTAAGGTATTAGTGAGTAACAAAGACGTAGAACAATGGACAGTGATTGGGAAATAAATGCTGCTCATGGACTAAGTTGGGACATCTTCTGGCTGGGATTGAAGCATCTTCCTTGGGGCTTAGCTGGTGAAACTACCTGTGTGTTACAAGGATCCCAGTTAGAATCAATACTCCAAGGGCTGGGAGGGCATACAGTGGCAGGCTGGAAAACCCAGGAACTGGGTAAGTAAGCACTGGTGTCTGGACAGAGCTTGGCAGACAAAACAGGCAGTGCTGGGGCAAGAAAGCACAGCAAAATGCCTTAATGGAGCTCTTTCTGTGAGTTGTTTAAGGGCTGGAATGAAAGTTCTGCTCAGTAAGTAGAAAAAATACTGAAATTGTAAGAGGGGAGAAAAAGTTCTTTTCTCCAAGGATAAACCAAACTGAACTAGCGCATGTAAAAAAGAATTTGGTTGTTCTTGTGGTTAAATCAATGGCAGTGAGCAATGACAGTGAATTAGGAGGAAAGATGGTCCGTGGCAAGGATATGGCTTTGTATCATCCTGCTTTTGCGATGTGTGTGTGTTCATATGTGTGTAAATGTATCTCCCAAAATCAGAACATGCAGCAGTGGGGAAGGTGTTCCCGACATGTGTATATAATGTATGGTATTACATACAGAAACTGTTGGATAAATGAACGCTAAGATTGTGAAGTCAGGCACTCAAAGCATAGGAAATGCCCGAATTAGATTTGCCTGCACAACCTTAATTCAGCCCCTTTGTGCATATGCATTATGATACAGTCTTTAATTACATGATCACATATCAGACCACTGAAATGACAGTGCTGACAGAATGAGAAGATGTTCCATATTTTTTTAAATCCTTTTTGTATGTCCCTGTGGCAGGCATATTCTGTACACATTCAAACCCCAGCTCAAAAACAGCAATTCTATAATATTACCAAATATAAATAATAACCAATACATGTGAAAATTAATAACTTCCTATGGACTCCTCTGTGATGCTTATCGCTGTGTTATCTGCATGTTGTAAAGATGTTAATTGATTCTCACTACATCCATCTTGGTGGGATTCTGTTTTACAGATGAGAGGAAGTTTTTGAAGGGGAAGAAAACATGCCAGTTCAGTCAAATTCTACCTATATAGCTACAGTCATCCTGAATCCTGGCAGCAGTCCAGTTCATTGAAGCCTGCTTCATCCTGAATATTTATCTGCCTTAGGGAGTTTCTGAACCACGTGAAAGTGTCTGAACTCTCCTACCCAGAGGTGTGCCCTTGCCACCTGTTTTAGCAGAACCCTGGGGAAAAAAGTATTTCCTACCCTACTTCCAAAGTGATGCTACTGTGCACCAAGAAGGCCAGAGCCATGTGACAATCCAGGCTCCAAACTGGCCTGGTGGTAGGCTTGTAGAAGGATTGGGCTTTCAGTGGAGTGTTTGATCCCAGGTAGATACAGGCCCTTCTGTTACTTCTCCATGATGATAACTGAAGAGGAGGTATCTTGCTAAGGCCTCTGTTCAGTCAGTAGAGAGAAGGAAATGCAGAGTTTACTTGGAATTAAATTCTCTGTGCAAGTCTCCAGAGGTACCCCTCTGCCTCCATTTGATGTGTACGGAAGGCAACTCCTGTGATAGGCTTCTAAATGAATCTGGGTCAGATCTGATTTTCAAATTTTTTTTTTCATTTTATTGTAGCTATTTGTATCTTTAAAACAAAGCATCAGTTGACTGCAAAATACAGCATCCCCAAGTATATGTTCAGGTACACCAGGTCAGAAAGTGGGACATGTACGACAGAGGGCTTCCTGCAAAGATTTTTGGATTCCTGCAAAACTGTCCTCCTTTTGGCTTGCAAATCTCTGCTGCCTTCAATTCTTGTGTTCCAGTACCTAAAACAAAGGAGTTCATGGTTCAGCCAAGAACTTTGTGAGTATGCAACTCATGTTCATTTCCAGAGCTGACTCTTCTGGGGTGATATTCTCCTAGAAAAAAATTGGAATTTGATCATATAATTAGAGAGCATTGCAATGTGTATGCGCAAAGACTGAATCTTAGCTTGGGCTTCCAGTGGCTAAATAAGAAATTATTGTGAAATGTTAAAGTACAGTATATTGCTGAATGCTCACTTTGGTTCGATATTTTTAACCAGAGAATTTTTATAGTATTAAACTGAAAATGTTGTAGAGGTCTACCACCCTTTCCCTCTCACTTAGGTCATCAGAGGGCTGTTACTTACAGATACTTAGAAGAGAGTCCTGCTGGTTTCTGCCAGTTGTGTACAGAAGCAGATGGGTTGAGTCGGTCAGAAGTCCAGCAGTTATTCCCAGTTATGAGGGTAGTGGCCTCCAGCAGTCTTGGTGTATTCTAAATGATTTTTTGTCTTTCTCATCTTCACCCATACTTGTTTCTCCTCAGCTCCTGCCAGCCCATTACTCCGTTTTTTTAATCCATGCTGCTTTTCTGTGCTTTAGGTCTTTACATGGAGTTAAGTTGCTTCATCTGCCTTTACAATTTGGCAGCAAACAGAAGGGCGTGATGTTTCACTGCCGTAGCGCAGACATTCCACACACTAGCGCTTCTCAGTGTAAAACCTGGGAGCACTCCGAAGACTCAGAAGAGCTGCTGGAAGAGGCTTGTGAAGCAGGTTGGCACAATGAGGGAGGCACACGGACCTGCACAGGGGTAGCATACCCAACATACCAGGCCATTCAGTCTGTTACACTGATTTTCAGCAGGTCTTTTCTGCATGTGTGTAAATTGAGTGCTCCCTATTCCTCGGTCTTGGACAACATTCCAATGGGTGGTTGCAAAGGGCAAGTGGTAAGAGTTGCTTTCCTCCATGCACTTTTCAAGGTCATCCAAGAATGATTTAAGCTGTGTCAGTGAGAGTGATTTAAGAAAAAATGTGTGGCTCAGGTCACGAATGACAATGTATGAAGCGAAGCAGTTCATTTTTTCAGTTTTTATACTCACTGTTTTTGTGTATTGGCTGCTGCATTTATTTTCCTATAAATACTATATATATTAGGCCAACCACAGCTAAGAGTATGGCACTTCCAATGGAGGGGTGGTAGAGGTTTGATCAGTAGTGGTGTGATTCCTGCTGATATGCTGGATATTTAGAAAGAAAAGCAAACAACAGGGGCTTCACAACACAGGTTGGTGAGAGTTCAGTCCTTTGAAAACCACTACTCCAGAGATTTAGTGAATTACTCAAAATTTAGCTTTGCCTTTATAGTGCTGATTTGTTGCATGTACCACAGTTGCTAAAGTAAGAAATACTGCTTTGCATTCAAGGAAACAGATTTTCATGCTTGCATCAGAAAAAAAAAAACCTGTCATAGCTGAAATAAGTAACATTATCAGCAATATAAATTTTCAAAAGTAATCTGTATTCTATAATTCAAGTTTGGGGTATGTAAGGTGCAGCCATATTTGGAAGTTCTGGTCTGCCTGTTGTATTGGTGATTATGTACTGCGGGGAAGGATGAGGATTTGCTGCTTTGCCAGTTTAATAGAGGCAAGGTAACTAATTTGATTCGGGATACTCTCATCATGAGTTGCTTGAAGGTGTTCAAATTTGCTTATGAAATAGTCCCTTCTGAGCTAAGGAGATGGAAATGAGACACTAAAAAGCTTTCTTGAAATGCTTCCATGTTTCTCAGCTCAGAACATCCCATTTGATATTAATATTAGGTACTGAGGCAAAGTCATCAGGTAGAAAAGGGAGGAAATGTAGAAATAGTCATTTTCTTGTGTGTTTCCTCAGGATGCTATTTTGAGGCTTTAAAAAAATAAAATTCCTGCTTTGCTGCTGAGGCTGCTGTAAAGCGGGGAAGTGGCAGATGTAATTGAAGTCCCAGGGCCCTGCCCTAGAAGAGGTCCAATCCTGGCAGCATACATATTGCTTATATGAAAGCGAACAGATGGATACATTTGGTCAATTCTGCTGGGTTCATATGGAAACCTTCAGAATTTTTTCTTACTATTTTGAGTAGAATACTTAAATCTGTTATCTGCTGAGAGGCTGTGGTTGCCTGGGATGGGTGCTTTGGTAGCTTTGAGCAGGGAGTGTTGCCTTGCTGTGTATGTCTTCCGATCAGATGTGTTTATCTCCCCGTACTCCTTCCCCCCACCCCTTCCTACAGGACCAATTCAGCTACTGGAGGAGTGAGCTGGATTTTTTTCAACTTCAGTGGCATGAGAACTGTCAGCTGAGTCTTAATCATGGAGTTATTACCGGTAGTGAGTGTGAAGGAAAGAGAAGAAATCCAGCTTGCTTTTCAGACGATAAGATTGATTGCAGAAGCACATTTTGATTATTCTTGGGGTGGAGAGAGAAGAGGAAGGAGGAGATTTGGAGAACAAAAACATCACATTTTCTTTAATTAAAAAACCCACTAATTTTCTGATACTAATCCGTGCTAAATTCTTGCTGACAGCTTTTGATGTTTCCCAATTCAAAACAACTGAAAGCAATGAACTGAAGGGAGAAGAATGAAGAATCAAAGAGGAGGGGTGTAGCTGCATTAGTAGGACACATCTTGAAGTGCTAATACTTAAGTCTGGGAGGGGGGAGGAGGTAGGATTAATCTGTAATGCTTGAAATTAGTTGCTTTTGAGTATCCTCAGGTGTGTGTGTGAGTGTGTGTGTGCATGTGTGCAGTCATGTAATGATCTAATAACATGGCATCAAGGAAAGAATTGGTACATGGCTAAATTCTAAAAGCCTATCACACAGATGTGTCAGCATCTGTATTGTCATCTAGTTATCTTTTGTCCAAGTGTATAACCATATAAAAATATACACAATAAGTATTTAGAGATTATCGATGACAACTCTGTGCATTATTAAAGTTCTTAAAGAAACTCACTCTTGCCAGAAAGCTTTAAATTTAATGATTTCCAGGAAAGCTGTAAACAAAGCAAAAAAAATGCAATCTCTGATATTAAAAGCATGTTTTTATGAAGATTCTAGTTGTGAGTGCTCATTTCTGTCTTTTTTTTAAAGAAAAAAACCTCTTTTAACCACTAGTGAGAGTAGCTTTTGTTGAAAATGGGGCTAGAAAAGAAGAGTAGAAGCTGAACTCATTGGGAGAGAGAGCTAGAGAGCTTGAATTTGACAAAAATAGTTTCTTCTCTATTCCTCTCTCACTCTCTTGAGATGCATCCTTCTCACAAAAACAACTCCACCCACTGTTGTAGAAAATGGCCATCTCTTGGTATGTTCTGTGGAGGTCTTGTTTTGGTAGTGCTAGTGCTAGTTTTGGGGATTAACATGAATAACCCTATCAAATTTTGTTAAGACATGGTACCAATACAGAAGGACCCATGCATACTATTTAAAATACCCTTGTTAACAGAGATTTAACAGTCATTTCATTCTGCACTGTTCATCACATTCACACATGTGGGATGGGCATTAACAGATTGAGCTACATCTTTTCATTTCAATTCTGCAGCAGTCTCTCTTTGTAGGAATATTTTATGTAGTAATAATTTTCTTCCTATTACAGACTTTCTAACTATGTTAATGGCAGTAGACTGGCCACAGAGACATTCGTGAGAACTACCTTTGCAGTGACATTTAAACAATTTATTTGATCTTGCTTTAGCATACCTGCTCATGCCTTTTTTCACTCTGTTGATGACCTTAGGAGAACTTTGTGTATAACCATGGGTCTTTCAATCACATTCAGCTTAACAAAATGGTATGCAAATTTCTGCAAGATGTTATTTCTGAAGTCTTTGGATTTGCAATGAGATGCCCCTTGACAGCATGGGCACGTTTAAGGAGCAGCTCCAAGGCTAGTTGCAGAAGGCAGAGCGTCTTAACTGAGGATGCTCTCTTTAATGGGTATGCACTTGTTGGATGAGCCTTGACTTACCCAAAGCAGAAGGTGCTATTATCAATATATTTTTTTCTTTTTTTTTTTTTTTGGTGCATGATAAGGGAAAAGCAGAGCCAAGAAAGGTTGATGGCAAGGGGGCAAGAGGGCATTTCTATATATCTCACATATGTACTATGTTGAATTGATCATCTTATCACCATTTAGAGAAATTGCAAGTTGTGGATTTGTGGCTGAAATGTGTTACTGGTGTGGGAGTGCTCTTGGCTAAAAGCCTAAATTGAGGACTTTCTCTTTGTGAGGGCATATCTTGTTCTGTGCTTGATGCAGCTTCTCCTATACTGGACCATGTGTAAGAGTTCTCTTAGGAAGAGAATAGTTAAAAAAAATTACCACTGCCACTATAGCCTTTAACACTTTTATCAGGTTCTATCAGGATCAAAAGTCCTACTGTAAAGTGGTGTTACAAAATCATCCAAGCCAAAATCAGGGAAAGTGAAAGGCAAGAAATGAACTGAATTAACCGGCAAAAAAATTATATTTATCAGCTTGTTGATTTTTAGGATAATTCATGGAAATGAATTCTGTGAAATTGTCATTCCATGACAGCTGATTGGGTGGGAAAAACGTAGGATTGCTGCTGAATGCTTACATTGACAGGAACATTCTCATTCGCTAAAAATATAACCCTTGGACAGTAACATCATACAAATTTGTGTACGTGGGTTACCTGCTGTATGATGTCCCCTATACAGGAAACACTTGAAGCACGTGATTAGTCTCTTCAATTTCTGTTGAACTAAATTATATTTTAGGTTTGATTTGTTGAGAGTTTTTTGGTGGTTTTTTTTGTTTGTTTGCTTGTTTTTTGTTTTTTTAAGACCAGAAGGTAAGCCTACATGTTTTAAGTTTGACTTCTTCATAAACATTTGTAGATTGAGGTGCAGTTTACACTGCTGGCTATCCCTCATGCCTTTCCATTTCCCAATCCTAGTCATGAAAATAAAGTTTCTGCCCCAGAAGTTGTGTGGAAAGAAAGCAGGTTTCTTGGCTGGGTCATTGAGGCAGCCTTAGCATATGTTTGTGCACAATGTGTTGTTCCTGCATTACTGAGCTGGGTTCTTTGCCCACGTGTAGTAGCCTGCCTACGAACAGTAATAATCACTGTATGTGTCACACTCTGTCCTCTGCAGCACTAAAGCTCCTCTGTTGAAGAGGAAAATTCAAAGCAGTCATCAGTTCTCCTAAAACTGTCAGTTTTCTATGGTCATACCAATTTAGTGTCTGGGTCTGATTTTTCCCCTTGTCCTGCACCTTATATACAACTTTGACTTGCTGTCAGAATTGAGTAGTCCAAGGATAAGACAAGGGAAAATCAAGCTTTCTGTCCCTGGGGTAAAGGAAATTACACGTAGTTCAACTTCTCAAGTGACAACATTTATTAGGCAGTTCCTACAGACATCTGTATGTAGCCACAGATAACTTGGTATTTTCTGGGCACTTCCCTAGTAATAAAATCCCGAATCACTATTTACAGAAGATGTTGACGCTTTTTTCAGTGATTCCTTCAAATGTAGCATTTGTTTAAAAATCTTTAATGGAAATGTGCAGCCAAAAAAGCTAAGCCATGGATCCACTGTGAATTTCTGCAGACATCCTTCTTTTGCCTCCTTTGGATGCCAGTGTGGGTCCAGCTTAAAACATATTCAACCCATTTTAGGTGCTTCCATTTCGATTCCACTGTTGCAGCACAAAGAGTACCTCAGCCATGTGTCTATCAGAAAGAAATAAAACAGAGTTGTAGATAGAGTGTAGGGAGAAAAGAGAGAGTCCTTTCCATTTATTTATGTATTTCTTTGCTTGATTTCTGTTTGGCTTTTTTGATTTAGTTTTATTTGTTTGGGCAAGTTTCCTGCCACTTACCTTTGCATTTGCATTTCCTATTGATTGGCAATTTTTAAACTGTTTATTGTGCTCTTTTGTTTAGCTGTTCAAGAGCTAAAACAAAAGCCACCAGGCCCTGTGAGGGACACATTTGCATGCGGCGAGCGTTGCCCGAGGAAAAAGTAATTGCTAATGCATATTTATGTGGCACAAATTTGCCATTTGTTTATGCATAAAATTATCAATAGTGCAGGGCGGCCCAGCCGTAGAAAATGGTGACCTTTTTAGCTTAATAAAGAGAAATCAGCTGTTATTGTGAAGAGATCAGCCATTTATTCTGTGTTGAGGGACACTGTCGGGAAAATGTAGATTGGTGCCGGCAATATCATTAAATGGAAGGCCAGTGACCCTTTCGGTATAGTCTATTATACTTTATCTAATAGGGGATAAATGACTCTGGTTGGCAAATAGATTTTAAAAAAAATAGAGAGGAAAAAAAGAAAAAGAAAACAAAACAAGACCACAAAAAACCCAATAAAACCTACTAACCCTCCTAATTTTTCTCTCGCAGCTCAGTCATATTAACAGGTAGATACTGAGGAGGTAATCTTGCACAAGCCACCTGGTATTTTTCTAGCAGAAAACTGATTTGAAAAACAGCTAAACAACAACAACAAACCCAACCCTGAACCAACCCCCAAGCCCACTCTGTTTAGACTAGTTTTGACTGCTTTGAGTCGGAAAAAACATCCAGAGCCAACCTGTGATTCTTCCTAGTGCATGTTGTCAAAAACAGTGTTCTGAAGGGCCATAAAGTGGATTGGATTTTGGCTTGTGAAATGAGAACTCAGAGTTTGAAAGTAGGAGGTAGGGTCTTCTCTGAAGACAATAGGTTTTCAAAAGCATTTATGCTTTTTTCTTGTATGCATTCCATTTTTTAAGGGTGAAGAAGTATTTGCTAGATACTGAAGATCTCCCCTGCAGGAGATGCAGCAACACAGTTTTCTTTATACCACTTGACTAATTCAGCTCAACTTTCAATAGGCAGATTTAAGACTTGAAGAGTTAAAAACTAACAGCTGTAAGCCTCGAGGAGTTGTTGTGAAAATGAAAGTGTATGCACAAAACCTCATGTTCCTCTGTTTCTTTCATTCTCTACAGTGCATAACTGAATGTAGTTTTAACCACCAGGTGAAATGTGGAGAGCTGTGAGTCACAGTTGCTGTAAAAGGTTGCATTTTTTGTACAAACTGTGTGGTGGGCTGGGGGTTTGATTTTTAATTTTTTTATCACTGAGAAATATCCAGCACATAATTGCTAGAGTAATTTTGGGGCTTTGCTCTGTTTGCTTCCCAAAAATATATTCCAAGCTAATGTTGTCATCATCACAGAAAAGTCACCACAAAGTTTGCCACTGTGTGTCATCTTCCTGGTGGCCTCAGTAAAGAGGCAAAGCTTGAACAGGATAATGGAACTTGCAGATAGTGAAAGCTTTTTGACGCAGGGCTGCCTGGAGATGATTGTGGGGAGCTTGTGGTCAGAGGCAGAACTTTGGTCTTCTCAAGGCTGTTGCTCTGATTTCACCACTATTAAAATTTAGACAACATTTAAATAAAAATACTTTAGTCAAATATAATACAATACGTAACACTCTAGGTGATATTATACAGTATATTTGTATTTCTTTTTCTAATGTTGTAAAAGTCTTTGGAAGGGTGTGTGCTACAGTTCAAGATTTTTATACCTAAAATTTTCTCTTATTAGGATTTTTTGGAAAGGGTTAGTTTAATTTCTGTACATAGAGCTGCTGCCTGCTTCTGGAATAGTGCACTCACCATCCTCCTAAATAATGATTCCCAACCATGTTGCTGTAGAAACAAAAATATTGTAGGATTAGTTATGGAAATAGAGAGAAAGTCAAAGAAGTAGTTTAAAAGTAGATTTTTTCTTAGGTCCATCCTATGGAAACTACAGTAAATATGAAAGTGAATTTAATTGCACAGTAGGATCTAGGTTACTTCACATGGCAACAGGGCCTTTTTTTACTGGTTCTGTCTCTCCACTCAAGACTGTAGCCAGAACCACAGTTTCAGAAGTCTCTGTTAATGTTTGGTGATTGCTTCATTGCATTGTTAATGAACAGTTGAATTAGGTGGGTTTTTATCTTTAAAAACACATTTTTATTTTTACTTCAACTAATTAACTAAAGTTTGCTTAATCCAAGTAAATCTGATTTTTTTCAAAGGGTCTTTTTCCATACAGATATTTCCAGCTCTGCTCCTGAAAAAAAAAAATCTTCTTACTCCCATCAAAGCTTGTCGGCAGTTGTTGCCTGAGTTTTGCTTTGTCTTTTCTAACAGTCATAAAACAACTCTTTTGAAGTTGCTTGACACCAGCTAGAAAGTTGTATGTAGATAAAATTAACAAGAAGAAAATGCTTAAGTCTGTATGGGAATAAAATGGGGGTCTCAGTGTTGTAAACTAACCCAAATACAACTAAGATTCAAATTCAGGTGGTGATGGTTGTTGTTGTTGTTAATGTTACCGTTATTTTTTTTCTACCTGTGCCTGCCCAGGCCTGGTTGTGGAAGATAACTGATAAGTACAGAGAAATTAGAAAGCAAAGGCTCTTCAAAAACCTAGAAATATCTATGGTCATAGAAAATGGCAAGTTTTGTAAAGAGTTTGTTAAGGGAGGAGATATCAGAGACAAGGATGAGCAAGTATCACTGGTCAAAGTTGGCAGCAGCAAATAAAAGAATGAGCAAAATGAGTATTACTTTTTCCTGGTGTTCTGCTGATATGAAGAGTTCAGGGATAGCACTTGGTTCCAGGTTGTTGGGAAAGGCAAAAACATAATAGGGAATATTCTGTAAACAAATGTTATTGTTCTGATTGTCCTGTTACCTGCCTTTTTTGTCCTGGGATTTCATCTTAATTAGGAGTGAATTGAGTGGGGCTTGTTCTTTTCTCAGCTTGTGGTCCATGTCTGCTGTATTCATAATGTGTGAGTTAGGGAAGGAAGATAAAGGACTAATTTTATATGATGTTATTTAGTTAATGAATGTTTAATTTGATAACCAAATAATAAGACTCAAGCAATTGATATATTTTGGTTCTTTGTGATGATGGTAAACAGGCAGTCTAACAGGTCTTGCAAAACTTGACCTATCTTTGTACAAGTAAATTTTGATAACTTACCTTCAATGAGGAATGACTTTCCCCCTTCCTTCTTCAGCACAGATTTGAAAAGCCCACAGAGATACTCATCTTTCTAAGAGCAGAAATTCATGGCTGAGGAAATCTCTATACAAAATATATACAGGACACATTACTGTTTGTTCATCTGATTGCTCAAAAATAATATAGGAAATTGAGGTTTCGTCTTCACAACGTTTGCCTGCATGCAGAGCTCAGTAGGGAACCAGGAATGGTTGCCTTTTGAACCTTCATGCAACAACCTGCTCCTGGTGGTGTCTTGTACGCTGCAGCTTTTCCTGGGGGTCTCTGAGCTGTAGGGCTGGAAAAGTAATTCTCTTAAGTTAAAACAGTAGGAAAAAGTCCCTGGTTTTATATATTGAGGATTTTGATTTCAGAATTTGGTTGTGTCTGTGTTTTGTAGCTGAAAAATAAAAGAAATTCCTATTTATATTTGTACATATATTTCCTACCACAAATTATTTGTTTTGGTTAGACTAGATTGATAATAATACACTGTAATACAATTTAGGGATGCCAAACCTGACTGGGAGGACAACCACTTCATATCTGAGATGAACTTTGGCCTGTGTGAGCACAGGGTGTCATGTCACAAGTATCGGCTCAGACTTGCTTATGCTTATTCCTATGTTACCCATCCTACACTTGCACACCTTGTGCCACAATGCATTTCTCCCCTCTCTGCTGAAGGCTTGGGGTTACACAGCAGCAGCCACAACTGCAGTAGGTGCTCAGAGAGATCTGAGGTGCCTCATGCTCCTGAACTGTGGAGGTCCAGGTGGGGTTTGGGAAGTCACACTGACTTCACTGATGAATGTGAGTCACTGAAGTTCTGGGCTGTGTTGTTCTTGGGGGAGATGCCACCCATGCAGGAAGATCAGGTGCAACTCAAGAACCTCAGGACAGTGTCTAAGTCATGGAGTAAATGTGTGAGTAACCCTCCTACTCACAGGGTGTCAGCTGGAAGCAAAAGCAAATGCAGAGGACTTCTTGCTCCCAGCGCTGTACTTGCACTGCTAATTGTGCAAGCATGTTTGGTTGGGGATACAAAAGCACTGAGTGTAGGTGAGCTGTTTAAACAATCTAGAGAAACAGGAATATGTAGTCATATCTTTCCCCTAGTTCAATTTTTGTATTGATTTATCATTATAAGAGGTGCTTCTTTAGTTCTAATAATGTCTACGTTTTCTTTTTTTTTTTGCTATTACATATTTCTATGGCAGCTTTTCCACGTGATATATATTGGGTCACACATTAATTTACACCAGCCTCTGTTCTGCAAAAAAGAGTTCATGAGCTAAATAAAAAGGAATGGGGAGGGGGATGTCTAGCAGAGCCCAGGCTTTTGTTTCATGTTTTGGGTGTATTTTCTTTTTAAAATAAAATTGTTGATATGCATTTGCTTTTATTTTTCTAGCCTTTCTCTTGCTGATGACCGGGTTCCTGTTTGATCCTGTTTACAAGCTTTCGAAGATTGAAAATAACCCCAACTCCTCTGCATCGGGTAGGAAAACAAAGCCATATAAAGACATACTGCAATTACTCTGGGGGCCTGGCAATAAGGAAGAGTGTGGTATGAAGGAAGAGCTTGTGGAGAAAAAGGAGAAGATTACCAGGTTACCACAAAAGACATTCGTGTACTCAGTTTTTCTCACCCACTCTTGGACTGGGGAGGAGGGGGAAGAGTGGGCATGTCAGCAAGTAAATAAGCATTCTCCAGTGTGTGTATTCTCAGTGTAAATATTTTGTCTATACTTTCTGTTACTTACTCAAACTGCCTTGCAGTTGTATTTCAAGCTATTCAAAACATTCAATAAGATAACTATTGAAAGTTTTTGGGTTTGGATTGTTGTTTTGTTTGTTTTGGGGTTTGTTTAGGTTTTGAGGCTTTTTTTTTGGTTTTGTGGCTATATGTGCAATATTATAGTAGTGTTGCTGTGTAAATATCTATATCCCAAGTGCTAAATTTTTACAAATACGATGTTTCTTGTAATAGGGAGACTAGATGGGGAACAATCTGGTTAAATGTTGCCGGCCTGGCAGGAGACTCAGATGCAGATAATCCCACCAGTTACTGTGTCTTTCTTGATCCTGATGCCAAAATGGGTTTTGCTTTTATATATTCTTCATATATATTTGTAGCTCGGCAGACTGTTTTTATATGGTTATATAGTTTCCTAACTTCAGTACTTTTCCTATTAGACAAACAAATTCCTGACAGCCTGTTCTAATCTTGCTTCTAAGGGGAATCAAGGACAAGACACCTTCCCAAGCCACTTTCTCATGTAATAGACATCAACAACTAGCAAGGAGGGGGGCTTCAGAAGGGATTGGACCAAGAGAGGGAATTACTTCATGACCTGTCTAATTGAAGATTCTTGTCAATTATGCTAATTTGCTAAAGTTATAAAACTATACTTGCCCTATGTCACGTGTGCATTTTCGATGCATTTTCATCATATATTTCGGCGGTTTGGGCATCTGGAGGGACCCTTCATTAAAAACAGTAACCGCATTTTATCACCTAACCTTGTTTGGCCCTTGATTTTAGGGGCTGAAAAGGCAACAATCCTGTGGTAGTTTTTGTGCTTAATCTGACTTCCATGAATAGTGAATGTTTGCAGAATTAAGGTTTCAAAGACAAGCACTTCCTTTTGGTAGCCTTTTTTTTATCCTTGTTATTGTGGACTTCAGGAACTAGAGTTGAGGTGGGCGCTCTTGAGTCTGATGAGTTTGTCATGGGGTTAGGTGTCACCTATGTTTGACCAGGTTGCTCTCACATTTCTTGTATCATGAGTGGCAATTGCTAAAACATCAGGGTTAGAAATGCAGCCATGGTGACAGGTAACACTTACATCCAGTTTTCCTGAGTGGAAATGAGGAGAAGGTGTGGAAGGTGATCAAGAGCCAGAGCTGTGCAACTGAGATTTTAGGGCTGACTAAGATAAAACCCAGAGACAGCCTTCTTGATTTCAGTATGATTTTGTCCACATGCAGAGGGTTATTCCACTGTTCTTTTTCAGAAAAATAATTTCTAATTAAATTTGAATGCAGGATTATGTGAATGATTGATAATATTATGGTGTAAATCAATGCTTTTCTGCTTCGTGGTGAGGCCTTAGACACGCATCTGAGATGACAGTCTAAGTCATGGTATTTTAACATGATTGATTCAGATATGGAGAAGTTGTACGATTCACTTATATCTTTCTAAATGCCAGAAGTCAGTTGTGACATTCTCATCTTTTCCTCTTCTAAATAAGCTTATCAAAGAAGAAATCACTAATTTGCCAGGCAGTGCTTAATAATCAAGGAAGTGAAACTTCTATTTTACAGAGAAAAAAAAAAAAAAAGGAATTTTTGCTGAGTTGCTGAATGATTTTTAAATAATAAAAGCTTCCTATATACTGAGCAACTAATTTTTCTTAAAATTATTTTTATTTCTTAAGGCCTTAATTCTGAGAAAGGTCACTAGCCTTTGAGAATTGAGCCACTTTGTTGACAGATCTGCCCTCTAAGTTGAACAGCATTAATTGGAACTTTATGCTGCAGATTCTTACTTTTTAATGTGGGTGGTGCTATCAACAAAATTGTCTAATGAATTTGAAGCTGATTTTAAAAGGTCTGCCACCTGTAGATAAAAATGTGCATTACTACACATGGTAATTATCAAGATCAAAGGCTGTGATATGATCCGTTGACCTTTTGAAATCAAAACACTTACTATAAAGAAAAAAAGGCACTGATTTCTCCATCTATGTTAGTACAGGACATATCTGTATATTCAGCTGTATTGATACACTGTAATATATCTACAGGAAAAAAGATACTTTGAATTATGTTAGACCCAAATTTCCCATCATTTCCTCTGCAGACTTACAAAGCTCTCACTATTTTTGTATGTGTTGAGGAACTTTTTTTTTTTAATCTAATGATATAGATTGCTAAAAATATTCAGGTGTCTGAGACAGCAGCAAAACATCTCTGAGCCACCCTACAAAAATAAACTAGTTTTGTGCATGCAGGATGAAGAAGCAAGTATACAGGCACAGATTTCAGCTCCAGGCTTTTTTTCAGGGGCATTTGCAATAGGGGAGGGGAGAAACAACCCAGCAAGTATCATTGTAAAAATTATGAAAGGCACTTTGATGGTCCTGTTTAAAGTCACTTCACTAAACAGGGGCCAAAGCAAAAGCCTGAAAGGCAACTTGTAGTTGGGTCTTAACAACCTCCGCCCATCGCTGCTATTTGCAGTTGAGAACAAGTGCCTGTGCACACAGTAATGGTGAGAGAGACTGAAGGGAAATAAAGGACACGAAGGAAGGATTTTCTGTTTTCATGTGAGTACTTGGAAGAGCAAGCAAGTGAAGAAGCAGCAATTTTAGCTAAGCTAATGTAATAGAAGACCATTGCACCCAAACTGTCTCAGCAGAACTTCCTGCATAATTAGATTGTAAATCTTCTCAACTGAGGAAGTTTTGCCCAGGGTCAGATTGTCTAAGTAATAATCCATTCTACATAAATTAGAAGATTTGAACTGCTGGGATACATTATTACATTAGTTTTGTTTTTTATTCCTAATATAACTAAGGAGAACAAATGCAACAATTCTTTTTCTTTTTTTTAAAATTATCTTATGTCTCTTTAGCTTTTGTTAACCTCAGAAGGCCTTTCTTGTAGGTTTTGGGATTTTTCCTGAGCAATGATGATAAAGTTGTTATATAGGCAAATTAATACATTTTTAATACACTTCAGAAAGTGACGCCAGAGAATCCTTTGGCCAAGTGATATCAGTGAAGAATTCTTTGGTGAAGAATTTAGTCAGAGATGCTGCTGCTCTTTTTGTGCTGTTGAAATCTTATCTTCCACTATGATCCCCTTTTTCTGCAAAGAACAGAAATTCATCTTTGCAGTAAGCATTAATGGGTGAAAATTTACTAATAACCAGTTTACAACAGGCAGGGTTTTAAATTAATAGTTCAATTATTTTCTTTGAGAAATGGAAGATTATGGGTACTTTACCTGCATATACAGCTATATGTAAAAGTTATGGGGTAAATCCTGAAGTTCTTACTTGGGCAAAAATTGCCATTGAAATTACAGTATTTGATCTGCTTGAAGAAAGCCAAGTTTGCAGTATAGCACAGATGAATTGATATGCTTTGGACTTGTTGTCAGTGTGTATTTGGGGGGGTGCTAGTTTTTTGGTGTTTTTTTGACTTTCACTATAAAATGGAGAAGTAGCCAACTGCTCAGGAGAGCCTTTTGGAAATAAAACAGCATTGGGGCTGGATTCTCTTCTTACTGAAAATTCATATGAAACATAATGATAACTTACTTTTTTTAAAGACAAGGAGGAAACTATCTGGGGTGAGAGGTACTAAACTCCTCATTTCCCATCTGCTTACTGTGCTCAAGGGTAGAAAAAATACGGAATGGAATTGATAATCCTGTGTTTTCAAATACAGGAGTATTTTGTGTACCTGATGCCAGTTCTGTGAGCTCAGCTGCCTGGTGAGTCTGTGGTCAGCTACTCTGCAGAGCACTGGCAGCTGAAAGCAAAGCATAAGGCTGGGTGGAAATGGCAAGTGCTCTCTAAAGTCCTGGAAACAGGGATGGTCCCAGACCAATGGATGTTTGCTCACCCTTCCCTCAAGTGCTGTCCAAGGAGCAGAATTCAATATACTTTATTATTTTTCTATCATGCTGGGAGACACCAGTGGATGTGAAAAAAAGAATAATAGTTTAGAAGACATGAGGAAAAAAAATAAAGATCTGTGAAAGCCCTTTGACACTGGCATTTTGGGGAAACACCATATCTTTCGGGTGGCTTTGGAAACATTACAAGAGCATTGGAAGCCAGAATAAAAACCTTTATTTTTTGCTTCTACTTAAAATCCAAACTTTCTCTCATTGCTGCTATTATAATCCTTATAAAATTACTTCTACATATTTAAAATTTCCATTATTATTATTATTATTATTATTATTATTATTATTATTATTTAACAGCAAGTAGTTGTGGGGTTTTTTGTTTTGTTGAGGTTTCTTTGTTTTTGTTGTTGTTTTTTTGTTTTGTTTTGTTTTTTTGTCCTCAGGAGCATCAGATATAAAGAAAATCAGAAATCAGACCTCAAGACTACTTTTGAGGCAGAAATAATCCAACCATTATTTCTGGTGTAAAAGGTTTGTGAATAGCATCATTTGCCTAGAAGCTGTTTTCCAACCTAATAACTCCTGGAATAATGACCTAAAACTGTTTCCAAGAGGATTAAGGCCCATATAAGTATTAGGAAGTATAAGTTTCTGAAAAAGCGTCTTTCTGATTGGTGGAGAGGTGAGTTCTGATTTAGGTTAAAGCTGCTTGCCTAGGAGAATCAGTTCCAATCTCTCTGAAGTCAAAAGTGTTGAAGTAATCCTCTAGAGAAGGATTGTCTGAGGGTTTTTTTTCTTTCTTCTTATATGTAATATAGATGTGTATATATAGATATTACTTATTGCCATAATGACCTGGAAGATGGTCATTTAAAAGAGTTTTTAATCCGTTTGGGAGGGGCTTTTTAATCTTCTGTTTTAGTGTGCCTTGAGCAAAAGCTATTCAAAATGGGCTGAGATTGCAGCTGAACACTTGGCTTGTTGGTTAATCATCACTTGAACACTCTTCATTGGAGAGACTGTGGAACAGAATTTATTATCTGTAATGATATTGGTGTGTTTTTAGGGTTGTGCACATGTTGGATGTTCTGTGCTCTTGTTAATTGCTTTTTCAGCTAGTGTGGCCTGTAAAGGGGAGGGAGGAGAAAATAGGGGCTCAGGATGGTTTGGGAATGTCCAATGTACAGGGGTCAGGCATTATGCATTAGAGGAATGCATGGATTTGCAGCTGAATCCATTTGATAAAGAGCTGTTTGCTGAGTTGTACTTTTAAATTGGCAAAACTTCCCAACAGTGCATCAAAATGCACTGGTGACAGAAGTTCACCACAGAAAGCACGTGAATTCATACTGAAATGGCTGGTAACCACCTATTGTTTTTCACCTTCTTGAATTAACCGGAGCTAATGCCGGAGCTTCTGGCTGAATCACAGAAATGTCTCAGCAGATCACACTGAAAA